>NW_008751688.1:345249-364986 GCF_000715545.1 Opisthorchis viverrini | reverse complement strand
ACGGTCACTTTGTGCCTGATGTGCGAGTCTTGACTGTGCTAGCGCATACTGCGCCTTGAAGAGCATTCACCATTGTTTGTCCTTTCTTTGGTTGTTAGTCTTTAGACACCTGTTCCCATACCAAAATCTTTACATACTTTGGGATTCACCTCATCAGACTGGCACTGTCCTTGGCATGATTTCGAATGAGACGTTTCTCTCTTTTCTCCCATATTCTCCTGTTACTCTTTCGCATTCATCGCTTGCATTCACTTTTTATGTTTGTGACCATGCTCTTCAAAAATAAATGATAATGATAAATAAGCATCTGTCGCACTTCGAGAAATGCTGTCTGCAAATTCATGTACATTTACCTTTGAAGTTTTTCGTGGAGAATCCACCATTTTTCACGTATGCATCCGGTCCTACAATCTCCCTCTGGAGAGCAAAAAACCCTAAGCCGTTTCTGTCTCTTATATGAGAAGGAATTATTCTACTGATGTATAATTTAAGGGCCACTTCAAAGTTCGAGGGGTGGGTTGTTACGAGGATGATCTCTACATAGAACAGTGCTTCATATAAGACCGCGAGACATATTTGGTGAAAATGCTTCTATGCTTACCTCTCTAAGCGACTGGTTGAATAGTATCCTGATGTTATTATATTATTAACAATAAAGTTTGTATTATCTGGAAGTTTCCGAGACCGGAAGGTAGCGGATTACCATTCAGGAATTATTAGGAATAATAATAGTAATAATAATAATAATAGGAATAATTCCTCAATTCGAACCCTAAGGGTAATGGATTTTAACTGGGTGAGTATCAGAGCTAAATTCTTGACCATACTATGGTGATGCCGTCAAGGAGATGAGCTATTCTCATAGCAAACCAAGTCATGGAGGCTTTTCTTAAGAACCAGGTAACGGTGGCCAAATACTCATGCTATATATTGGTTTGGAACATCACTACAGCTATTGGCAAACAACCAACACTGACTTCATTGACCAACGTGGAGTATGTGACTCGGTCGATAGGAAATGTCCTTTTCTTAATTTGAAGGCTAGCGGTTTGCAGGATAAGCTGCTGAATTCCACATAAGTGTATCATTCAAACACAAAAATCTGCATCAGAATATGAGAAAAACTGCTTTGGCTCTTAACCGGGGTTTTAAAAATGCTGTCCATTTTCGCTTGGGCTTTTCACTTCCACAACTGACAGGATGGCCCACGCCCCCAGGTGAGTTCTCTCGCGTACAATCAACACTAAGAAGAACACTTTTGGTTAAAATCTTATTTTTGCTAAGTATTCTCAAAACCACTGTACTATAACTTTCTCCTTGTTCTACTCTAACATTACGGAAAAATTGTGCGCATACAATCTGCCTTTGCTGCCTGGAATTATTTAGTAACAACACCCTACAAGAACCAACTGCTGGCAAATTTAATCATAAGCCTTATTTGTCAGAACTGGGCAAATGAATGGAGCGACTGACCCTAAACTTCACCGATGGGACTTCCGTGAACACTGCACATCGGTAGGCCAAACAAGGACTGCCCTTGGGTCATGATGTTGCCCCCCGGACAGAGAGTTTTGATAGCAAACTATTGGCCCTGTCTCTGTTGCTTGGGCAGGCCAGTAAGTCGCGCTCGTCTGATAACTGGAAACATACCTTCTACTGCGTCGTTTGGATGCTCATTTCGACTCGGCCTAGATGTGGCTGCGTGGCTTGTGTAACGCCATCTGGGTACCGTTATTCCTTTTGGATGCTCGACTCGACCTAGATGTGGCTGCGTGGCTTGTGTAACGCCATCTGGGTACCGTTATTCCTTCCACCATGTTGTAATCTCGTCTATTTTCAGGTTCTCTTGACGGGCAGCTCATGCTGGACCGAGAAGAGTAAGCAGCTACTCCAATGTGATCAAGCAAAGATTAGCAACAGTGGTGGCTCGTTTCCCATCATTTATCATAGTTTTAACGAAAAAGCATTCGGTAAAACAAAGGCGGCCCTCGATCATGTCCAATAGAAAAAGTAGTAACGACTGTAAAAGCTAATAAAGACTTCGTATACAGCAGAACTCTGACCTGTTCGACTCTTACTTATATGAATACCAAGATATGAAGAGTATCAACACTGTAAGGTAGAAATTTACGATGGTGGTACCGCAAGCATGTGGGGCGGATATGAGTGTTACTGTGCTGAATATCGTTGTGTTGAAAACGTGCTGCTGTTTGTTGTAGACACCATGAATACTCATTTTCTGGTTAGAATTGTATTCAAGATATGGTTTAGATTATGTCTAGCATTATTACGTATTTATGTGAAGTTCTTCAAACGCATTTCGACGTCATTTCTTGTAGAGATACCTGCGAGAAGGTAGGCTAGGCAAAAGAACTTATACATATCTACTGAGATGACGGAAAGTAAATGGTTTGCGGTTGTACTTCGTTAGTCCTTATTTCCTTGCTATTATTCTATTACCGCTTTGTTCTAGGATGTCGTTGAAAAAATGGCCTTGATTTAGCTTAGAAATGCTGAAAAATTTGTTCACCTTCCAGTGCATGGCTTGACTGCGCCGAGATTATACTACTTGGTTTCACAACTATTTTCCAATACGTACAGTGTGATTTGCTAATTCAAATGACATGCAGTGGTAGATATATAGTTTCATTTTGTAGAGGTCTTGCACAAGCATGAAGACTAATTTGACCGCGGTGGTCATAGTGCAAAAAGAATCGGGATAGATTAACTTTCGCTCTCGTCTAGATTCAGGAACATAGCGCAATCCATAATGGCTCGTTATCTGTGCGCATTTCCTAAGTGAATCGACGCCTAGGATGAAGAAATAGAATAAGTGGTTTTATATTTATTTATCTTCTGTCCCCACAAGCTGATCACTCTTGTTTATGACTCGAAAGAGAGACCCTTGTTTTTTGCCGGTCGTTGCTCATCTTCATTGTTGGGCCTTCTTAGGTGGTTACGAGCTACTTGACAATTCGCCTTCATTTTGCGTCTTTGTACCTGATCTCTCTTTGCTGTCCCAGCACAAGGGGCTCCTTGAGCTGCTTGGCCGTCTTTCTGAAGCAATGGCTTTTTATTGTATAGTTTGATTGTACGACCCCAATCCACACAAAAGAAGGAGTGGGATTTTTCTGATCATCCTAGTATTAGACCAGATCATGCGGGGTTAAGAGCAAAGAGCCAATGGATTTGCAGCTCAAGGTTGATTGTATCGGTCACCCCGCTTTGTTGACTGGAACGGAAGTAGGAAGAAGAAGGCGATTCCTCCTCACAATCATGTTCGTTTAATTCGTTTAATTAGTGTTACCCGAGAGCTCATAAACCCTTCTAAGTTCCAAGAAACACATCTCCACAATAAATGGGCTTTTGTGTCCACAGTGTCATGAAGAATTTAATGTACCTCTACACCGTTCTGTGATGACTTTCAAAAATCAGCCTTTGGATGATGTCGTATGCATAATGTGATAGCCTGACATGTGTCTGAGAAACGCAATACTCGAAGCGGCCGACCACTTGCGGCAAACACCGAGTTTTTCGGAACTACAGGGTATATAATAACGACATATTATTTTCTGTTTTCCTCCCAAATTAGTTTGCAACTGAGTGTATAGACTCTGAAATAACTTCCCTCTTGTTGTGGTTGTACTCCGCCTAACGTCTGCTAGACTGTCTTAGCGGCTACTACCGACGTTGAATTACTGGTTCTCTGTGTGGTCTACCTTATCAAGAAGTGGAACAAAAACTAGATGGCGTTATGCTCGGGCCTTGCTGCTGACTGTGCTTTATAGGTAGCACTGTTTTCGGGATATTATTTGAGTCGAATGATTCTCATCTCGGAGAAGACCCTCGTAAAATAAGGTGAAGTGTGTTCATTTTATATTATGCGAGGCAAGTGACGTCCAAATAGATTCCTTTAAGGCTTTACAAACTGCTCTATCGTGTGCTCCAGTAGACTAATCCAACCAAGATGGATACGCATTGTTGTTAAGCCGATCCGCTGCATTTCGTTAGTTGGGGTTAGACTGTAGCCTGCGCCCTAAGCCAATTCCTCCATCTTGTTTTGCTTGAACATCAAGTAGAGCCCTTGTGACCACCTTAATATTTGCAAATTTGCAGAGATCTGCTTCTCTACTTCCCACATGCTGATAGTCCAGGGTTAGTTTTCTTCGCACCACTCCGGTCACTGTCATGAACCGGGCACGGATCATTCGCAACGATCATGTGCATTTAGTTGGGAAATGTTTCGATCACATATGCATACATAAAACATAAATTGTTCTGCCACAGTGCCTTCAAATGGACAGGTGTACATTCTCCATTATTTTGAAACTGTGTATGAACTAGAGAGTCAGTCTCAAGATTCAGCGCCTTTGGGAGTTGAACACTTGCATGCCTATAGGTTCAGACAAGGAATGATAAACAGGTTATTTTGGAGCTACTGTTTTTACCACCCGATCGTGTGACTCAAGTGAAATCACTGAAGAGCTTTTCATGAATAAACTGGGTCGGTTGGTGCTGCTTTTGGTGATTTCATAACGGACAAGTGATGTGGAATTCGGTGGTTGAATTACCGGATTGCAAGGAAATCGCTCAATAGTTGAGTCCAGTCGATTTCCCTTCCCCAGTTCACTTAGCAATGAATATTGCGTTAAAAATTGTTTTACTGGTTTGAATGCTGCCATAGGAGCGTTGAATAGTCCATGGAGGTACAGTTTTTAAGTAGTTGAAAGATTTCCCCCTTTGTTTCTGGGAGCAAATTATCCGGTTGGCCTATTCCAGGCCCCCCGTAGGCGTGTTGTAGTGCAAGCGTGATATGGTTGTAGTACACTAGCTTAGCAACTCGACAATGTAGTACTTAACTTGAGAGCACTGGTCTGATTCTTGTTCCGTGTTTCCACGCAATTTAAAAAAAATCCACAAATACATTTGCCAGGGAAAATCTTTTAAGTTCCATCATAGTCACTTGAATGGAGGCGAAGAATGGTTATCCATGTAGTTCTGTCAATCCTATTCGAATTAGTAGTGCTTACAGATTTCAAACAACCTATGAATAGATAAGTTTCAAAATATGGTTTTGAGCTAAGTTCCAGTCACAATGACCCCGAAAACTGAGAACAAACGAAATTAGTATTACTAGTCTACTCGCGACTGTTTTATGATTAAGCCTAATTGACTCTGAGTAATCACGCTTAATCAAGGTGAACAAGATTAAAAACATTCTTAAGGAAGTAGAAATCAATATCTGATTTGTGTTACCAGACCAAGGTCAAGCTTACTTACTCAAATAACCACCGAAGTGTTAAGTACTAAAATTCGGATTGTGTTGGTATTGTTCCACAGGGCGGTTGAATACGCTGAGCGATTTTCGCTGCAGAGATTGAGTATTGTGTATCGCAGTCGCTGCGGAAGTTGTGATGTTGCTGATAAACCATGGTGGCAATGGTGGTCGTTACATAATGGAGTTACATGAAACAAAGCTTCGATGGAGCATCTTTTTATGAAAGCCGATATCCAAGTGCCCGGGATCTCATCTACAATACAACAAATGCTTATGGTCGTTCCTGCGTCAGTTATAGATATGTGATGTGACCCTAACAGAGCCTACCACGGGAAATGACTTACAGTGTCATTTCTTAGTTGCCTTCTGTCTCGGGAAGACCTCTCGCCAACTGAAAACGGTTCTTAGCCTCCTACAAAAATGGCATGGTTTCATATAGGTCCTTCTTGAGGATTTCTATGGGTTGTAGATAGAGACAGCTCTCTCGTAGAACTCAAAACAGAGTTTACCATCAGCCACAATTTAGTGCACGATTCCTCTGAAGAGGCCAGTTTCAAGAGTTTCCAAACTCTTCTTCTCTATTTGGGCATCAAACCACATCCATCCCGGATTGCTTAGCGAATGCAGGCGTACCTCTGATTTCTTCTGTATCAGGGGCGTGGCTGTTGCATATTATTTCATTTGGCCTTCACCATCGGTCAATAGCATTAGTGTAGAGCTACGACATCAATGGCTACAAAACGCCTTTTTCAATAAAGTGTATACAACCTCCATTCCATAAGTTCGACTGCTGCTCAGATGAAGAACGTCCAACAACTCCCCTGGCGGACTTAATTCATGACTCTCCATTTACCCTATCTCGGACCAGAAAACTGGAAGGTGCCGTTAGCTACAACAATCCACCATTTGTTGTCCCCATTTCACAACCTCTCCCTTCCTGGAAGAAAGTGGTAACTATAAGCTATCTCAACTCTGTTCCTCGTTGCACTCATTACACACTGAAATAACTCAGAAGATCTCCCCGATAAACTAACCAACGAACAAAAGAACGAACAACCGAGCAAGCAAATGAACAAAACTAAATAAATAAGTAGATATGTGAATAAAATTTACAAATCAACCATATTACTTCTGGTCGGATCAAATCCGGAAGCCGGTGTTCTCAAATAGACTACTCGAAATGACCAACAAATGCTACTTTGTCCGAGAAAATATTGTACAGCCAAAAGCTCCCGTTCATGGTCTCAGTTTGACCCTACACTTGGAAGAATCTTGGAAGAAACCGGATACTTCACACTGGAATATATATATCAAGTGATACGGGGAAATGTGTTCGTTCTTGTACCAGTGCGCTAATTGGCAGTTGTTGAATATGCAAAGGTGGATTCTTCAGCTAAAAGGCAATACCGTTTTCAACCCATGTGACAGCCCACATTGTCGGATTTGAGTGATCGAATTCAAACTACAGTTCGCTGCACATACCGTTAACATTGCAATCTATGAACAGTATGGGTCGAAATTTGTTTGTAGATGGTTCCTGTCCTTGAAAATGGCTCCAAGCACTGAGGATTCAGTGAAATTCGAATTTGCCACTTTGGGATCTGATCAGGTACCGAAGTAGGTCAACTATTTTTCAGCGTAATATTACCGCATTTCTAAAGATTTGTCTCAAAAAGAGCATCCTAGATTTGAGAACGAACTAATCGGGATCACTTCGGATATTGCCGCGTTCGAGTGATGGGGAGTAGGTTGATAGTATGTATTCTCAACCGCTTTTGCCAAAAAGAGAAAACTCCCACAGGATGTCCCCGATTTTGGATATCCTTGCACATGAGTTATATTCATTGGGGCGGTGATACTCAATCTGTTACGCACTATGCAGCTGTTTTCGTATACTAACAAAGGTCATTCAGCTTTCAAGTTTTGCTGCTTGAAAGATGATATTCCAACAAGCGCAAAAACTACAGCTTAGTAATGAAAAGAGAAAGTGGAATCTCAGCTGATTGCACATGGGTACTACTGATCTACTCCGGAAAGGGAACAGACACCAATGTGGGCAAGGTATTTCTCGCAACTATGAAAGAGATTCACTCTAATGATAAATGTAAGTTTCTGTTGTGGGGTTTGCGGGATATGTATTGTTCATAATCACATCACTCTCGTTTGAACAGTCATCCTCCTCTTCTGGTGTGGACTCACCAGATTTATTGCGCAAGGACAGGAGGACCACTGTTCAAACGAGAGTGATGTAAACATAAACGCGTATTTGTTTTCTGAGTAGCCCCAGGAATCACACAGAAGTACCTGAAATGGACCTATCGTCTTTAGCTTAAAAATTACAGTCTCGTCGCTGTACTCCATTAGCCCACAGTATCCTATACAAGTAAATATAATACACAGGTGGCTGCTTTACGATAAGAAGTGATAAACGGTGCAGAATTTTCGCCGTGCGAAACAGAGTTTTCGAAAAAAACAGAAGGTAGAATATGTTGGAAGTAATGTAGTGGCCAGGACTACTTGTGTAATGTTGAAGCTGACGAAAATGATGATGGTAAATCCATAGGCTTCTGGCAGAGCCTATTGTGTAACGTTGGTACTCCATAAACTTATGGGCCGATAAAAACATCATTGATATATCCTTCCTGACGCTTAAAGTCAGTTAACATGACTGTTGGTAATGAGTGCTGTCTTCGGGAGAAAGGCCGAATGAAGTTCTACCCATAGCAAAGCGATCATTCGCACTAGCTTATATTTTTCGTATTTATGAGACAACGGCTATTGAAGACAAAATGACATCTAAGTTCCACTCGCCGTAGAGACTAGGTCTCATAAACACGGCGAAAAATCAGGTGCGCATGTTGCTGCTTAGTTGCCGTAGGTGTCTCAGATCGGCACACACGTTATCACTCTGATATCATTCGTCACAACATTTTTTGTAGGAAAACTTTTAGAAAGATCTCCGTACGTGTGTTCGCAAGTCAGTATATTCGCAAACTTCCGGGGTGCCCCTTGCTGAACAGAGCAATCGATGAAAACAAATGCGTTTTGAAACTCCAGAAATACCAAGACTACGGGGCGTTTATACTGTGTCCTTCTAGCAACTATCGTGGGATAAAGATGCGGTTAACGCGAGCTCTGAAATCCTGCGTACTGCTCTTGACCCTATTTTTCACTGTCATAAGGCGACGGAAGGCAAGTATCACTAGGAGCCGTTTTAGGGCAAAATCAGAACGAGTTCCCCTTGACTGTTTCATTCACTACGGACCTCTTTTTTAAAGTGAACACCTTTATTAGTTTACTCAAGCCACTAACTAGAGATCCCAGCCTCATTCTTGAAGGATTTAGGTGGAAGGTTATCCGAATCAGGAGCTCGGGCGCACTTGATAGGAGATACACTGTCAAATGAAGACCGAACAGGGTCTCATGTTCTCTGTTCGGGGTTCTGATGCGGATAGGGATTTTGACTGAAAAGTAGTAAATGGCCACCAGGATTTTTGTTGAAGGTGCCTGGTCCAGTTTGATACTTGATGGATTCATTAAGAGACAGTCTTTGAAGACCACTTGCATGACTTAAGCCTTCAAGCAGTCCCGCCACCCTCCTACTCTTTCCTTCCCTTAACCTTCCATGCCCACTAGGATGCACGGACGGTGCACACGCCAATTTTCACTTTACGCCTGATAATCACCCGAGTGAGGTTGTATTAGGGACCAGTGCGTACACTATTCAGTCATCTCTACTGTTCGGTTTCATTTCCGCTGCATGGCTGAAGCCGCTTGTACCACGTTGCGGGAGAAATCCTGGTAAAAGACAAAGATGTAATCTCATTCCAATGAGAATCAACAGAACATTTGGAAGAGTTCAGAAGATCGTCTTTGCAAACTCGTTTGACTTCAGGATCTCTGAGACCCGGGGTTGCTAAACTGCTGTCTGCCGGTTGCATGACCCCCAAAAGCACAGAACAAGGGACACCTGACGCGAGCATAATAAGAATTCACACAAGTGACCCCAGAGGAACGACATTCAGAGACATCGGCAACTGATGGAGATGTAACCGGTTTTGATGAGTTATTCGTTTGCTGTGCTGAAACGGTTCGGGCGACTTCGGAAGTTTGTGCTGCGCAAAAAGTTTACAGTTGGTACACAGCTGGAGTAGCCATTTGTCATTACCAGTTGTTTTACGTGAGATGCTAACTTGGCCTGTTACAATGGACCTGTTTGGAAAGTGTTAGAAACAATGCCTAGCGACACCTGACTACTATAGTGGCTACTTTGAGGTTGAGTCACTAGATTGTCATAAGACCTTCCGGCAACATACGCCCGTAACCTCTGAGACAACTTCGACTCAACTACGACTATATACTCATCATGGGGAGAGAGAGAGTCACCTGAAGGCTTTGGTTCTATCGTGGTCTGATAACCTCCAGGGCCAAAAGCCCCCAACACGGAAACATAAGTTGATCGTGAACTTACACAACGATTATTTTCATAAATTTTGGTTACTATGTAATACTGTTATTTTGTTACACTTTGAAATCCTTATATTACCCTAACGAGACAATGCCTAGATCATAACATTGCAATGTGCATTTTCATTTTTCTCTTGGTTGTCCTCCAGTAGGTGTCAACCACCGTATAAAACAGAGAACTAGGAGACAGTAGCTAATTTTTTACAAGTTTTGTGCAAGGAAACCACCAGCATTGTTGCACACTTAATGGAGAGTCGATGCGAGAGATTCATTGGTACGATGCCAAGTGGTCCTCTACCACTGAAGAGACATCAAAGCTGAAACCTCACCTGGAGAACCACGCGTGACTTGTATACGCAAGTTACGCCTACATTCGTTTGTAGAAGACTCCCAGCAGAGCACAAAGACAGGCAGGGTATACTGTCACACTCTTCACATTTCACAGTAATGGGAGATGAACTGTGTCTCTAGAAACGAATGATACTCGTACGTGTTGAGCAAAATACGAAGACTGAACGTGCTACAAATTGAAAACACAGAGGTAACCAGTGGAAGTTTGATGACAGGCGATATAAAGAACTTGTGTTTCTAAAATGTGTAAACGCGCGTGCTTTAGTTGCACTCGACATTCTGGGTGGGATTCATGGGATTCTTTAGTGTTGGAGGTGGCGTAGTGGTGAACTGGGTATCCACGGGAACTGAACTAGGTTCCAGATCCGAAGACAAACCCACAGGAGAAAACGGGACAATGAAACGTCACATGTACGTTGATGCAGAAATTGTTGTAATGTACCCAGTCTGCTCATCAAACGAGTGAACAATTTTGGATCCTAATGTTCAACCTTTCTGTCGGTATGGGCCATGAAAACAACTGCATTGACACCATCCCTTCCAATCACTTGTGCGAATGAATGTTTATCCTGAAATTCAAGACCCGACGCTCAACTTGTCTTGTCTGTTAAGTACACGCAATCCGGCAAACCTTGTTTTAGTAAGTACCAACCACTAGGTACCTGAAACCCCATTGCTTTGAGTTACATTGTCCCCCTTACCAACACTCACACAAACATCACGTGCCGCACTACGAGCAGCTTCCAGTTGCACTAACAACTGGAGTGCTCACGCCTCAGCAACAATATATCTCAAGCTCCACCAATTCAGTCTTTTGGTAGGCTGACCTGAAAATCTCGGTCACTCTTTTATTGAACTTGAGATGACCGTAGGGCTTGGAGTGTAGACGGAACGGAAGGACCATGTGCGTCAGAGGAGCAGCTCAGGTCACGGTTTCATTCTGCCATCGTAAACGGTTGTAAATATCAGACACTGGCCACCGATGTAGTCTTCCGCCTGAGACTCCACTGTATAAAGCGATGGCGACTAGTGACTGGAGGGGGTCAGTTGTATATGATGCCAAATGCTAACCACGGTGTCCTCGCAGATGAGTAACGGAAAAATCCAAACAACCATTGATAGTGAAGCTTCCACCATTCTGTTTACAGGCCGAGGGTTGCACCTGTTGGCATCTCTGCTGAGTACTTCTCGCAACCTGGTTTGTATGGAGAATAGCAGCACCGAGAGTGAGGGATGACACAGTGAACACGGTGAAACACGGTGATCCCTGGGTTAGTTTGAACAGGGAAGTGAGAAGAACAGTTTTGCCGCATGAATCCATGTCGTACAATGTTGTCTCCCCCCTCCCCAGTAAGCCTATTTGCAGTGCACACCCGCCTTGCTGTACGTGATAGGGTCTGAACCAAAGAGCGATTGGGCTGTTCGAGAAGGGACCCTGTAAAGCTGAAGTACTGTCCAATCAAAGTAAACTTTTGGTAGACGGGGTGGCACACATAAGCTTTGGTATTCCTGGTGGTCAAAACATCGAGGAAAATGATTTTGCTTTCTACTTCGAAGTGGCAAACGTAAAGTGGGACTAGTGAATGAATATTGACAAAGAAACTGTGAAATAAGATAACGAATACACTAGGTGGATCAGTGATTTCACGAGCAAAATGAGTGGTCTATATTCACAGAGTGACTGATCTTCAGATTTCGCATAGGAGTGTGAGCGACGTTCACCATTACAACAATGCCTTTCTCTTTTGAGGAGATATTCCTTACAAATTATCTGGAGAAATTGGAATTCACTGTCTCATGTGTGGATGACCAGATCCGTTAGTTATTTTCTACAGGTAATTTGGCTGTCTGGGCACGAAGTCATGTAGGATACACTCGACTGCGGATGACCTGGTTCTACAGAGACGATGAGAGACTGCGCCGACGTATAGAGATGACAAGGAATTAATTAATTCCGAAACGGATAGGCGGATCGCGATATACTTGAATAGCTGAATAGGGTTGTTTCTGTCTGTCAGCTACGTCCACGTCGAAAGACGGCGAAGGGTATCTAGTGATCCAAAATCTGAGCACAACGTTCCAAGTATGCTGAAACGTGGGTATGGCAAGGCTGTTGTCCACTTATTCCACATAAGGTTTAGAGTGGAGACAAAGTAGGAGACCATTTGGTATCGTTCAAAAAGGGTCCACGGTACGCAGGTTGACATCCAGTAATAGTTAGTGAACCGTTGGCTACCGACCAGTCTGTAGTATGCTGTCATTATGAAACAGATTAAGATGCATGTTAGCCCCAACTTAGCAGGCTTCTTCAGCAAGCGATTCCTGACGATTGTTATATCAATGCAACTACATTGTAAAGAACCTTAAAACATCTTCCAATCGAATCAGAAAGAGTGGATGCGTTTCGGTGAGTGAAACATAGAATTGAAGGTCGAATGTCGATAGCATTAAGTAAAGTCAACATTCATGTTTTAAAATTGCATTCCCTTTGGTATTCATCAAATATTTCGCACATTTCTGGGTGCAATATCTGTTGATATTTGACTTACTGATTAAATGCGACCCCCTATAAGAATGACAGTGATTCTGTTCAAATCCATTAGGTGATAAACAACGTGTAATTTCACATGGTTAACATGTTGAAGCTGAATAATCTGCTTTTACTTGTCTGCATTCAGAGAAAGTGGAGATTCCAGTTTTCCAAGACCTACTTTATGCGGTTTATCACCGCAACGTAAGTGAAAGTTGTCTCCTGTTTTCTGAGAGAGTGTGGTAATGGTTTGCTTTATTTGAGTTCCTCACCGAAAACCTGCGACATTGACATGCCGGGCGGCCCGTTTTTTTGAAAACACCACGACATTTCCCTCATGTGATTCGATCGGACTTTGCAACCCAGGCCACCATAGACTTTCACTGACTCTACTTCACCATATGAAATCATTTTTCAGCTGGGTTCAGTATTAAGCAATGTTAGTTCAATCTGTGTACTGGTGTTTGAGCCACTGCTGAAGCACCCATAAACATGTCTTAAAGGTTGGATCGATGACTCCAAATATTCCATTGAAAGAATGCTCATCAGAGACATCCTGACTTCACAAACCCTAAGCAAGCAACCTATATGATGATAGGTGCTTGATTAGGGTCGTCACAAAGAAACAAGATCTTACCGTGGTGTGACGGCTTCGGTGCCCACGTTAGCCATTACACTATATTAGGCAGTGCTTGTGCAATACATGAGGGGTCACTCATACCAGTTCGGCCACTGCTTAGGTTCTGAACAGCACAGTCTCCTGGCCCCTCATGATGGCAGTTGAAACATGTGTGGTAAACTACTAGTTTAAGAAAAAATGCAGTGCAACAGCATTTCCCGCCAAAAAGTGCTAGCTGGAGCTTAGAAATTTGAGCCAAAAGCCCAGATTCAGGTCGCTTAACGTCCCCTTGTCCATGTTTCGGAATCTGACACCAGCTCATGCGCAACCATGATTCCTAAGGCGAAAATACTGTCAAGCCACATCGATTGTCACTCGGTGTCGTTATCCGGGTTTCCTTACATGCCGCATACACTAGAGTAGGTCAAGGAGAAAAAGGATGCTGTTGACACCTCCCTTCATTGATGTTCACTTACGTTTTCCTCCCTCACCCCACCTCGCTGATAGTACTCCCCGAATCGGCCCTTCTGTTAGGACTTGAGACCCATTCATTTTTCATCGGTCTTGGTTGCAGTATTTGCGTGTCAGTCGGCGCCGACAGCTACAGAATTCCAAAACCAAACCTCAAGCTTCAATGTCCTGTTTATCCGGCTCTTTTTTTGTTGGTACTTGTTATATCTGCTGAGTCGCCAATCTGAGGTATCTGCTGCTGACCCGCTCCAGCGCCTGGTGCCGGAGAAAAAAGACTCACAGAAGGGAACAGCTATATTCCGAACAAGTGAGTGCCAGAGAATGAGTACGTGCGAGTGCGAGAGCGTGAGTGCGTGCGAGTGCGAGTGCGAAAAGTACAACGTTCTTAAGCTATTTGTTGGAAGGACATTATCTGAACTTAGTCCAATGCTGACGCACATGGTCTGGCTTTGGTACGAGGCTGTGACGTGCTGCATATTGCGGGGGCGTTGTCTGACTTTGATCAACACTGACTCTCGCTGTCTGGGTTGGATACAAGGCTCTGAGGCACTGCATATTGAAGGGGCGTTGTCTGTCTGGTCAACATCTAGGGGAGCTGAGCGTCTCGGTAGATTTCGGGCATTCAGTGGTTGCTTTCAGGAAGCTGACCTTCCTGATAGTACTCTAAAGAAATCATGACAATGATCTGTTTCTTCTGTCAGACTGGAATCACTTGATACTGATATGCTGTGTGCATCAGAAACGAGAACTCAAGATACAAGCACGGTCTCTGATCCAACCACCTCAACTCCCACCATTCCTTTCCGGTTGGGCAACCGTGGCGATCGATGTTATTTCAATTCACCTGGTGGAAAGAATTTTACTGGACTAGGTACTCGCTAATAGTCGTTTCTGTGCGGTGTGCACTGAAGGAATATCGCGAGCCCAAAGTTGATTGTTGTCTGTTTATCGTGACCGCTTGTGCTGAAACCGACTGTAGCTATGATATTTCTAAAGGCAACTTTCACGTTTCTTTGAGGCTCGGTGGCTTGCGTAGATTTGTGTATCAGATTTACGTTGCCCTCTCTTATACTTCATCCGGCATAGATTGTATTTACCAAACACCGTTATGTTTGCAACTAGACTTCGTCAAGTCTATTAAGTTCACCATCAAAAGATGTATATTTGATATTAATTCCCCTCCAGCTAAACTACACGGAATGATTTCTTCCAAAATTGTTTCTCTTACATTTGTTATTCGGGGAACAAACGGTTGATTGCACGTCTACTCCACTCTTCAGTGGTTTAAACAAGAGTATTAAGCCATATGTTATCTACGCAGACCACACGGATCGAAACTAGGCTGACTTATCTGAGCACCCCTTTCACTCATCAGACTGCCAGCATATTCATTTGAATTCCGTATTAACCGCTGTATCCTTTCCACACACCACAAGTAGCAAACAAGGCCAGATCTTCAAGCTTCCCTCATCTATGTCAACCAGAAATCCATTCGATGCAGTCATGTTGCGCTCGTTCAATCATCTTGCACAACACACGTGCTTTTGCATGCGAAAATTATTTTGAAGGTCATTGCAACGCATGATGCGTGCGGTGGTGTCAGATTCGGGTGCCTCGTGTCCGACTGGCGGCTCACGCAGGTGAATAAAGCACTGAAAACCGGTCGTTTGGTTATGGTCACAAAAGTGAAGGGATAAGTGGATTCAATTTTCTGCCCAAGCCAAGTGGACCATTTGTAGGTTATTATGCCACTGATATAACTGGATCATTATTTTCTTCCTATGTTACCGACAGAAAACTTATGCTGGTTGTTCGGCAAACCCATACTCGTCAAGCTGATGATTTCATCCCCGCTTGGCGCGTGGATCACAGCACCCAAGGAGAGTGGATGAACTCGACCAAAGCGGAAGGTTAGAAAAAATGGCTGGTTCACCGTGGGACGTCCGTTTGGCTGTCCGTCGGTGAACTGATGGGTAAAAAGTCCTACCATTCAGCCGAGTGAAACCATGCGTTTCTTCAAATAGGCTTAGTGATTACTCAACAACCAGTGCATGTGTTTACCATCTCGAGCATTGATTTTTCTTTCATGTTGAAGCTATTTTTTTATGTACAAACGTTAACACCCACATAAAGGCTTGACCTAGTTTCCATTCAGGTGTTGTTTTCTGCTGTAAGACCGACGCCAAAAAGTGAGACGCTGGCTCCCATGCCTTGTCCTCTTACTTGCGCACACCTTTTGTTGGACAGGAAGGGAAGAAGAAATCCCTTTCGGGTTGTGCTGATCGCATTTCCGTTAATTGAGTTCACAGGTGCTTGTTTGTCCAATTCGTGAATGACACTATACATGGACCAATGACTGGTTTCACAGCAGATTGTGGCATACTTCGCCCGGGAACCATGTGCACTATAGATTTACGCGCGAAGAAAAAATCGCGAATGGGCGTGAAAGTCAACGTCTTTGGTGGATGGGATAAAAAACTAGTTTGTGCTTACCACCTGTAACTCGAACAATCTGAGTCGTTTGCAGAAGTAAGTGTTTCAGGGCATTGAGGTCCTTAAGTTTGTCATGGTTGCTGATAGCTTAGAGGTTGTTTTTCTACGGTTTACCAATTCATGTAATCCTCGACTCACGTAGTGTTTGACTGTTTGATTGGTCGAACGTTCCCCCCTCGGATATACTCTCACTGGAATTTCCTGCCTCCTGCAAGGTGACTAGTTATTTGACTGAGTAGGGAGGTTTGTTCTTTTTGAAATGACATGTGAACAATGCCTGTGAGTTGACAGCGAATCACTCGAACTTCCTGAGAGAATTAATACTCAAAACTTATTTGGCTGGGGGAACTAACTCTTGTTTGACAAGATGAACATTTCTCAGGCGAGAAATATGGATAATCAGGGTTGCTGGGTTGATAAGGATTAAGGCGCTTCCGGTTGGATGACTTTAAATGTGTAGTCATTGAAAAATCTAGTAGTCGTTACCCAACCAAAGCTTTCCCGATGGTGGTCTATTCGATTCACTACGTCCTCTAGAACAACTACTTGAAGAGAAATAAACGCTTTTAGAGTGGCCTTTTCTGGAGGCTCATTTTAATTCAGAAGAAGGTTTCAGGGGACCAACCAACTGCGGAAACTTCTCCGTGAGATAGCCTTATCTTAGTTTGATTTCTCGAGAGGTAGGCAACTGTAACATTTGGTACTAGAATATGTGGATAACTGGCGAATATTCCCAGCTGCTTTCGCCCTGGAGGTCCAGAGATGTCGACTGCGAAGAGAACCCAGCATTTCTTTGAAACCCATCTGAAGGTCAAGCAAGTCGATTAAGAAGAGTCCTACAGTCAGTCAATCGGTCATAGTGTACTCGTAGAACTTGAGATGACGCTCGAGATGTCAAGACTTTCCAGTGTACAAAGTCGTTGGTCGCTATTGTGATGACCTGGGTTGGCTCACCCACGGGTATTTACCGACTGAATACCAAACCACTCCTGAAATAAAGGTGCGATCAGTCAGTGACCACCTAAATCACAGGCCAGACGTATAGTTTGGCAGCCAAATTTTTCAACAGTCATCTATCGATCTATCTAAACAGGCAGGCGAACGAACGGAAACGCCCACACAACAAATACAGACTGATCAATATAACACCGAAATAGTAATGTGCTATGAATGACTATCGTTGATCAATCGCCGATCAAAAGGAACCGACTTTTGCGCACAAGCATTTGGATTCACCATTCTGATTAGGAGTACAACCAGCGCATATAAACTAGTCAAACCGCGTTTACAGCATTAATCGTTGATCATCGCCGATCAAAAGGAACCGACTTTTGCGCACAAGCATTTGGATTCACCATTCTGATTAGGAGTACAACCAGCGCATATAAACTAGTCAAACCGCGTTTACAGCATTATCTGAAACCCGATTAATGGCCTTGTATGTGACGGACGGATTGATGTGGTTATTTCTTACCAGTGATCGGTGAAACTTGCGTCGTAGTCGGATTGTCGAAGGCTCAAATTTTGTCAGTGCTGGTGGTTGTTCTGAGTTTTTACGACGGCTGTTTAACCGGTCGATTATACACAACCAAGGGATTTGCGGACAAATGGCTGGTTTTTTGAGTTCGCATTCGGCATAAGTGGGACTGCTAAGGCAGTATCAGTTTGCAGTAGGCATGTAAAGTGACTATACTGGCTTGGTCCAATATTGATTATTGCCCACCAATTGTGTAAGCTTTTGTCTGTTCATCTTTCGTTCTGCTGTGGTACATCATGATGAAAGTTATTTGAAAACAGCTGTTCAAGGGACTGTATTCGTGACTTATAACTTACCGTTTATTGGTTTCAATGGTCCTGATGGTTTTTAACCAGGTTATATCTAACTGCTAAGATCGGTCGTTTGCTTTCAGCGTAGAATATATTTTGGAATTTCAAAATCTTACTGCCGGCGAGTGGACCAAAGCACCGAAAGCACTAATGGCAGATACTCACTGATCGTTAGGACATAGCCAAGGGTTTTCTCTGGGAAAGGAACTTAATTGGCATATCTACAGAAAATAATCACACACTACTTGAATTCGTGCAGTCTGATAGTTCACCGTGCGATCATCTTCCGCAGATGCTTTGTTGTATTCAGCTC
The DNA here is from genome assembly GCF_000715545.1 of Opisthorchis viverrini. Taxonomy (NCBI): domain Eukaryota; kingdom Metazoa; phylum Platyhelminthes; class Trematoda; order Opisthorchiida; family Opisthorchiidae; genus Opisthorchis; species Opisthorchis viverrini. The sequence goes on along the minus strand of NW_008751688.1, from coordinate 346,637 downwards.
CAGCACCGTGGGTTTTGTTCAAAACGCATCTTCAGGCAAATGAATGTTTACATCAGGGTTTAGGTTTACTTCGGCAAACAAAATGGGAACGATGATATGGTCTATCCGGAGAGGACCACACTCTGTGCGGACTCACGGTGGTACGTAGCTTGGTTCCAGGGAGATGCGAATACGACAGACGCGACAGTGACCGATACACTACTGTATAAAATTAGACGACGTCCATAACGCAAGTCATCCCCTCGCCTGTGATCTGACCTGAGTTGAGCAGGCTACGCGAACAGACAGACGCCAATCCTTCGGGTTCAGACAACAGACACGAAGTTGACATGGTGTGTATGTGTGCGGCTGAATAAACAGTCAGGCTGGTCGATGAATCCGTGTGGCCGTAAACGTTTATCCTTTGCCCCATCTCCAGATGCATGTCTGGGTAGATGCCGTGGCACCACAGTAAAGGCTTGGCTGCGTTAGTCAGGACTGGCTGCATGAGTGAACAACACCATACGTCAGTTGGACCAGTGGGGCACCAGGTAAGCGAAGTAGACAGTTGGCGTGTGGAGATATAGACACTGTCACTGTCTACTAGCCTCAGTAGGCAATGAACCATTTTGCGAATATGTTTGGCCATCATCAGACAATTGTCCTTGGACGCTGCCCTAGAGCCTGTCTGATGCGAACAAAACGACACGATGTGAATAATAATGGCTGTGTGGTGATGTTCTTGGCTTACAACCTCCCACTCCCAAACGGAAAGTGTGTCAGTATGCGCATAGATTCGTGTACATAAGAAAGGCAGAGAGTCCAGGTGATCTGAGGCGTCCTCATGAGGTTGCTTAACAGGTATATATGCATCACTTTGTCGTGGTTAACAATTCAGATACTGCATGTGACTGCTGAATGTTTTCATCCACCGGCAGTCCCGGGCGCAACTCATGTGAATCCTCCCTTGCATGGATAGCTTAAACATTCGCTTGGTATTTTGAGTTTAATCTTCGGCTAATGTACTACTGTATGATCAGTCAGACAGCATGAAATAATTGAAGTTTGGTTCCCGTCTAAAGGCCCCAATAAATGACCGAACCTCCCGGAAACCTCCAAAGTGCACTGCACTATAAATGCTTTAAGAATAAGTCCGGTTTATGAATAGCACGAGTTCATAGGCTGCACAGCACAGACAGGACTACTGCACCTTGAGAGGTGTTATCACACTCCTTCCTAAGAGCAAACCCTCATGATAAAAGATATCTGTCCAAGAGACAGTTTTGGCGGCACAGATTCCTTTATCTTCAATCCCTTCTGGGAGAAGCGACCCACCAGCACAGAGGAGCTGATGCATTCAGCATCGCCGGATGCCATTTAACTCCCACAGATAACGAACGATGACGGAA
>NW_008751688.1:307867-345173 GCF_000715545.1 Opisthorchis viverrini | reverse complement strand
CGACGCAGTATGTGCGTTTTTACTAGTCAATTTCAAAATGGAAAAACTTGACGTACAGGTAATGTACGAACACCGCCACGTTGTATCTTAAGGCCTTTCGTAACGGAAATTACAAAGTAGCCAGCAATGAAGGTCGGTATGTGTTTTTCTCACGCAGTAGGAAGACACTGACTAAATCTGTCAGCTCCTGTGCACACTTATGCTTGTGAATCCCCTAGATGATATTTAGATTCCTGCAGTCGGATAGTTGCACCAAGCAATGACATTATGAGGTATCGAGTTAACGCCCCAGCAATTCATTGCCAGGAATGAAGGTAGGCATGTGTTTTTCTCACAAATTAGGAAGATATGGCGGTCATTTTCAGCGTAATCAAAGAAGGACCGGCTAAATGTTTCTTACTAGACTTGAAGAGGAATCGAAACTTATGACTCGAGGATGGCTACCACTTATGCGTAGCCCGATTCGGCTCTCGCGTCTCACCGAAAATGAGGGAATATTTAGACGAATACTTATCTTTATGATCACTAGAAATGTCACTTGCTGAATACCGAGGAAGCCCAAATAAATGTAGTTGCACTTAAATGAAAACCAACATGTGCGTCTCTTATTGGTGCAAAAACAGTCACTGGAATTGGGGTTACGAATTCATGGAAGTTCGCAAGCGGGCGGTTTGATTCTTCTGTGACTACAGACTTTTGTCCACTTCACCAACAGCCACTTTCACGTCGGTGCAAAGCCTCTGTTTCAACCTACCTGAGACATGCAGCGGTGCTGTCCTGGAGATATTGACTGAAAACCGTAATTTCCGCATTTTCATGCACAACGTACTACTAAGACCGGCAAAATTCGTTCGATCCAATGGCACTCTGGTTTTCGGAGATCCCGTGAGGTAACAAGCCTACACACCGGGGCAACAACCGTCGTTAGAAAGGCTTCCCTCTGTAAATAATGAACGTTCTGTCAACACATACACAATGTTGCCACAAATTTCTTTATCACTTACTGTATAGTGGTCCTATTTGCTTTTCCAAATAGTTCCCTTTTCTTGGTAGTTAACTAAATCCGTCAGCTCCTGTACACAATTCTGCTTGTGAATCCGCTAGATGGTACTCAGATTCCTGTAGTCTGGATAGTTGCATCAAGCAACGTTATTATGAAATATTGAGTTAACGCCCCAGAAGTTCAACGCGAGTGGGAGAGTGAGAACTTACCATGGACAGAAGTCAGTCGATCAACGAATTTACCCTGCTCGTTTTAACTTAGCGTGCGATATTCTCAGGCAGAGACTTTATACATCCGCAAAGGCTTAATTCAGCAACTGAACCGTCGGAAAATTTAGCATTCCGGTGACAAACTTCCTTAATTATGAATGAAAAGTGAGATACAGCTGATGGAAAGCGTTCTGTTGGAACCGCAAGGTGGATGGTCTCTCTTCCGACAAGTTTCTCTAGCAGGGTTACTGGACCCCGTTTCTCTGTGGTGATTCCAGTAGGACGACTTAATTCGGGCAGAAAAACCACAGTTCAACTGTGAGTGGTTGTTAGGCTAAACAAATGTTAAAAAACGCTTTGTCACTGAGTTCACACACAACTTCTTGGGGGCCCAGTGATTTGGGGACAGAAATTCACGTTTTCATGCCGCTATTCTAGTTTTTTCTGCAGTGTTGCAGTACAACATCAGAGGAAACTTTTATGCCATAAGCGAATGCACGAAACTTTGTTAGTGATCTCCCGTTCGCTTAAAGAGCTGACGGGATCTCCTTCAAACTGCTCACGAGTCACCATCCGGAGAAGTTTGGATACATGCGGGTCAGAGATATGTAGAACTCCACGTACTCTATTTGACATCAATACTGCTCTATGATTTGCAGAATTTTGGTTACCCGTGTCCCGTTTACTTGTATGTCAGAAGCGCGTAGAACATTGCCAATGACAAACAATACAAAATTTGGCCACAAAAATTTCATCAATTTTCTCGATGCCAGCCCTTGGAGACTGCCGAATATCTCTTGTATTGTTTTAGCCATACCTCTAAGGATGTTTTTGACTTATATCCAATGAAGAAAGATTCGGTACCTGGTTGATGGTTTCGAAAATGGCTTCCAGGTTCTGCCTTATAAACAAAGACGTCATATAGGGTTGTGTTAGGAGGACGTTTTGCTTTAATCCAAGCAAATTTGTCTTGAACAGCACTCTTCCCGGTACACATGTTGGTTTGGGATGCTACTCATAGGTCTTGTAAAATCCATCAACCGAACCATTATTTCCATAACATGGTAAGCGACGGAAACTCATGAACACCGCCCTGTTGGTATACGAACGAATTAGCAATCATATACATTGGGTTGCAGAGTTTCATATCTCAGACCCTTCGGGAATTCACCTAACAACTGTAAGTGACGCTGCAGGACTGAATAGGATTAAACCCATACCTCATGTTTGCAGGTAAGCTGGGCAATGTAGTCGATGTAACTAGCTTCCTTGTCAACCTAATTTTGTACTAACACACTTCCCTCTACATTCATAGGTTCTGCAGAGAGAAGCGGAAAATATTGAAAATCACGGGCACCAAGACCGAGTGTTATTCGAGCGTTCCGTTCATTGAGACTGTTTCGGGAAACTGTGGTTGCCTTGAATTTTAATGTGCTAATGAAGCTTTATGGTAATAGGTCAAGGTCAAATGTGGCTGATGAGATATCACTCAGAGACGTTACCTCCCCCTCTATAATGGTTCTCTGTCAGTCGCGTCAACAGCTTCCCCATCAATCGACATCCATCTACAGCTTGTCTTCGAATGAACAAGGTATTTACTGCTGACTTGCCATACCCCGCATTGTCACCTTTGGCGTTCAATTGACTGGCATGCTTGGTTAGTGCTCGTCATCAGGAAAAGTATCCATAGACAAGGCACCAATCAGTCCCGCCAGATTTGTCGTACTTCTCATCTCCTTCACTCAAAAGAGAAGCTATTGTCAGAGAGAATCAGGAAATATCGGGAGAATTCCAACCTTCTCCAACTCGTTTATCATCAAGATTCGATGCTGTGGCTCAAGTCTTGCGCCCGAACTTGATAATGATGGTGGTGTGTTAAGATTATATCTGTGGCAGTCTGGACAGAGGACTGCGACTCAACTCGCTTGCTATCAACCTTTATGACTGCAAACCCAAACCCTATATAGTTTATGACTTGCAATTGCTAAAAGTCCCTTCCTTGTCCAGAAAGTGCTGGAGGTGTTTCATGATGCCATCTGGTCATCTCTTTTGTTCTCTCTGTATTAGGGACCCAATCGTACAAGCACTGTTGTAGTAGGTATGCGGAGGATGTAGTTATTGTTTGTGAATAATCGGGCTCATGATTCTTTTCGGAGCTTCAAAAGAATTGGTAATTCATTTGGCCGGTCGGCCCTTATTGTGAATTTACCCGAATGCTTGGATGTTTCATTCAGACACTTATCTGGTAATTGTCATCAAATGATCCGCAGATCTGTCTGTAATGAACTTGGGCGTCACGTTCACCCAGCTATTTCCTGATCTGCATACATCTGACTTATCTTTTAGAAATCAAGACAAATTTCCTATCATTCATTGCGTCTGAGGATTTTCCCCCAAAGACTTCAGTAATACGTGTGTTAATTCATTAATCATCCCGTGCTTGTTGTACCATTTCCCCGTGTGGTTTTCCCTACCTAAAAAAACGAATTTTCCCCCGCTGTTCCGCTCGCTAAAACGAATGCTGTACACAGTGGGCTTTTTCGTTTATTTCTTCGTTCTTTTCCAAGTACGATCAGAATTCGGTTACAATATTAGTTGATCAAAATCATTGCTCTTTTAGAGGCTATTCCGACCTCCAGAATAATACCAAGATGCGAGACTATTTTTGCAAAAACCACTGCGTACTGCAGCACGCTTGCGCCCCTGCTCGGCAACAATAAATCTTTTCATTCACTTCTTAATTGATCCCTTAATTCCTTGAAAAGCCTCAATGTTGGCTTTTCAGCTATAATCTGTTCATAATGTTTTTGTTGATGTGCATACCTCTAGGTAGTATATGTTGCATCTTGCTGCCTACCTGATGAATTGTTTTCTAAAGTTATCTCGGTTGAAACTTCATCCTTGTGGGTGCGTAACTCTATTATTGAGTCGGCTTGACTTGTGGCGTTTTACCCTGTTATAACGAACTGGTGGTCTCTGATCAACCGTTTGACGTGGTTCCATTAAAATCTCACATATATGATGCATTATTCTTGAACTGCTTGGGTATTTATCTAATATGTTATGGCCTTCAGGGTGATGATGAATTCATAGATCATGTTAGGGAAATGAGGAAGAAACGAGGTCTCTCCAATAGTTTTACGCACACCACGGCTAATAATACGCACATCGAGCGGGAATTGTCTTGGCACTTATCAGCCTACGTTCAGCAGTCTTCATTTAAATGTGACTGGGGTACCACAGCAAAAAGTAATGCTTTCTTACCTGTTCACCACCTGCGATAAACCGAAAGAGAGAAAAGCACAACAATAACCACAATAACACCTACTCCTTTTGGCTGTGGACTTGCCAAACACTGCAGCTGTACTTTTTACGCTCGCTATTGAGGTCACATGTGTTTGTACAGCAGGGTGGAAAACGGGGTGGCGAGGACGACAACCTAGCACCAGCAATGATTCGAGTCGATTGGGTCCACTGTGTTTACTCTCCAAATGGACGAGTGAAATGAAAACAAACAATCGGACGCGTACCCAGATGGTCCTGGTTGCATAATAACCAACTGCCTTTCGGGGTCACGAAAATGTGTGGGTTTCCTCACTCAGTCTGGTGAATACAAGGATGCGCGACGCAAGAAACAAACGGGTGTTTTGATTGATGAATGAAAAGTACTCACGATTCCCTTCAAAATCAATGCCTTCCGATTCTCTCATCTAAAAGCTTCATGTTGTTTGTTCACGCAAGCTTCTTCAGTTTCAGCCAGAGCGAGGACCCACCGTAATCATAACAACAGAGAGAAAACAACAAAAGTACAATAACAAACAACGCGTCGGAGCAGATAAATCTGGAACTGTTTCGCCGCAAACGGACTTGAATTGTCTGTCATTGGTTGTTTGTGACAAACAACTTCCAATGATTGTCATCTTCCCATGTTTTGGTTAAAAAGGGCGTATGAATGAACCAGTCAAATTTTGCCGCTTACCTGAAGCCCCTAGGAGACAAGTGCACGGAAGGGAAATTCGGTCTGAAAAATCACTTATAAATTTCGATAATCACAGTACAAATTGACCACGCGTTTTTCTATCTTAAGATGTTCAATGATCGGAAAATCGTTGGCTAACTTGGAACGAACGGAGTTGTTCAAACAAGAGTGAAGTAGAGGTGAATACTACAAATCCTTCGAACACCCACAACAAGAACAAAGTTGCAATATGTAACAGCAGCAAAAGTGCCTAGTGCACAGGGAGCATGAAATGACATATGAAGCGGAAACGAGTTAGTATCGATCACCATCGATGAGCTCTAAAACAGAGAAACCAGCTGTTTCTTGATTGAACATCTTCAGCGTCACAGAACTGTCCATTGCAACTCAGGAAGACGACTAAACAGTCAAGCAGTGAACACCAGTTGATTTAGCCTCTCAAGAGCGAACACCACATTGATAACACGCCGTTGCACTATGTATTCGGGTTCATATTTTGTGAAAAGACATCTGCTGAAGCGGCTCTTTGAATGTCTTTATTGTTTTACCCCCTAAATTGGCTATGAGCTATTCGACAGTCTAGTGTTACGTTGTCTATGCTTCCGGAGCCAATACAGTCAATTGGTTTTCTAAGCTCCCATTTCTTATGTAGAGTGTCTGATAGTCTTTGGCATCGGCTTCCGTTCAGGCGTTTTGTCCCCTACTTTCCCGTTCGTCCGCCCTAGCCCAATACCTATCAAGCTGCGTGAGGCTGTTTGTGATTAAGCCTCTTCGCAACACAGCACCAACTAAACGGTCCACTTCGCGACCCCAAATTTTTCTCCTATTCAAGTCTGAAACTCATTTTGTGAAGATCATTTAATTTTTCTGTCCACTAGCTTGACACAAACCTACAATCTAAATTTATCAGTCAGAAATGGATTTGAACACATTTAGACAGACTAAAATAGTCTTTGTTTTCAGGGCGATTAAGAAAAAATCGGACGCTGCAATTTCAAAAAGTACGGCTGTTTGAAACCAGAAATATCAAAAAAGTTCTGCCATGGAGTAATTGTGCTAGAGAGGTACTTTTAACCGACTAGCCGATAAGTAAAATGCCGACTGGGCTTAGCAGACTAGAAAATTTAAGAAGAATGAGTACAAACAGAACACACAGATGCACTGCTGAACAACGATGCAACGCAAGTTTACTACGAGCGGATGACGTCATCTCGACTGGCGATAAAGCAGCAGCAACCGAATGGCCAACCCCTGCGTACAGGACATCAGCTAGATTCAAATGGCACAGTATTAAAGTATTCCTTCACCAACACAGTTAGTGGAGCCAGCTAGGTAGCTACATCTTGCGCTCTGCAGAACGCATTTTGTGATGCCACTGAGATAAATGAACGAGAGATTCAGCTAGGATTCAGGCGCTTCTCTCATTCAAAGCGTACTCGTTGGAAAATAAGTATATTTCGCTAGACTACAGGTTATTTGGCTGCCTCATGAAGAGTACGTTACGACTATAGGAATAGGCTTTGTGTCAGATACGGGGAGTTTCTCGAAGGTGACTCCAACATATATTGAAGTAATCAAGTTCTTGGAGTAACATCGGCTAAGTAAAATAAACTCCCCACTAAATACCGTGTGAAACTACGACGCAGTCTGCACGTCAGACCGTTAAAAGTTCTAAAGGAAGCACATCTTTGAATGATTACTTGAAAATGTACCTGGGTGATTCCGCGTGTTTCGCCTGATAGACTGATGACAAATGTGTTGAAAACATACATACAAATCACTTGAAGAGGGAACACTTCTCAGTTTGATTCTCCCTCTCGGGGTCCTGCACTCAAGGGCTTCACCGTAGTGCAGCAGGTTTAATTAATTCTTATTTCATCATCCTGAAAAATCCCAGTGGCATAGATTTGGTCATCACTCCGACGGAAAAGAACCAGAAACGCTTCGACAGACTTTTGGTTGCCAAATAATTGATGGCACATGCTATTCTTTGGTGTCTTCATAGGAGAGCTTTTCTCTGCGCTTCCATTCCAACGGTAACGAATGACCAAAGATCACTGCAACCTGACACCTAAACTGATAATAATTTGTGTCAGTGTCAGTTGTCTCGACCAATACACGATGGTATCAGGTGGTATCCATGTCTATAAGCACATCCCCGAAAATCCAAATAAATTGAACTGTGCCCCCATATCACTCAAAGCAAACTGTCGTCCACGATTCGGAGGTTTAAGGGCGTGGCCATACGTCATTTGAACTTTAAATGACCACGAAATTCGTGAAAAAAATTGGATGGAAGTACGGATAAATAGATACGTAGATAGGTTGATGGATGGTTAGATGGACAGATGGATGTTGAAAAAACTTTCTGCCTATTCTGCAACTTGCCTGTTGTTGAATAGCTCGTGTTGTTGTTCGGGGTGTGTGTTCTTGATTGACTGGTGTGTAATTGCCGATTTTTTAATTGGTAGATATCGCATTTGATACTAGTCCACATATGGGCTGCTTGTTTTTCTAAGTGAACATTTGTGATGTGAAACTTAGTAATGGTTAATCGATCCAGTCGTAGGCGGCCGTGTAAAATGCGAACGCCGTATGGCCACTCATGGGGTAGCTGTGACTATTTATTCAGGCCGTCCAACCATAGATGACGAATCTACTCGGATTCTTGGAGTTCAGCTGAGTAGCATGGCCGCCACTAACAGTTGGGGATACATCGAACAGGGATGGAAATTTTCACTGGATTAGGAAAGAAACATGTGAATTTTAGACCTAAGCTGCCATCGGACTGGGCGCTCCTAAAAAATCACCCAACAAACACGGCGAAGGGTATTGCATTCCATCACTCATGTAGACACCAGATGCCTATACCGCCATTCGAACGCTCGAACATTTATTTATGTATTCCTTTCTCATCAAGATTCGGGCGACAGTGTCGAAATTTTTAGCCTATATTCGATGCTTGTGTTTTTTGGTCACTTGCTGTATGAGAGCTGGTCTGTAATTCCCACTGATCAGATGTTGATCACGACTTCCCACCTAAGATCATGCATCAGCCTGATCGATAACAGATTACATCACCTTTCTAATGTGTGCCATCATCGAAACCACCAGTGAAATTTTGAACATAAACTTTGATTTATTCTCTGTTCATCTTTTTATGTAACTGCTTCACTTACCGGGCCGAAATATTCGGGAGTGAGCTGTTGGTGGACAGGAGTGTCCGGATACAGATGAACAAAAGCTTTTTGGCGACAGTATTGTTCTTACAACTTGCTGTTGCACACTTGCTTCTGCAAAAGGGGAGATAATCTTTTGAAGCACTTTTACTTGCTATCCAGAGGCCCAATTCAGAGGACTCTGCTTCCCTAAATTTTGCAATGGCGGTGGTAATACAAAACCCGATTACAGTCGTTCTGGGCAGAATTGTTTCAACATTCCGAGTTAAGGATAGTCCATTAACTTGGATGTTCTAATGAACGAAAAGAAAATCTCTCACGTTGCCTATTCCGTGAAATGACTAACGCATCGGCATTTAGTATGTCACTTGAGATTCCTGAAGGACTCCGTTGTTAATGGGGGACAATAAGTCTGGAAAATTTGAAGGACTTTCATTAGTTCATTTAGTTCCACATATTGTCCCGGTACCTACGGCTGACACTGGGTTGTGAGCAGGATCTGCTATCTTCCACCCAATTTTCCATCAAGTTGAGAGAGCATTCTCTCAGAAAAAATCGTAAATGTGTTTCCAACAGCATATAGGAGTAGAAGTGTGCGGTCATGCTGGAGAATTAACATGACCCTGTGTGTTTTTCTCAGGAACAGAACTAATTGTACAAGCCTATTACGGCTGTTTTGATACTGGCGGTGGCGTCGGCCATTATCGTGAGGGTAACAAAGGTTAGCATAGTTTGCCAGGTGAAGATAACAATGACGACTATGTTAGCCTTCGAGAAATACACTCATTTGCAAATCAATTTGGTTTTCACGAAAGACTCAACTGAATCTCTCGTTTACGATACTCCACAACTGAATGTGCTGCACACAGGCCGCCTCATGCTTCACTTGGCACGATATTCGAGATATCGCAGTATATTTTCATAAAGGAAACTACTCACTGCTGTAGAAGAGTTTTCAGTAACCTTGTGAGTAGTTTCCTTTATAAAAATGTGTTAGCCTTCATTTTACTGACACTCTCCTGATTGGTTTGGTCTGGCATCCTTTCGTTTGACTGGGATAAGAGTGATTTAATCGCCTGACTTCTGAATATTTGGGTGTGGTTGTCTGACGAAATATCGCTTGGCCGGGGCACGTGTGTGCGATGAGTGTAGCTTGAGTTCCCGGAACGTGCGAATGCTCGCGACTTGCCCTCAACTATTGATCGATCGCAAACACAGCTGAATACAACCTTGTGACTTAGATTTCCTCGCAATCAGCCTGAAATACGTGTTTTAGGGAGGAGGAGGGGTTTTCAGTAGATGAATATGCGAGCTATGTACGACTTTTGCTCAGCCTCATTTTGCGAGGAGTGCGTGTGACTTATCCACTTAGCGATGCCACCAGGGCATGGTCGGTTTTCGACTGGCAATCAGGCCTGCAAGAAAATGCCATGTGGGTCCAGACACCGCACCACGATATGATTGTGCACTGCCGCACCATAAAGGGGTCTCACTTACCATGGGGAGAACATAGACCCTCAGTCAGTAGTTAGTACTGCAGAGCTGGCTGACAGACCATGCCGCACTTGGATTTGCAATCTGACGCAGTGGGCGAATAAGATTGACCTAAGCACCAGCTTTCTTTCTCCTTCATTTTGTATGGTAGTCTGCACCCACCACGACACAATAACTTCCACATAGTACGTCGTCGACTGCGACGCCCCTAGCCAAGGTGAATTGCCTGAGACAACCATCCTACTAAGGAATAAAAAGAAAAGAGAGTGGTGAGCATGACTGTTTTAGAGAGTTCTTCGTCAGGTTTAATACCTGATGTTTAAAATAGAGATGAATAACGGACTAAACAGCCAAGATTGGATAGTAAATTAAGAAAGAGAAAACACAGATGATGGGTTTTCCAGGAAACTCAGGTCTAAGCTAAACGAATGCTATACTGCGTATAGAGGATCGTTGAGAGCCCGAGTTGATCCATTCGTATGGCATGACTGCGGTAGGCTGAGTTAGTAGGGATCGGTTTTGTCAGCAGTAATATCAGACTTCGCAATCGTACCGTAACTGCATATTCTGATGGATTAACATCGGCAGTCGAATAGGTACTTGGTAGATAACGTTAGGCGAGTCATTCGGATTTATCTCTTGACCGGTGTCAGTAATGTGTAACACAATGGAGCTTTTGGCCGAGCCATTCAACCGGGCACTGACGATGTTATATCCATTGGTGACGGAACGTTTGCAAGCTAATTCCTTAAGTTTGGCGAACAGGTCAACGGTCACCTCGTGAGCACCATTGAGTCCAGTTATGTTAAGACAAGAGAGATGCTCTCGTTAGGTTCTTTTTGGATGCACAACATAGTAGCTTGCTAAGAAAGCTCCATCATCCTTGAACAAGCTAAAAAAATAGACGCTGGCGCCGATAAATACATGAAGGCGTTTATGCAGCCTCAAACTACTCTATGGAGACTTTCAGAAATCAGCCTTCAAACGGAGCTGCGTGCGTGTACTGTGGTCGTCTGATCCGTACCAGAATACGTTTATGAGCTCTGACCTCTCCAAGCTGTCGATCTTCAAAAACTCGAAGTATATGAGGACTGATACTTAAGAACACTAAAAAAGCTCAAAGTAAGACCTTGTATTCTATGCTGGTGTCACAGACCACTGGTGTAGCATTCAAAGACCATCCAACTTACTCCAGCGATGCAGACCACTTTGGATGGGAGACGTTCTCTGCAAAAAACCAGACTCCGAAGTACCCACAGTTTCCCTGCCTAGAATGGCGTTGTCATAGCGGAGGAGAGTCAAAAGCTTGCCTGCCTACTTACTCCGTAGGTGGTATACGGGGTCAAACAGTGGAACAGGAACCAGACAACGTTGTGCCAGGACCTTGCTGCCGATCGTGGTGCATGGGTTGCGACGATCCTGGATACCCTTGGGCCAAATTGTCCTTCTTCAGAAGAAGCTCGGCGTAAGGACAGTTGGTAATGAGTCTTGGTGTCAAGTGAGTGATATCAGCAACAGACACGTTTGTGTGACCGGGTTTCTGTGGACGAACTCCATTCCAGAGTTTGCACACCTTTCTTTTGGACACGGAGCTGAGGGTCACGCAGTAGGATCCCAGTCGCATCTGCGATCTATTATGGTCCAGATCGTATCAACTATTAGCATTCCAGATGTATCCAGTATATGACGTCAAAACCGTGCTCTTTATCCTAAACACTGCTGCACGACTGGCTTTGACCACATGTGACACGAGTGCACTTAAACCCAGGTTCTTCCATCCACATCTCAGGTGTGCATGGTTGTGTTTTTGTATTCTGTCGGACAAATGCCGCACTATACGACCAACGTGTAATGCATACCAGCATCATATACGAACATACCAATGGTTACAAGCAGAAGCTGGTTATACAGCCTGGGAATCCGGAGCCTGAAAGTGGGCCTGGAACTGAAATTCAAACACAGGTTAGCCTCCGTGTATGTCGTATCAACAGTATGTCCAAGTCTTCTGGTTAACAGATCGGAACCAACCCACCTTTGAGTCGAAGTTTCACGTAGACGCGCTTTTTCCCAACTGGGCATTGAATTATTCTGTGATTTAAAGATGACATGGTTCTGAGCACGCAACTTTCAGGACATCCTTTCTGCAACAATGCACCTTCTGATAAATTTAGTTCTTCTTGCACAGAGACACAGGAGTGTGGCACCATTGTCCTGTCAGTCAAGCATCCAATTAGGTTGCGCTTCCGTGCCAATTTAGTCGAATTAGTGGGAGCTCACTTAAACGCAGTTTCATTCATAGACTCGCTCCCAAAGTTCTCATACTACAAAAACCAAGATAGTTGTTTAATCCAAGCTGATCAAACGAAGTGAACTTTCTGTGGTGATTGTTACACCGGATTAAAACACCGCAAATATACATTGTACCAGAAATCACGTACGAAGGTCAAGTAAAAATCACGAGTACATAGTCTCCCTACACGGGTCCATGGGTCGTAGAGGTAAATGGAGACCTAAATGACACACTTTTGTGAGGACAAGATTTTTGTAGGCCAACTCAATCCCAGAAGTTACGACAGCTTCGTTCAAAACTGTATGTCCAAAATAAACCTATACATTCCGTAAAATCGAGTCAGTCTGCGGAAAAATTTGTTATGTATTATCCACGGAGATTGGTCACAGAAAACGAGCCTCGTTCGCTACTTTCTATCTTCACATGAATTCCATGGACACTTTTAAAGTCACAAGCGATCAGAAGACAGAACGGTTCAAGGAATGTAACTTGTAAGGTTCACTCAAAATTTTCATCTCGGATAGCGTTTATTCTTCGATGTTCCGATTTTCAGCTATCATTCATCAGTATCAGCTATCGTTCGTCAGCAATCATTTTAATCTTTCATGTAATTTTTCTCATAGAACTTCACCCTGATACGCTACCCAGATCCTGTCCGCTAGGTGTAATTCGAAGTCATTGAGTCGATTTTACCTTCAAAATCACAGTTATATCGACTTTACAGAACGAGTTGAGTAATAGTAATAATAATAATAATAATAATAATAATAATAATAATAATAGTTCAGCTGTAACACCGTTTCGATTCCTAGCTGCCACAGCACCCGAAGGAAGCACGACCACCGAGCTACTGCCCGGCAAACCACGCCTAGACTAGGGCAGTCGAAGTGCTGGAGTTGAGTTCGAACTAGGGACCTTCACGTCAGTAAGCTGCCACATTTACCAATGTGCTAGCTCGAGCTTGTTTCCCGTTTAACCAAAAACAATTGAGGAACTAAGATTTGACCACTGCCAGGAAGTTTCCCGTATGAGTAACTTTCCAGAATTACAATGCGAATCCAGGTGGAGCTTAGTCGCCTGCATATCATCATCGCCAACGCTATGCAATGACATACACGTCACAGAGGTAAACATCCCGCTGATATGGAACAAGTAAAGAATGGGGCGCTCACTTAAAATCTGGAAAACCACATGAAAAATGCCTCTAATAGGCCCAGCGCCAGTGAAAGCATGACCAGTAGGTACAGCTGAAAATACTTCCGAAATGTGCTGAAGAGAAAGTAGAATCGTATATGCGTAGTGCATTACTCATAAGGTTGCTGAAAATTCTTCGACAGCCCATGACCAGGTTCGCCCTTCTTGGGGCTCATCAGGATGGCACATCCTCCAAACAAACGAGTGATTCAGCTGTGTTCCAGGTGAGTCTCTCGTAAAACCAAATTTGTTTGCAAATGGGTGTATTTCGCTAATTTCGTGCAATTTGGTTTCAATTAGAACATAAGGTTGACGGAAACTTGGGGACTGCGCCTACCTGATGAACCCCAAGATGAGTAGTGCGTTACGCGATATCTCCAATATCGTAGCAAGTGAACCATGATGTGGCCTGGTGAAGCACATTCAGTTGCCTGGAAACATCACAAACGAGAGATTCAGCTGGGTTTCAAGTGACTTTCGCAAAACCAAATTTATTTGCAAATGAGTGTATTACGCTGAAGTAGAGTCGTCCTCATTCCAGAGTACCCTTCAGA
Organism: Opisthorchis viverrini; assembly: GCF_000715545.1. Classification (NCBI taxonomy): domain Eukaryota; kingdom Metazoa; phylum Platyhelminthes; class Trematoda; order Opisthorchiida; family Opisthorchiidae; genus Opisthorchis; species Opisthorchis viverrini. The sequence goes on along the minus strand of NW_008751688.1, from coordinate 331,271 downwards.
TTGCTACTGCAACCGAACGGCCTCTTCCAACTCACGGCAGAACGATTCTTCATTTAGAACTGATGTCACCCGCTGGGCTTGGGACATTAGATAAACAACTTATCTGAAAGAAGCAGGACACAGCAGGTTCCGTTAAAAAATTTGGATTGTTTGGATCAATTCTCGCAATCAGTAACTTTCAGGGCAGAATAATTTGACGTTGCAAGTAGGAGCACCTTTCAGTCCATCAGTAGCGTTTACAATCACAACTGAGTTTCTTATTCGGTGCCGTACCTACCGATCAGCTGATCGACTTCCTTTTATCGAACGATGCCAACGAAATTTCAAGGTAGGCACGTGACATGTACTGAAAACTGGGTCAGCTATGCAAGAGGGACCACCTCCCGTCATTACTACTGTTACCGCTGCCGTATCCACAACAATTTCTAGCTTAATCATCTTGCCGCAATTTAGATCTGACAGCACACAAACAAGTAGGGTGGCGCTTGAAACAGTTTTGCTGAACAACGCATCACTCGACAGTTCTCTCCTACACTGGTCTTCTCCCCAGACATCAGGACAGTTTTCGGGTCAAAGTGCAATATTGATTTCGAAAGTATAAATGAAAGAGAATTCTTCCTATATAGGTTCTGCTCCAGAATCTTAAGTTACGCAAGGTCTACAGTACCTCCTCTCAGATCTTGTCGGAATAAGTCACTCATAACGTAATTCTGAAGTTATCCAAGTGGATTCTTATTCAAGGTACGCCATCTTAACTGAAGTTTGATCCACTTGGTCCACTAGACGACTGTGTGATCGAATCTCACCAGACATGATTTTAGACAAAGCTCACTATAACCTAGCACCTGTGTCGTAACAATCTTGATGTTAGTGCATTTGCATTAGTTAGGATGCCCAAACAAACGAAAATCTCAAGTTGGTTGTACAACCATTGAACTAACACAGCAGTCGGTGCATCATTCGACGGTCACGTTTTACGAGGGTTAGAAGGCGTGAAACAGGTAAATTATTCACCAACAATGGAAGGCCGAGAAACAGCTGACATATACGTGGAGATCGGTTACACGTTCCAGTCGTGTGCCTCAAATGGTCCATTTACTGAATGTCTGTTGCGTCTGTCGTGCCAGGTAATAAACTCACCTTCTAATATTCTTCTGTTCAAGAAGAATAAAAGGTTTTGGAAAAACTGGAAAGTGCACCTACCCGATGAGTCCGAATAATGACGAAATCGGTGGAGGGGGAGTTGGCAGTGGTTTTCAGCAGTTTTATGAGTAGTATGCTACAGTTCTTCAGTTGAACGATTCGAGTTTGGTTACTGTGCGCTCCTAGTTGTACAAAACGATGGAAAAGAGGAAGTAGCCACGTGTGTAATCTATGGTTGATAAATTGACTAGGATTTGCAGAAACCCTGGCGCGCTCATATGCTGGAACGTGTCAGAGGATTAAAATGAATAAAGGTCGACTCGAAGATTGCTTTCTTTAATTCTCCAAATTCGAGGCTGTCGTTGCTAGGACCGGCCCCTGGTGTTTTCTGTTGCATAGGATCCTCTTATTCAGATTTCCGCGCAACTCGCATATTTAAACCCCATCCTATTAATTATCCTTCATCGTCCATACATCGCTAATTGACTCGAAAAGCTGGCCACTAATCCACTGTAACGGGGTCTCTATAATGGGTGCTAACTCCGATCGAATGGATTGACCAGGCTTATCAAAGTCAAGTCCTCTTGTAACATGGACCTAGCAACAAGAAGTGCACATTCCTGACAGTATTAAAATATTGTATTGGAAAACAGTTATGTCCCATCGTATAAGCAGCTGTTCTATCCATCCTACAATTCCCAATAAACGTCAGGCTGACCGATACGAGGATACGAGGGTCCACTTATAATGATACAAACGGACATCTGGAGAGAGGGATCTCCTACCGGAGCGGAAAATTTATTTTGAATCCATAAATGAGGGCAGTGACACAAGAAATTGAGTCAACCCAAAAACGGTTCAGTGGTCCCGTAATACAGGACTCAGAAGCGGAAAGAAAAGCTAACGCTCACGTCGATCAGAAATGCTATTAGGAATACCTCCACTCTGGTTATACTGCATAGTCGGATTAATGACCAAAACGATCATTGGCGACACCACCACCACCACACGTGAGCGATCATCCCGTCATGGCAAATGCCACGTAGCTTGATCAAGACGCTAGAGCAAAAATCTACAGACACGGAAGAGATTAAATAGATAGATAGTCCTGATGGTCAACTCTAGGCTGAGACATTTGTGGGGCGTATTAGAAGAATCGTATTTACACTGGCAAAAGTGACTCCTATTGCGGAGAAATGCGGCGCAGAAATACACTTTTGAGTACAATGTGGATATACTGTAAGTCAACCTGAAGCCTTTTGTCAGTTATATGCACAAACTGTACATCGTTTCTCCCGGTCAAACCCTTTTCTTCCTCGAACCCACTGTTTTCTGCGCCTACCCCATGTATTTACTGTTCACCCACAACCTCTCATGAAAATTTGACCCTTAACATGTCGAACAAATTCCGAAGAACTTTTCATTCATTTCTTTAGAAATGCTTTCTGTCGCGAAGCTGTCTAAGACACGACTGCCGCAGTGCTTCCGCCCAGTTTCACATTGTTTCTTGAAATACAGAATTGTCAGTCGGTAACTTAGGCTTCACTTGCCATGGAGCCCATGCTGTCTGAAAGTGATTGGTTTAAGTGCACAGATGAGAGAAGAATGGGTGAAAACGGAATGGACCTCATTTTTCTCGCTGTCATATCACATTCTACCATCTGGTAACGAAAAAAAATCAGTAAAGGAAATATAACTATCTGCATCTGAATGTTAACTAAATCTCATCGGATTTCAAGCTGATCCAGCAAGTACCCCGCAACCTGTGAGCAGAACTGGTGATCAGGCTGGATTGTGAAGATGATGTTGTCTCGAGAAACACTCATTTGCAAATCAATTTGGTTTTCACCGGAAACTCAATTGAATCTCTCGTTTATGATGTCCTCCTTGTGGATAGTTTCCTTTATGAAAAAATATACTGCGATATCTCGAATATCGTGCCAGCTGAATCATGAGGCGGCCTGTGTGTAGCACATTCAGTTGGAGGACATCATAAACGATAGATTCAATTGAGTCTCCGGTGAAAACCAAATTGATTTGCAAATGAGTGTATTTTTCGAAAACAGTCCAATTTGGGTTCAAGTAGATCATAAGGTTGACGGAAACTCGGGGACTGCGCCTACCTGATGAGCCCCAAGAACGGCGAAACCGGTCGTGGGATGTCGAACGAGTTTTCGTAACCTTGTGAGTAGTTTCCTTTACGATGTTGTCTCAATTATAACTGTTCCTTTTTCAAAATAGAATACACATGTTTTATCAGCTCCTTTGTTCACGCACTTTAACCGACCAAAATACCAAATAAAACCCCGTATGACCAGTAAACAACCAGTTCATTTCTGTACTCGGTCTGAACACAACACAGCCTCAGCATGTGGTCAGTTGGTGTTTGTACAAAGCCGCTATGAAGCTGAGCTGGAGGCTGCCAAGAAACGCCAGTGTAGCTCGAAGTGGTGATCAAGTTCCTGGCCGACAACACCAAGAGGTCACGACCGACAAATAGAATTGCCCTCTCTTTCAAGTTGATGTGAAGAAACAGTGAGTGGTCACAGTCCGATGTTGAAAGTGCACATCCAAAACTCTGAAGATTTTTTAGGCTTTGTCATGCCACAATGGTTCGAAATGTTCATTTTGGAGTAGCAACCTCTCATGGGACCAGACAAAATCACTCATATATTTGAGGGGTTCGTTCCTCAAATGTAACAAACAATCACTGTCATGTATCCTAATGTAACTTCTGATGAGAATGTTTCCACTTCTATATTCACCCATTGGTGTTAATTTTATCACATCTGGCGTCAACACTAAAACGTCGCCACGGCATTTCTAGCCAGACTGAGGAGAAAAATGATTCCTTCGATAAAATAATACCAATAAATTCTTTTGAAGCATATTGTCAACAGAAATCAAACATCACCACCTCAGGCTAGTGCGTGGAGAATAGTCGAAAAAAAAACGGAAGTGGCGAAGTACATTCATTCACAGATCACCCTGATAATTACGGAGGAATAAAGTGAATATCTACTCTATGACATTCATCATTCGAGTTCCCTTTGACACCAGACTAACGTGCCGCTTGTCGCTTGTGTACAATTTGGCGTTTGAGTACAACATGAGACTGATAGAAATTCGAGATTTGCGGCTAGCTGGTGAGTCTCAAAAAGGGCGAGACCGACCATTGGCTATCGAAGAGGTTTTAGCAAACATATAAGTAATCGGTTACGTAAAGACAGTCTACTGAATCGTTCTCCCTCCAGAAGGTAACAATAATTGTGAGTCTTGTAGGCTTATCGGGTGGAAAACCAAATGAAACTGTCCTGGTTGATCGTCGAAGATACACAATATATTCGATAGCTTAATAGGACAATCTTACACAAGAAACGTATGATGCCTTCCCCTTCCTCGTCTCCGTTCACTTTTCGGTGTTTTCTTGATTGATGTCAGTGCATTTTATGTGACAGTCGATATAGAAACTATTAATGATTCCTCTAGGGAGGCTAGGGAGGTGGTCCGAAATCTGCCTGGCGCAGTCCATACGTTTCCCCTTGCTGACTGAGATCATTTTCTTTTCAATTAGCCTGACACAAAACGTCTACTTTAGTATGCAGCTAATACTGATATAGGTTCCTTTCTGAAGAATGAGTAAACGGATATCACGTTCCAACTACCAGGTTAAAAAAGCACATAGAGTATTGTGGATATGTGCCTGCAGATTCCTCAGTTCCTTTATTTCTTATAACCCTCGAAATCCCCTTTAGGTGGGAAGTTTCTTCTGTTTCGGAACGACGCATTCGAAAAGAATCTAACAGATTCCAAGGAGATGAGCTCGCAAGTGACTTTCAGAGATAAGGCCAATCTGTGAATGTAATCTGGTAATTCCTAAGGTCAGTTGGAATGTTGGTGTGATCTGGAAAACGTCGGGAATTAAACAGTGATGACGACGATGTACCGACCCCATAACAATCACTCGCCTCTCACAACACCGTGACAGCCAGTACAATCGTGAATTCTTGCCTTACCTGGACACATGCCCGGAGGACAATGAATTGATTGAGCGTATAGAGTAAGCTTGTTCAACGAACGCATATTGTGCAGCCTTTTGGTTACTTGGGTGCATTGACAGAGTCGAGTCAGAACGGGGGACTTCTAGTGAAGACCGATCGATGAGCTGACCTCCAAGCCAAATTATCAACAGTATACTTCACCTTTACGTGATCCGTCGCATTGTACGGTTACACGTATGACAACAGACTGGTGATTCTCTCATAAGCTTAGGTAGTGAAGTACTTCACATCAACCAATGAATCAGTGCTAGCTCAGCTAGGGCTCAGAACGAATAACACATTGTATGCTGTGGAGTCGTTCGGGCTAAACTGGTAAGGACCACCATCATGTAGACGGGTGCTGCTCGGAAACCTCAAAGTATTCATTGTATTGGAACATGAAGTGGAATCACACAAAGACGGCAAAAGGTTTTAGCGCCAGCCACGTTGATATGGTCCCAGTGATATGTAAAAGTGTTCAGATATTTGTTTAGAAGTATCGCAGAACGGATGTTACTTGGAACCAAAAGATGTTTTCGCAAACAGAGGACCGTCACTGAAGGTGCACAGTTCGAAGCGCGTGGTAACACAGGTGTCAGTGTTTGACGCCCCAGTGTAATATTCCATTCCGGCCAGCCATAATGATACTTTGGAAAAATGGAGTTACCCATTGTTGGGTGCAGGAACTAAGCAGTGTCAACTGGCCATGAACAATCCAAATGTTTGAAATGTGCCTTTTACCAGCCAGTCAACGTTCTACCACAGCGGGCGAACACTGGATCTATGTATTCGAGCACAGGCAAATCCAAAAACGATCGGCGTGTGGAAGACGCCCTGAAGCCCAATTTCAGTGGTGTTGTCTAGACCCTTTGGCATCCAGTTAGCTGGTCCATATTTTTTAAAAGGCATTTTACAAACAAGCAAATGTTGATTGCATTCGCTGTATTTATTTACTGAGTGCGATTCCCGTGAGAATAACTGTTACCCTCAGCTGGATGTGCTGTCACTCACTAAACGAACCTTGATGTGATTCCAAAACGATTAAACTTCTATACGCAGTGCAATGGATGTTCGAATTTCCTTTCTGAAAGAACTCCATGCTCAGTTGAGGCTATCCGAGAGGATGATGTTCACTTTCAACCAAGTTCAGCCCACTCAAGCTCATTCCGAGATTGTATCAGAAGGAACTTGCATGAGGTCACGTTAATAAACCTGAAATTGGTGAAAGAACTCTTGGAAGTTGAGATAGATTAGATCCCATATAGGGCCGTACGGAACGTTAACGAGGCCTGGCTGAAACACTGGGTAACTATCGTAGGTGAACGGGGAATATCATTGGTGAAACATAAATCTTTGATCTCTTCCAGTGAAATCCACTCAGCAGCAACGGCTTGCTTGTTCCTTTTCCACAAAGGATAGAAATATCCGCCAAAATGTCCAAAAACATTCATGGTAAAAATCGTCCACACTTTCTCGTACGCGGTATACACTGTGCAGAGCTGTTGTCACCATGTGTCAATCAGTGACGAATGCAAGGTTAATATTCCTATAAAGATGCAAATCTGTAATTGCAAATCCTTTTACAGTCAATTGATACAAATATTTACGATCGTACTTGCTGTCATAGTGGTATGTGATGTGAATGTCGGAATCCGGTGTAGATTTTCTTCTGTAGTGGTAATTGGTTTTGGGTCCGTGGGAGCCGATCACGCGATACCCCATTTCATAATTACTGCAGCCATGGCTTGGAGGTGATTTGTTCTGACACGTGGTAAGCCTGATAGGATCAACAATCAAGGCTATGAATGATGAAGAAATTTGTTTACGACTTTCATCCAGATACCACTTGCATAGTAGTGATTTAGACCGCCTCGGCTTTTTACCGTGATTTTAAGGAATAACACTGTCTCTCTCTCCCTACTAGCTGGCCGTTTACTTCCCTAAAGTAACCATCTTGGGAGGTATTCTACTCGCACAATCAGGAGGTGATCGAACTAAGCTGTTAAGCATGAGTGATTGGAATTTAATGGATACACCTACCTGTTGAGGTCAAAGGTGAGGCTGTCAGTGGGGTGTCCGGTCAGTATCAGTCGAGTTCTTCATGCTGTTCAGTGTGAAGAGCCATTTAGATGGAGCATTTGACTGAACCCCAAAGAAGTGTCCAGTCTGTGCTTCCATTTGAAGAACCCGTATTTGTAAGAGGTCCATTTGACCTGCAGGCTTACTGTTGACGCGAAATTGGTTTGGGTGGTACCTTGAAGCAATCACGTTTAGCTGAACCTGAAGACTTGGTCATATGTGTTGCTTGGTAACTTTTGGTATAATGCAACTGTCATTCGGTAGTTTTACAAGGCAAATAATTCTAGCTTGAAAACCACGATAGTTTGATGTACGCAATACGTAGGAAGTACGCGTTCTAGTCCCTTTGATGTGGCACACCTAAATTGATAGTCAATCCTGCTTTCTCAGCATTTGTTGAATCGACTACTCATGAGGACCGATACCAGTGGGGTATTAGTCTTATGCAGAATGGGACCTACTTCATTGGAAAGAACGAGTTCGACACGCTTGAGCTGTATAGCTTTTCGCAACACCTTGGTGACCCTCTTGGGCTCGTAATGTGCAGCTTGCACAGCATGTCACAGCATGCCAGTTCTGTTCAGTTATTGTATGGAGCTTGGACACTAAAAAATGGCGTAACCGACTTACAACTTTAATGTATAACAGATATAATACATTTCCAGATGACAAGTAAGTTGTAAAGGAAGAAATTTATGGTTACTTCGAATTCTGCCAGGCAGTGTTTGTTGCGGACTTAACTGAGGAGTAGGATACATTCAGAGGGGTATATATATACATGTTATTTTGACATATTGTGTATGCTACACCGCTTGGGGTGACGTGCAAGCCTGCTCATATTTATTTCGACGTAAGTCAATTTTACGCTATGCATTTCCGGTGAGTTTTCCATTGCAAAGTAATACACAGATGTGTGAAAAGGAAACTTTGTCCGCTTGTGAGCCCTTGCCTAAACAGCCTCTTGACATCCTCAACTTTTCCGAAGTTTTCTGAATTGTCTTTTTTACCCTTAGGGAGACAGTATGTGTCACCGGGCATCTTCCAATATGCGAGATCCCAATGGGCGAGTACAACAGGCCTCGCATAGTTGCAGTCATCTGTGACTAAATTTGAAATTAGAAAATCTTCACCTGGGATTGCCTCATTTGCATTGGCCTCACGGATTATGTGGATTCTGGCTATTAAAAATTTCACCACTCTAATAAGTAAGATGATCAGGTATCGTCTGTGAACTCGTTGGTTAGCACACTCGTTAGAGGGACTCTTCCAATAAACGGTAACTTCGATTCGTGCCAAAAGAATCTTCCAATGCCGTTTACCCACTTCAGCCCACACAATTACTTCGCTCTAAATTCTCCACACTGAATATCGTGTAGTGCAGCGTGTTGTAAAGAGTGACCCTCAGAGGGTGCTGCATTTGTGCGTGTGATGACAACCTACCTATCTACCAATATCTGATGCGAATTTCAATAAACCTTCAAACAGTGTCACCCCTAGAATTTGAATTTATCTGCACATCACATGCTTACTGACTGACCTACTCACGTGTGTGGCTCGTCACGAGAACGTGCCCACCATGCTCGCGTGACATTACCCTTTCTGGCTCATGGCATCCTAGATTCAGTACAAATGAACCGTAATAGCCTTCTTGTGCGTGTGGATGACACCTTGTTTGCTGTAGCTCCATAAGCAGTTAGAATGCTAACCACCGATACGTGCGCAAAGCTCATCCCATGTATAATTTATTATTTTTCATATACTACTTATCAAGCAATAAAGGTTAAACCATGGTATCTGAGGTTTCAGCACACTGAAATATCTAAGGTTATGAATAGTCTATGGCGTCTAGACATAGTGAACATCTTACCCACTGAAACATGAGGCGGCCTGATGCGGCCCATTCATTTGACGGTCATTATAATCGAGAGATTCGGCTAAGTTCAGTTGATTCTCCCGTCAAAACCAAATCCACGTGCAAATGAATGTTTGACGAACACTGGGACGCCTTCCTAATTGAGTAGGGCTGACCATGAAGCGCAGTTTAGGTTTCGAATCACTCAGGCTGAAATTGAGCAGACTGTCCTGAGGAATGTAGAGGACCATATGACTCCGGTGTGCAACGTACAGCGAACATTTGGTCTCATTTCTTCGTCACGTCCTTTCTCAATAGACGTCCATCTCAACTAGTTAAAAGTGGCGTTGAAAGGCAGAGTCTTTCCGTTGAGAAAATTAGATGTCCACTGTTCGTATGTGGCACACTCCCTACTGAATACTTGTCAGTCAAATATTGGTTTGTATGGTGTGCACGGGTGGCGAATGGACAGGCAACGTAAACCTGGCTGGGACCAACGTGAACGATTAAACCAAGTGCACCGAATGATCCAAAATCACTAGTAATGCTGATTTAGTGGCAAGACTGAAAAGACTTATGGCACAATTTAGAACGCGTCACTATGTTTATTTCTATATATTCAAACTTTGTACACACTTATTCAATAAAATGCTGCCTATCAGAAGAGGTGATTTCGATCAAATAATGCAAGGCGGAACCGGTTCACACAATTTCATCAGTCGCAGTACAGTAAAAAGTATCGTGCAGTACGGTAAAAAGTATCGGACAAGTGTAATCTTGTGCAATGTGAAAAAGTCAGACAAAATGGTGAGTGAAGTTCGTTGATACGCATAAATCAGGGAAAGCGTAACGTGACAGCCAAACACTTCTGAGCGGGTAAGTAATACTCTCTCAAAGAATTTCAGTGCTAACGATCGACCGCACCGCAGTAGGATGGAAAGCTGGTGTCAACTGAAAGACCGCTTTGGCGACAAACTTAGTGAACAAAGTCGATGGAGTTTCATCGATTTTGCTTCTGATGGGCTCATTCAGCGACGAAAAACGAGGGCGTTCTCGATCTCTGACATGGAGTATTCTGTCCATCCGTTCATAATAAACTTTACTTGAGCTGCATGTGAAACAACAGATGGAGTGTAAAGTTGGGAGAACAATTAGGATATTCGGTCTTGCATGTAAGAATACCAACATAAGCCACATAATTTAACCACTTTAAGATAGTTTGCAATTGTGCCTCCATATATTTGGCGAGAACATCGCTCTTGGACGACGAGGGCAAAAAGCACGTCTTTTTGATTCTGAACTTATAAAATACCCGACCCTTCCTCCAGACATTTTTTAGTGGGCTAAACAATTTTCGGTTCGGGTGGTCAAGTGTCTTTGAATCAGGTTCAATCCTTAGTTTATGGTTTCGAACTATGATGGGTTTAGACTTATTTTCTAGTTCGGAAATCAACAAAAACTTTAGGCAATGGAGATGGCCAATGCAGTTACTGTAATTCACTATGGTTACAAACTCTGGTAACCCGATTGCTCAGAGGGCTGTGTCCTCCAGCCGAAACTGAGCGTAACTAGGTGATTCTGAACTTATAAAATACCCGACCCTTCCTCCAGACATTTTTTAGTGGGCTAAACAATTTTCGGTTCGGGTGGTCAAGTGTGAGAAGAGATTTGTCAGTAGGTTGATACATTTTCTGTTCAAACTCTTCCTTGTCGACTTTTTTCCCAAAACGGATAACGCATATTTCTCTTGAGAAGTTGAACATCACGTCATCATCAAGCACAATATCGCCATCGTGGGCAACAATACATTCGTAATGAAACTGATTCTTAAATGGCATACAAAACCATAAAATGTTGAACTCAAAGGTCGGTTGTAATAGCGTTCACTAGACAAACATCTCGGTCCAAATTAAGTCAGAGCTTGTCAGTCGGAATCTTTCGGAGATACTTCGGCGCGCCGGTCAATTCAGATTAGTTTAGCTGCATACTTAATTGACTCAACAACGTTTAGCTTTGAATACTGATTCACAGACAGAGGGATTTACTTGCTGGGTTTGAAGATTTCTCAAACTAACGAGTTATCTATTGTGAAACCCGATGCAAGGACGAATCCCAGATGAGCATCTGCTGTGGTACTCGCCGACGAAAAATATCAACGGATGAGGTGTGAGATAGGCTGCACTCACCACATAGAACTGCTGTTATCATTCACGCCGGCGTGCTCCACAGCAACACTTAAAAGATCATGCAAGAAAACAGCACATAGGAGAAAGTAAAAACAGGCCTATTTTTTATACCAAACTCACTATTCAACTGCGCTTCCTGTTTGTCACACACTAAGTTGTCGCAATATTCATCGCAATTCAACCTAGTTGTGCTAGTGAAGGACGATGAGATTCTAATAAGATTAACCAAAAACAACTTCAAAGTCAAAACTGAATGTTTCTGCGATGCGGGAACTGCTAGTAGGAAGAGAACTGCCCCGGTACCTATCTGCCGTTATACTAGTGTGACTATGGAACCGACAGACTGAACCCGCCACATCTCTTGGCGAAGCGAACTAATTTTTCAGGCTACCCTTATTGCACCATCAGACCAGGACAAATCACCAGCGTGGGGTCTGATGTACACAGGAAGTACCCGCATTCCTTGACACATCATTCGTCATGCACCACAAACAAGTTTTGCACTCAAAGCAGCCTGCTACTCTTGAACAGTCGGTCTCTCCAACCTCAATCCACGGTGCTCGTTCACTTCTGATATGTTTTTTTCCGGGTCACAAGGTGTCACCTCAACAGCTGCTTAGCGCGTACGATGAGCATAAACGAGCGTCCTTGTTTATCCTCACCAGTGTTGACCTCAACTAAAACTCCATTGGCTTCCGTGGTTGAACCTCAGGAGCACGTGCTGTCACAAAATTCTGCAGATAATGATTTATTTAAGAGCATGCTGCGGGTAGCATTATCTGACAGAATCAACTGACGCTAGAGGCTGCTTTTATGTCTGTTTGTACCACAGTTGAAATTTACAGAAGTTTTGAACTCATAGCAGTTGGCGTCGAAAAGGCGAATTTAAAAGGTATCAATTTGTTACACCCAAAGTAAACATTAACTCTAGAGATGATTGTACCTTCCGGTTATTCTTCTGATAACTAGTCGGTCCTTGTCCGGACATATAGAGCCGGTGAGTGAAGTTGAGCGCAAAATACTTATGGTTGTCTCGATAAGTGAATTTGCGCGCAAAATACCTATGGTTGTCACATTCTGAATGGAAATTTTGGGCAGTTGTTTGAAGTCTCGGAGTCCCAACGAAATAAAGTCGAAGCTGGAGTATTTAGCATGGGCCCGCAAATAAAACAATCAGTATACTTTATACCGCTAGGTGACACCCCCCAGTAAAGTGACCGCGTCTTGAAGACCTTTCGAGAGGAAAGCTGTTCCTCAGGGATTTCTTTGTAAAGAGGTCACTGCTCGTGGTAAACCTTCTAAGCTGTTTCCGATTGTCACTTGGGAGGAGGAGAATTCAGATGATACACACTTATTCGACTAGCATTTCATCCCATTTATACATGAATTAATGCATATTCTTGAGACGAAGCAAGGTTTTGTGATGCACAGTACATGACAATATAGGGCCTGATACCGCACCCAGAACCAACCAGTAGCTTCTAGTATCTACATTCATATGAAATCATAGCGCACTGATCTAACAGACAGTTGAACCAGACGAGATTGACCGAGGAACACAAAAAGATTTGGAGGTTTGTTGGTGAGTAGTTGAGGTCATATTCCGAAGATCGTAAAGGTGGAAGGTACTTCTTGGTACAGCGGCCGCTCTTGGCAATGTTCTGAGGTGATGAACCCATGAACACCTTCTAGTTTACCAAACTGATGACTTAAATGGATAGCCACGCACCCGGTGGTGGTTTAACGACCAAGGTTAAGAGTGGTAAGTGAGGAGTCTTCTGGTGAGAAATTCGTACACATCGTGGAGCGCAATACCAGAGTATGCAACCCAGAACATTGATTTTCACTGAAACACAAATGCAGAAATTCGGTCTGCTCAGAGTCTGGTGGTAAAAACTACTCCTGGCTTTCCAACACTAGTCCAAACAATGAACAGATTCCTCATCCCCAGAAGCCTCACTCAAAGTGCCATCGGGATATTTTTCTTCCAACTCGCAACATATTGCCTCTGGAGCTGGTTAACCAGGCTCGCTGCCATTGCAGTCATACAGTCTGCCTACTGTGGACTTCATGTTAAACACGACTGACTTAGATAAAAATTAAAATTATTGGCGTCCTGACAAGATATTCAGAATCCCACTGGTAATTTTTAGGACATCATGTAACAGATTGTTTCACTTAATATGTAATCTCCAATGTGTTTTCGATAGACTGGAAATTGCTTTAAATATCTGGCAGAGAGTGCAATAAGCAAGGTATAATAGAAGCAGTATCTTCTCACTACCGTTCGACCGTGATAGATGTCAGCACATTTGAAGGAGTGTGACAAGTTGCACAGGCGTGGGTGGCGCTGCGAGTAGTTCTTGATCTCAGCATACCCCGGTGCAGTGTGTACCAGAAGAACCTGAACCACCACGAATAAACTGCTCTGTTCACACCCACCCTCTTAAGTTATTAGTTTGCAAGCTAAAAGCATTTTCTAGCTAGAGGTCATCCCGCTGTTTACTAGTGAGGAAATTGTCAGCTCTATTTTCCAGGATGTTTAGAACAACCAGAGGTAAGCCTGTCAGTCTGCACACTTGAATCGTTGGTGATGATGTGCACATATAACGTGGAATTCATTTTCAAAGGGGGCCTCTGTAGACAGTGGCATGGAGTAGTACTGAATTGTTTGGTTTCGAAATTTGACAGCCTAGAGTTACGCATGAATCCGAACGGCAAGTATAACATTTTAGCAATAAGAATGTTCCCTTTCACTAAGCCTCCTGAAGTATCAGGACATAAGTTTTACCATCATTTACAAAGCTGTCTGTCTCTCATATCCAGTACTTTCATGGTGAATTAACCCAGATAACCAACTAAGATAATCCTGGATGATTTCCGTGTTTCTTCATGTGTCTTCATCGGCATCCTCCTTATCTTATTTCATGCCCACAGGCTCTGAATTCCACATGCAACCCGCACCCACATGTTGAGATTGGTTACTACATCTGACACCCAAAATGAATTGTGTTCCAATCCTTTATTCTCTAAGCTGCTCGAGAAACACCACAGTTTGTTGTTGTTGTCCTAAGCATATTCTCAAATGCAGATGGATTCTGCTAGATATCCTTACTGACTTTGAGGTCACAATACATTGTCAAAACCTGTGCCCAAGGATCCTGTTGGAGGCAGTTTCAACAGTGATCTGGAGCATGTACGGTGGGTGTAGCTTAGAATGAAGTATGGAACCATACTACATGATAGAATACTGTCTGGACATCATAAACTTGATTAACGAGAGGTTTAAATGGGCTCCAGGTAAGTCTCCCGCAAACTTAAACTTGTTTGCAAATGAGTGTATTTCGCTAAATGGACTAATTTTTAAAAACACCGGATCCTCAAACTACCACTTATTCCGTTGTTCGATTTGTTGCACTTTTGTTCCAACCTTTGACACATCCGATTAAAAACGCTTTTAGATCCTATCGCGTTTGAAAGAAGAGAGTAGGTTCTCACCGTGAAAATGATCACTCAACCACAACCAAGCTTAAAAAATGTGAGTGTGATGGATAGTCTGACTTCCGAGTCGCCAGATATGCCGTAAGCCACAACCAGCATCCTGAAAATCAATCAACACGGCTTAAGAAAGAGGTAAATTTAGGTAACTAATCTTGATTTATGCAGAGCAGTTGATAGAATGGGATATAGCGTCCTCTTTTAGTCAATTCAAGTGGGTAGGATTCTCCCTCTTCCAAATATTCTGTAGCTACATGAAGAATACGAACGGTAAATGTTGGTGGAAAATTACATTCTCATATTTCGCAAGGATCCATACCAAGTGTGAAACTAATTCCTTTCTACATAAACCAATTCTGTCCCTAACAAACTCATGGTTATCGGTCTATGCGGATGGAACCAGGCTCACATGTGTGGCCATTCGCATAGGACATGAACAAACATAATGTTTGTATCCAGTGGCCATAAATCAACATGCAACTTTGGGGTGATGGAAAAAGACTAAGATATTTGAAGAGAACTTGTACCGCTCCCGAATGAACAGCTTTTGGCCACTTTACTGTAGCTTATCGGTCCACTTTTGATAATGAATATCCGGGCTAATTTCCCTCTGTTTGCAGAAGAATATTAAAGCTTTGGAGCCCGTGCAACGTAACTACTGAAGAACACCAGACAACCAGAGACTAAAACATATGGCAAAAAAGACTTAAGCAACCTTGCATATTACAAATTTCGTAAGACCATGCATAAGATTATGTTCTGTCTTCAGGACCCCAAGGACACAAACCCCCTTTAAGGTCCCACCGCTCGCTTTAAACTACCAGCGCCTGCTGCGGCGGAGAAAGTCCTTCGCTCACAGCGCGTTTCCAACTGAAGTTGTGTCAGTTATAAAAACACCGGATCCTCAAACTACCACTTATTCCGTTGTTCGATTTGTTGCACTTTTGTTCCAACCTTTGACACATCCGATTAAAAACGCTTTTAGATCCTATCGCGTTTGAAAGAAGAGAGTAGGTTCTCACCGTGAAAATGATCACTCAACCACAACCAAGCTTAAAAAATGTGAGTGTGATGGATAGTCTGACTTCCGAGTCGCCAGATATGCCGTAAGCCACAACCAGCATCCTGAAAATCAATCAACACGGCTTAAGAAAGAGGTAAATTTAGGTAACTAATCTTGATTTATGCAGAGCAGTTGATAGAATGGGATATAGCATCCTCTTTTAGTCAATTCAAGTGGGTAGGATTCTCCCTCTTCCAAATATTCTGTAGCTACATGAAGAATACGAACGGTAAATGTTGGTGGAAAATTACATTCTCATATTTCGCAAGGATCCATACCAAGTGTGAAACTAATTCCTTTCTACATAAACCAATTCTGTCCCTAACAAACTCATGGTTATCGGTCTATGCGGATGGAACCAGGCTCACATGTGTGGCCATTCGCATAGGACATGAACAAACATAATGTTTGTATCCAGTGGCCATAAATCAACATGCAACTTTGGGGTGATGGAAAAAGACTAAGATATTTGAAGAGAACTTGTACCGCTCCCGAATGAACAGCTTTTGGCCACTTTACTGTAGCTTATCGGTCCACTTTTGATAATGAATATCCGGGCTAATTTCCCTCTGTTTGCAGAAGAATATTAAAGCTTTGGAGCCCGTGCAACGTAACTACTGAAGAACACCAGACAACCAGAGACTAAAACATATGAAAAACAAGACTTAAGCAACCTTGCATATTACAAATTTCGTAAGACCATGCATAAGATTATGTTCTGTCTTCAGGACCCCAAGGACACAAACCCCCTTTAAGGTCCCACCGCTCGCTTTAAACTACCAGCGCCTGCTGCGGCGGAGAAAGTCCTTCGCTCACAGCGCGTTTCCAACTGAAGTTGTGTCAGTTAAAATCATCACCACCACCACCATCTTCAAGTGAAAGTTAGCAAACTGCTATTCGGCTGTGCAGTAATCGGGTCTTGGCTATCTGACTATCAATTTGGAGCACGGTTAGCTGTATCCTAACCACCAATCAGAGACGAGTAATAACTTCCTGCGCGATACCAACGTTAGTGTAAGGTCGATGAAGGTCCGTTTGGTTTCAAGGAAAATAACTGCACAACAAAAGCATGATGATGACTCTTGTAAACTAATAGTTGTTGTTTATGGGGACGTGATAATCGTATTTTGGCTCATTACTTCCTGTCCACTTGAATTTTTGAAAACCAGAGAAAATGTGTTATGCTTTCTTATCAGTTTTGGTTTGCCCTGTGCATATAACACACTCTGATGCCATGCGCCTGGCGCTGACTACTTCAGTTTTAATGCTCATACCAACGGTCCTGTATGACGAACGTTTTGTGACTGATATGAGTGTTACCTGTGTTGTTAACGCCATGAAGAGCTATGAGCCTCTGATGCTTTTTTCACTTGCACAAAAACAACAAGATACGGATGGTCGGGACAGGAGGACCAGTGCAAAGGACAGATAAGCAATATTCAAAAATGATATTTCGTTATGGTAAAAACAAGTGTATTTGTTCAATCCACAGAACTACTTTGAAACATTATCTCACCCACGATCAAATGGTGAAATTCCCCATCCCATATAGGTTTTACGAAATAATTCTTTCGAAAATTTTCTGGACATAAGAAGCTCATCAATCGTCATACAGCACAAGATCGAAGCGTTCCGTTACACCAGCATCCAGAAGCCATTTCCGTTCACCCGATGCACTCGATTAAACGACCTTCACTCCAGAGCGGATTGTTAAATCGATTTCCAGTTGTGTTTAGCCGGACAGTACCGAATTCCTCTGTGTTGCAACTCAGAATCCGGGGTTTGAAATGGAAACGTTAGAATCGCTATCAGTTCCTGTGATGCAACGATGGAGCCCACTTCGTTCGCCTTATCGCCGTTTCTGATAGGGACTCTCGTGCAAACACGGCCATTGCTTTGCTCAACGGAGGGGGCAAACTTTTTTGGCTTCCCCCACACTATATTATCAAGGTTAGTATTAGCTACAGGTAAGATTTGTATGAACATATGTCAGCCATCGTGCTAACGAACAAATGCTTTCGTAATGGTGTCATGGGGTATGTAATGGTGTAATTTGCGCTCCAGAGACAGGGGAAAACGGAGGAAAATCGAGCTAGTGTTTCGGTTCGAGAGTTCATTTGCTCGATAAACCTGCAGCGATAGAAATAATGGTCCTAGTGGATTGAATTTGTAAAGTGGAGACTTAACACTAGAGATACCATCATGGAAAAATCAAGAAAAGTGGTTAAGCCTGGTACATTGAGTGGTAACTAACTGACTCGAATTCTTATGTTCATTGCTGAATCTCATTCATGCGTGCACGTTGAAAAAAGGACTATACGAAAACCGCACAAAATCACACATCAAATGTTACGTTTTCGTTCACATATTCACCATGGCTTCCGTTTTCTCACATCTGACCACTTGTTCTCACTGCGAAATTGGTTTTCGTGACGGACGTGACCTCATCTTGTATCATATCCTGTGCCGCAGGAAGTTTCACACGTGGAGTTTTGCGATTCCTGTTTGCAATTCACATGACAAATTGTGGAACCTCTGGAAATGCACTAGACTGCAGGGCAAACTGGGACGATTAGCCACCATGTGTGACTTTCATCAATTTTCAACGTATCTATCTATCTATCTATCTATCTATCTATCTATCTATCTATCTATCTATCTATCTATCTATCTATCTATCTATCTATCTATCTATCTATCTATCTATCTATCTATCTATCTATCTATCTATCTATCTATCTATCTATCTATCTATCTATCTATCTATCTATCTATCTATCTATCTATCTATCTATCTATCTATCTATCTATCTATCTATCTATCTATCTATCTATCTATCTATCTATCTATCTATCTATCTATCTATCTATCTATCTATCTATCTATCTATCTATCTATCTATCTATCTATCTATCTATCTATCTATCTATCTATCTATCTATCTATCTATCTATCTATCTATCTATCTATCTATCTATCTATCTATCTATCTATCTATCTATCTATCTATCTATCTATCTATCTA
Source organism: Opisthorchis viverrini (assembly GCF_000715545.1). Taxonomy (NCBI): domain Eukaryota; kingdom Metazoa; phylum Platyhelminthes; class Trematoda; order Opisthorchiida; family Opisthorchiidae; genus Opisthorchis; species Opisthorchis viverrini. The sequence goes on along the minus strand of NW_008751688.1, from coordinate 312,384 downwards.
TCTATCTATCTATCTATCTATCTATCTATCTATCTATCTATCTATCTATCTATCTATCTATCTATCTATCTATCTATCTATCTATCTATCTATCTATCTATCTATCTATCTATCTATCTATCTATCTATCTATCTATCTATCTATCTATCTATCTATCTATCTATCTATCTATCTATCTATCTATCTATCTATCTATCTATCTATCTATCTATCTATCTATCTATCTATCTATCTATCTATCTATCTATCTATCTATCTATCTATCTATCTATCTATCTATCTATCTATCTATCTATCTATCTATCTATCTATCTATCTATCTATCTATCTATCTATCTATCTATCTATCTATCTATCTGTTGACCTAAGAAATGGAATGAACTGCCGTTTTATGCAGTCACCTCAAACTTCCAAAGCCTAAAATACGTTAGAATTCCTGCTAGGAAATATGCAATCGTACGGAAACATCACAGTGCGCCATAGGGATGAAAAACCACGAACAAAATAACTTTGACACAGAACTGACGACTTATCTGGAAAGTTTAACGTGATTTGTTATTGATGGTTTAAAAGTATTACTTCTTTGTATTTTCTATTGAATCTTCAGGGAAGTTCACTTTTACTTTCTGCTATTCCACAATATATTCAGTCTATGAATACTAGATATATGCAGTGAGTGCTTATCTCCTTACGCTGCCTCCCCAAGCTTGGGCACTCGCAATGGGATTCTAGTCCAGACCGTTGTACATATTATGATAAGGTTAGAGCCTACGTACACACACATATGTCACCTGAAACTAATTGATATTTGTCTAATGTTGCCTAGAGGATGAGGCGCTTCACGTAGACTATTCTGAAATTTAGTGGACCACTTGGGGGAGGTATTCACCATTGTCTGAACCTCGAACTCATACGGCGTGTCGGCCCCTCGGGTCTGTCTAATTAACATGTAATCTAGCGATTGTGCACTGCTATCTTCCGCTAGTCCTGTATCATCCTTCCGTGCTCTATGCAGACATCTGTTGGGTTCATTGTTGGAATTCTCCTTCTCTGGATAGCCACCCGCAGGTGAATAGGCAACGACGTGACATCACTTCTCTGGACTTCGTCTGTCTGAGCTGAGTGAGCCTCCTATTCTTACTGCACGCGACCGGAGTCGGGAATTAATTGGTGTCTATCAGACCCGAGCAGCCATACTGGGTGCTATCCCAACTCAGCTTTATTCAGAGGCTTTTATTCTTGGGTTCTTGGATAAGTGCAAACCGTAAATTTTGTTGTGAAGACTAAATGGCGGAAGCTGCATAGGGGTACCGACATCTGGCTTCGGAAAATCGACATATATCGATTCTGAGGATATCTAGTGTTTCGGCTTGTGTAGCTTGCTTATCAAGTAGTGTGAATGTGCGAACATGATGAGCTACGACTTTGAATGGTCTGTCATGGTTGAGTACCGGACTGTTTCTTGGTGCCTTTTTGTTGGTGATGACGTAAGGAAGAAGACGGACGCATTGAGGGTCCTGAAAATTATTGTGGGCTGTCTACACCCGTCTACCTAGTTTGGGAACCAGGATTATTTTTGGGTCATAATCTCGAGCTTCATCCGGAGAAATCGACCCACGAGACGATGGGACGAATTATGGAGCTCGCATCTCTCTGAGAAATGGTCTTCCAGAATTATTCCTTCAAGCCGTTTGAATTGATTGGCTCCGTCATTGCCACCTAGTTTTATGGCGATTTTAGCCTTTTCTAGCCCCGATAAATCATGTATCGCTTACCCTACAATTGACTTAAAAGAGCAGTCGATCGGGTCGATTAGAGTGGGTGCATTTTTCTAGTGGATAAGATTAACGATTCACAACACACAATATATCAGAAGCACGCAAGTTGCATTTTCACTCAGGAAACTACTCACAAATTTGCTGGAAACTCTTCAGCAGCCCATATCCGGTTTCGACCTCGTTCGAGCTCATCGGGTGGGCGCAGTCTCCGAGTTTCTATAAATTCTTGTTCTGCTTGAGCCCAAATTTCACTAAAACCTCGAAGTAATGCCAATTTAGCTTCCACGGCAGACTCAACTGAATCCCAGTTTAATATCCCGTTTATGATAGTATCCAACCGAATATGCAACACAATGTTCACTGAACTGTACAGGCGTAGGTGTAAATTGCTGGACAACAGGATGCTCACGTTATAGATCAATTTTATATGTTGTCACATGATTCCCAAGAGCTGTAAATAATAAGTCTCCCTTTTGGTGACAAAATTTCATCCTTGTTCATTTCAGGTTTTCTCCTAAAGAATGTTGATTCAAGTAGAACATAAAGTTGAAAGAGATTCAGGGACTTCTCGTATCTGGCGAGCCCCAGAGAGGGTGAAACCAGTCGTGGGCTCTCGAAGAATTTTCAGCAAGTTTGTGAGTAGTTTCCTTTGTAAAAATATACTACGATATCTCGAATACCGTACTAACTGAAACATTAGGTTGCTTTTGTGTAGAACATTCAGTTGAAGGACATCATAAACGGAAGATTTGGCTGGATTCCTGGTGATCTCCCGTGGAAACCAAATCGGTGTACAAAAGTGCACTTCATGAAAGTTACTTTTTACAACAAATCTATCCAGCCATATTACTCGTGAGAAGATGTTACGTCTTCAGTTCCATCTTCACTTATTCTGAACACAGCAGCATTCTACGTACTTGTAGCATGTGGTCTGTGAATTTCTCCGTTTTTCCGCATGGTCGAGGATTCTAAGCTGAAAGGAGATAGAGGTATTCAAAAAATGTGAAGTTGCAACAATATGTAAAAGAAGATATTCTGAGCATTTGAAACCTGTCTCTCATTTGCTACCAGCAGCCATCCCGAATACGTGCAGAGGAACCTAACTTTCAGAAAACTAGTGCTGAGAGTTGATAAAAAATTTCCTCTTGTAATGTCACTTCTGTGCTGACGCTCAAAACATACGGTTTGTAGCACGATTGGAACTGTGTTAGCTTGGTGCATCACCAATATCCAGTGCCACTCCTAACAAAGGCATAAGATTTTTTAATGAGACAAAGTTTCGTTTGCACCGGAACAGCCAGAGATGATACGTTCTTGTGTTCGGACTAAGCCCAAGCTTATGGCGCGCATTCCATGAAAATAGGATACCTGGCTTCTACTTCATCATCAGTGGGTCATCTGGATTTACCGGAGGATGTAGCCTTGCCTTATTTTAATAAGTCTTTTAAATGCAGTTTCACCAAGGAGGGCACCTAAGTAGGATTCTGTGGTAACAATAGACTGGATGAAATACTAGTGAGGCTATGTTGTGAACGGAAACGTAATACTGCAAATTCGCGATGACACACCATCCAGTCATCTCTAGTCAGCAGTGCACATCCGACATATTATTAAGAGGATTCATATGCTCATCTCTGAGATACAATATAATGTATATATATATAATACAATATAATATGACAATAGTTAAGGCAGTCCTAGTTGATCACTTTCAAAGTGGTGACATGTAATGTAACATAAAAACAGTTTACAGTTAGAGTGGCGACTGAAGTCAATACATGCAATGTCTGGTACTTTCGAAGGCACAAGAGAGGTTAGCCGAGCCACCACTGACATAGCAGATTAAGTGACCACCATTAGGGTTAAGATGAAACATTCAACGCCATGTCCCCACATTGAAGTGTTGTAGGTGACCCAAACTGGCAGGCAAGCATAGGTCAGTCTGAGTTCAGAAAACCCTACGTCAACAACAGTTCAGGTGGACACATAAAAACAGATATCTGTACGCGAAATATTGAGGGGTCGTCTGTCAACTTCAAAAACAATGGCAGACAAGGCTGAGATAGTACCAAGATCCCATTCATTAGGAAGGTAACTTACCCCCACCCACCCCCCACGCGACTGCTCTACACCCGTCCTCTATCACAGGCCTGTACCGCGAGAAACCGCAGGTCAGGCCTGAAGATCAATGCCCGGATAGGTGGTCCCATTTCCCGGAAGACAATACAAATCGCATATTGGAGAATTTTTCAAACAGCCTGGCAACTATATTATGGGGTTGGGTATGGGATAGCGTTAGGATGTTTGGGTATCATGAATCATCCGAGGGATCTCAAGGCACGTATAAAACCTCCCAGCTAACTACATCTCTCACGACCGAATATCGTCTTGCTATGACGAGTCTCCGTTCTCGTCCTTTGCCGGAGGCTACCACAAAAGGACAGCCGAGAAGACACACGTTCTTAGAGCTCAAGTCATCAAGCCAAAAGAACTGAAGCGACCAACGTGTACAGTCAGCTTTTCTTTGAAGTCAGCCTACATACCTCACTTCCGAATAGGAAGACTGAAGGCCCTAACAACTGGCTAAATTTCTGCGTGGTAGCTACCAGTCTGTAGGCCTCATCCTTTCCGTATACGCTTTCCACCGTTGCGCTCAGACGCGGCATTTCGAGACACCAATGAGCCTTGGTAAGGAGGATGCAGCTAGACGTTGTCATACGGCAGACATCACCAGCCAC
>NW_008751688.1:253727-307674 GCF_000715545.1 Opisthorchis viverrini | reverse complement strand
TAATGTATATATATATAATACAATATAATATGACAATAGTTAAGGCAGTCCTAGTTGATCACTTTCAAAGTGGTGACATGTAATGTAACATAAAAACAGTTTACAGTTAGAGTGGCGACTGAAGTCAATACATGCAATGTCTAGTACTTTCGAAGGCACAAGAGAGATTAGCCGAGCCACCACTGACATAGCAGATTAAGTGACCACGATTAGGGTTAAGATGAAACATTCAACGCCATGTCCCCACATTGAAGTGTTGTAGGTGACCCAAACTGGCAGGCAAGCATAGGTCAGTCTGAGTTCAGAAAACCCTACGTCAACAACAGTTCAGGTGGACACATAAAAACAGATATCTGTACGCGAAATATTGAGGGGTCGTCTGTCAACTTCAAAAACAATGGCAGACAAGGCTGAGATAGTACCAAGATCCCATTCATTAGGAAGGTAACTTACCCCCACCCACCCCCCACGCGACTGCTCTACACCCGTCCTCTATCACAGGCCTGTACCGCGAGAAACCGCAGGTCAGGCCTGAAGATCAATGCCCGGATAGGTGGTCCCATTTCCCGGAAGACAATACAAATTGCATATTGGAGAATTTTTCTACCAGCCTGGCAACTATATTATGGGGTTGGGTATGGGATAGCGTTAGGATGTTTGGGTATCATGAATCATCCGAGGGATCTCAAGGCACGTATAAAACCTCCCAGCTAACTACATCTCTCACGACCGAATATCGTCTTGCTATGACGAGTCTCCGTTCTCGTCCTTTGCCGGAGGCTACCACAAAAGGACAGCCGAGAAGACACACGTTCTTAGAGCTCAAGTCATCAAGCCAAAAGAACTGAAGCGACCAACGTGTACAGTCAGCTTTTCTTTGAAGTCAGCCTACATACCTCACTTCCGAATAGGAAGACTGAAGGCCCTAACAACTGGCTAAATTTCTGCGTGGTAGCTACCAGTCTGTAGGCCTCATCCTTTCCGTATACGCTTTCCACCGTTGCGCTCAGACGCGGCATTTCGAGACACCAATGAGCCTTGGTAAGGAGGATGCAGCTAGACGCTGTCATACGGCAGACATCACCAGCCACGAAGAGACTTTCTGTCACAATCACCCAGCACTTTAAGCGTATTGCGATGGGCTTCATCTAGCAAAGAATGATTTCAGTCTCAGTAATAGGTGATTCCTACTGACCCCTATTCGGTGATATGGGGCAAAGGTCGCTCCACTGAACAGTTTCATTAGCCGTTATCGGTGGCCACAGACTATTTTCGCACTACAAATGGTGTCTAAATACAGCAGTGGCCAAGGAGGGAGATCATTTCGACCTCTCCTGGGAAGGCACACAATTTGGGATAAAGTCTCGCTACGAAATCAGTGCCATTGGAAATTACGTAAAGTTGTGTGTACCAAAACGTTCATTGCCCTCTCGCTGATATTGTAGTCCGATATCGCTGCAGCGCAACTCATACCAAACAAAAACATGACTGTTGCTCCACCGCTGACATTCTGGTTACTTGCCGAGATGCACAGGATCTGTTCTCATTGTTGTTGGTTTCCGAATGCTTATGTACCATGATAAAACTGTATAGAAATTTCGTTTTGTAAGCGAAGCCGTTCTGTGCAAAGAAGCAGTGCACATGTCACGGAACTCCATGGAGTTTTGAATTCGCGTCCTTCAGGATAGTAGTTGAACTCTCAGTGGCAAATTACAGTGTCTTTGATGTGAATTTAAGTGAATCACTCGTTTACGGTGTCTGTCTGACAAAGGGGAGTGCGGATTAATTCATCAAAGCGAATGCTTCCAATGAATACCGAAGTTGCTCGATATCCTTTCGTCCTGCCTTCACGAGTTGATAACCATGCCGACTTGTGCCCACCCAGCGATTCCGAATCATTGCACACACGAAGCAATTGTCACATAGGTCAATTGTCCATTAAGATGTCACTGAAATTAAACCCAAGTTTCTGCGTCGATACTCCACGAAGGACTGCTACCATGGGTAACGCTAGGGAAAATGAATGACTCTGTTTCATCCTTCTGCGTCAATTAAATCCTGAGTGTTGAACTACTACAACAGTACTCTTTTAACAATGGATACTACTGATGAGGTATTTGAGTAGTACGTGGTTTTCTTGTAACTCCGCCTTGGTTTAATGGAAGGTGAGATTTAGTACGGAATTTGTGGAACTGCTTTGCAGCATTCGCTTACAATTGCGTGATAGTCAATGAATGTCCAGGAAACATCAAGAAGACGTGTTCAAGAAGAAGACGGACATTCGTTTTTTTTAAAAAACAAGGTACATATGAGAGTTTGACTTTCCTGTTCAGTAACTATAACTGTTTAGTTGTCGTTTCCTATTAAACAACTCCGCGGCGAAGGACTTTTCTCCTTTCACTCTTGTATGCTCATGATATGTGTCTGATCAGGGGGTGGTGATGATTAAAACATGTCCGTGGTTCTCAAGACTATGCCACTGGTACCATAACAGAAGCATGCGAGAAGGAGACCACACATAGATTGGAAGTACTCCTTTGAAAGAGTTGAAGCGAAATGTAAAACAGCAAAGTGGCTTTCGAATACTCACGACAAATTAAGAGGTTAAATTGAAGCGAAGGCAGCTGCAGTGTACAACTCCACTGGCCAGCAGACACAACGTGGAATCGTCGAACGACAATGGATGAACTGCAAATTAGCCTCCGTTTGTCAAGTGATAATGGATTTAAAGCTTTTAGGAGGATGTGATAGGATAGTAAAATCAAGTTAAAATGTTTCATGGGGGTTTTCACACTGAATCGGCGAACTGTGTGAGTGTAAGCTCATCTTCATCTGGTTAGGTTTTTTTATCTAGCGTATTGTGTGGCCATTGTTACCTCCCGTAACTGATTCGACTAAACTCTAACCAGAGGGTGGAAACTCACGATATAACTGGCTGTCCGTGTTTTTGGGGCCTAAAGTAATTGCATCTGTTGCCCCTTTGCTTCCACGAACAAGTCGCATTTCCAGCCTATGGGATTATTTTTTTGACCCATCGAACACAAAAGGCGCTGTTTTCGTGCAATTGGTAGTATGAAACAGATCACGATGGTTCGCTGCCGAACGATAAACTTGCTGGGGTCAGCGTTAACGAATGGGTTCGACATGTGAAGAATACTGGACGCACGAAGGTCCAGGTGCGATAGGCCCCAACCGTTGTTTTTATGTGAGAAATTTGCCCTCGAAAGAAAGCTAGAAGCTCAGCAGTGGACCCCAAGGGTGACGCAATACTATCCAAGGTTTGATCAAACCAGGTTGTTTAGATATCCTGGATCGATCTTCTCCAGAGAGTGCGAAATCATTAGGCGGACGGACAGGGTCGGTCAAGTGTGCTCAAGTGTACTTGAAGAATACTTATATATAGACCGACTTTATTACTCTGTTAATCAATCAGGAGCTATCAGTAAAGCTTGCCATGTGGCGCGGTTATTGTGGGACAAGACTGGAGTAAGTTGTCATCCATGTATGAGGATGACTTTAAGGTTTGGGTGGGTGGAGGGGGGGAAGCCAACATCTTTCAGGTATACCTGTTTTGCTATCAAGGAAGATATTATGAGTTCAGATTTCACAAATAGTCATTGGATTTTGCACTGAACTGGGACATTAGACAGGAAATGTTTCATTGCCATTCCGGATGACACGATCACTGCGCCGTTATGTAATCAGGCGGTGCATTGCACCACTCACTGGCGCTCTGAATGCGTCATGTCGATTTTTGATGAAACGTTTGTAATCAGTCCGCCCAGCTAAGTGAATAAACCCATATCCGTGCTTCGCTGAATCGACTGGACATTTTGGCTGTGTTGACCTGGGTGGATTTTCACCTGGTGCAGGCGAGGTTGATTGTATCACCAAATTAATAGGGACACTTTCGCGGAGGTGCACGAGAAGTCAAGACATGAGTTGCAACATCCCTCGTAGTCATCACCGACGAATTCCAAGAATTCCCACGCAGTTCTGATTGAAACTTAGCGAATTCCCACGCAGTTCTGATTGAAACTTACACAGAAGTACCAGGTAGCTCATCCAGTTCTCTGCTGAACGTAATTGGTGCGTTGAAGACAAACAGGGTGGCCGGCTTAGTTTAAGATTGCTGAACATTTAGCTTGCCGGGACTGATATCCACGCTAACTGTCCTGCACCACCAGGAAGTTGGTCGGTGCGCCGACCAAAAATAAACCTTTGTAAACTTGGCTACCGATAAAGGTGAATTTGTATCACCTGTTTACACTTGAATACGTTACTTGTAAAATCGAACTGACGGTGCTAAGTTGTAAAAAAAGTTGTCATAATATCTGTACAACCATGTAGTGGACTTCAAGTTCTCAGTACCATGCGAAATTCCATTCTGGTAATTTATACAGCGACAATAACTCGATTGGGCATGTCGTCGTCACCAAGGCTATGGCTTAGCCCAGGCTTTTAAACCGTGCTGAATGTTTACATTCTATCAAGCCACTGCGATGCACGTGGTACTGTTGTTTCGATACCTTGAAACACTTGTTTACGCTACGTTCACCAGCGCGTTTTCACCAGGAGTTGCGTGCCAATATGAAACGAAACACACTCCGTCATCAACCTAGAACTTGATCGATTTCGTTATTTAAACGCGACCTCTTTTCAAAGTACATTCAAGGTAGAAGCACTTTCATTGTGTATCTTCTGACATATTTCACTGCAATCAAGGTGAAACGTCTGATGCTTAATGATGGTTTCCACTCCCGTCTTGATTATCCCTACCAGTACCATAATAATAGTGATGGACCATCCGACAAATCGAGAAAAACTACTTGCATGGTTTCGTATTGTTGGGTGAGTGTTAAACTGACGTCACTTGTGTACATTAAAAACTCCCGGGGGAATCCGCACCTGAGAAAAGGCCAGCAAACCTCCCAGTGGAGAGAAGAGCCTTTAGCGACTTGAATCGTAAAACACGAACGTATTCACCTGTTCAGTCTACATTGAATGAAGCTTCCACGGGAAGCCCACAGCTCTGCCCTTCGGACAAGAGGGTTGATCAGCAACATGATGACTAACATTTACACAGAAGTTAGTCGCACGAATGATCAGTCACTTTTGGCCGACCGGTATAGTCTTCAACTATTACCCTTGGGGTTGGAATCGTCCTAGGGTTGTGGCAGCCGCACGCTGGTGATAATTGACAAGAAGAATGAAACCGCCGCAGTGTTTCATAATGAGCGGACTTCACTTGCAGGGTGAAACATATAGTAACATTTCAGAATCCCCTCATACCACCATGAAAACCAGAATTTCAAACCAAAAATAACTGTAGCTCCAGAGTCAACGGTTCCCGTTCATTGAGATCATTTGTGAGGTAACTACAACTCCTTACCCACTTTCCCGTACAGAGAAAGAGAATCTATGATTTTTTCGAAAGCAATCAAATAATTGCAGATCCCAACATTTTAGTTCGGGACTCTCAGTCGCGGGAAACTCAACTCAGTAAACAAATCACTACCCGATTACAACAGTAGAGATGCGTCAATAGAGCGATGTTTTCAAATCAGCATGTAGATTGATGCACCTCAGCTGGACAACAAAAGTGGAAATATCGAGAAGCGTAGATAACTTTAATGGAAGACCGGTGTGTATGTGTGACTAGATTTAGTACGACAAGAGTAAAAAGGTACGTGTACATTCCACATATCATTCACTTTGACTCTCTGAGCTCAGAAATGTAATCAAGGTCACCAGAGAAACATTCTTGCAAACAGACATCCAGTGTGCTAAACTGATGGACGCCGAAAGCTACAACATTTCACACAACATTTCCCATCATAGATGGCACATTATCGGTGGCTTTGGATTCATCTCAATTCCAGCAGATTTTGTCGGTAGACACCATTTGAAGTCGTCCTCCCCAGAAGCCCTTTGCATATGGCTTTGTTAAACGAGAACCAAGGGAATGCTTCTGTCCTCCTTTAACTGACCTACTAACCGACTTTGGGGTCGTCCACTGTATGCGAGTTTAGAGGCCAGGTGATTGTTCGTACTGGCGGTAAAAGATAAACAGTCTTTTTCAGTTTGTAGTAAAGTGGATAGAAAGATGGCTTGTTAGCAAGGAGTTACCTTGCTTAAAAGTGCATTGTGCTGCTCCAGTTGGCCGTCCGAAGCTTCTTAATATGTAACACTTAAAATGCGGACATTGACTGGGAATTAACCTGAGCAGCAGTCCATAAATTAGCTACTTAGGGATGAAATTCAGGATCATAAATAGTTTGTTTTGGTGTTTTCCATCAATTGAACAAAGTTATTGAGTCTCCGACGGACATACTGTAGACGATTGTGGGACTTCAACTTTCATTTGTAAACAATTGATAGTCCCTTTGGCGGAACATACTACTTATACGGTTGCTGAAACTCTTTGATATTATTATTCCAGCTGTGTTTACTTGATGTGAGTCGAAGCTCAAAGACTTGTGGGTAGAATAACAGACATAAATATTACTGATTCTTAAACGGCAAGTCGTTTTGCCACTAGGTATTGTCATCAAATGTCCACGGGGTTGTAGATTCGGTTACCGAGTTTACTCTCCCCCCTCGGTTGGAGAGCAGAAGTTTTGACGATGTCCATTGAGCGAGAAATTTGAATCCGACGATAGCTTTTCTGATTGTCATTAGGAAACAGGGGATGAATAAGAAATTTGATATACTTGATCTTTTTATCTGTTCCACCAAAAGAGAACAAAATACCGCCATTGTGTGTAAATCCGCAAATCCGCAAGCAACCTCCTTTGGCAAGGGAATAGTAGTTAATACCAACCTGATTTGTAAATGAGTGTATTTTGCCCAGTGAGTACAATTTAATGTTCAAACAGAACATAGAGTTAGTCAAAACGTGGAAACTGCGCCTACTCGATGCGCGCCCAAGAAGGTTAAACCGGTTTTGGGCTATCGGAAGCTTCCAAAAATCTTATGAGTAGTGTACTTCATCAAGAGTATAGTGGATTGTTTCCGTTATGCATTAATTCCGTGGGATACACAAAGCTTCCGTACCATTATGAATCAACGCTAGCTAAACTACGACTTTTACGTAAAAGAAGTTTTGTTAAAGCACAATTAAAAAGAATCATGGAAACAACGTATACTGCAAGGCGTTCTATCAAGGACTGGTAATTTTACCAGAATCCCTCAACGACTAGTACAACAGAGTATAGGACAAAAAACGGGCATAGTGGTATATACTTTCAAGTTCACACACAAGTGTCATAATGCCACATGGGAATGTGGGTTTAAAATGAGCGTAAATTCATTTTTTAAAGCGGTGACTGAGGAACATGAAACCACAGTGGAAGTACGGGCATTTCAGGGTTGATATGTCCATAACGAGGATTGGTTTTCGCCTTCCACTGTTTTGAACAAAGAGATTGTCGCCTTGAAGAGGTTGAATCTTACCTTGATGTGACGGCTTGTGCACCTCTGTGATCCACTGAACTATGCCGGAGGTTGTACGTATGTTATTCACGGAGCCTCTGATAACAGGTTTCTCAGGCTAACCCATTCTCCTGGTCTTCCAGTTTGGGGGTTGGAACATGTATGACGACATGTCCCTTAAACGTTCCAGTGCTCTGGTAGTTTCGCGCCAACCACAGCTGTCTTGCTGTCAAGCTTTTGTGAAAAAAGCATTGTCTGAAGGCTGTACCCGTCTTCTTGACTAGGTTTGGGCACCCTGACAATAGCTTAGCCTAAATGCAACCATGAGTTGTACGAATGCTGATAATTTCGTGCCTTGTCAGCCGTCAATTGGTACAATCAAACGGGTTGACCTACTTTCTGCATACGATTGGACGCTAAACGGAAACAGGGTACTGCTCACAACTTTCATCCCTTTACACTTGTACCGTTTAAATCCTTGTCCCACTTACTGCGCAAGATGTTAGTCGCAAGCCCATCAGTCTTGCATCTAAAGTGGAGGCCAATAACTTACCGCCGCTCACCTCTGCTGCTTCGCAGATCTCGTTCTCCTGTCTTTATCATGGCTTTTAACGTGCGAACTCTGAAGCAAGTCGGCCAACAGGATGCTTTGGCACACACTCTTGACACTTTGTCGATTAGCGTTTGTTCCTTTTCCGAAACTCCATTCAACCATCCACAGTAATCGAGGTTACGGCACCTTTATTATCCAGACACTGCCGTATACGACCCTCAGACGACTCAGCACCAGTTCTGCACCCAACAACGCATTGACGATATCAGCTTGGTTGGTGACGAAAGGCTTGCATTCTAACTGGCAACTTCAGTGAAGAGATCAATGGTCACCCGATTGACCACCAGTGAAAGCATTCGAGCTATAAATATTCCAGTACATTTCCAGTGTCTCTTTTAGTCTTGTTTCTTATAGGTTATTGTTTGCTTGTAGAGTGAATCGACTTCATTTCGGAGACCACGAAATATGTCCACGTGATTTTTGTAGAGTGGTATACAGAAATTTCAATGCAATATTTCCATCACCACGCTGTTTGACTGGCATGGTGTTTTCAAAAGGCAATTTATTACTAGCTGCTAGGTGACTAAGATGAGATTCAGCACAGAGGAGGTACTCCTTGCGCGAAACGTAGTCGGTATATAAAAATGGGTAGCTTCTGAATAGATAAGACAGCTGCGCTTCGAAACGTGCAAAGGTTCCCTCCAACTCCTCGCCGTCTGATAATGAGTGATCATTACCTGCCGGTAGGACCTCGGGGAGCACACTTTCTACGTAAAAGATTCTTGCAAAAGACTGTCTCACTCCCAGCAGTCGTGTCCTGTGAGTTGGCTTTGCATTCAAGTGAAGCTCTGACAACATGCACAAAAAACCCCACCCATTTATGTAACAACATAAAAGAACGCTGAATTCAGTAATTCGCGGTGACCCTGGACTTCTCTGAGCTTTTTAATCACAACGGTGTTTGAACCGACTGCCGGATGTTTTCGGTAGCGCTCCACTGTTTTGTATGAATAACAGTTGCCCGTTTGGGAGCTGAGTGCAGTCGGCGAACTTATGGAGATTTCAGGTCGGTCTGTTTTGCAAAGCTGCTTGTACGGGTGTTTTTTGCAGTAGCTACGGTGACTGCATCAGACGTTAGGTGAAATGGTAATCATCGATTCTGACCAAGATCTAGTACGTTTGCAAGTTGGAAGAAATGAGAAGGCCTTTCATTGTTATGGTAACGGTGCAACTGAGTTTCAAGATATCTTGTAGAGGCTATCACCGCTTAATATCGTTCGAATGGCTCTGTCGTTCATCAGGGCAAACATCACACGCATCACAGGTTATCAATGGAGATAATATGTGCCCGATGTTGACTCGACCTAATAACGGAAACTACTGTAATTGGCGACAAAAAGTCTTGGAGACTGTCAGCTGAATGATTCATCTTCATGTGGTGTCTTCAGGGCTATATGTCGTAATTGCGGTTCTTTGAAGTTCGAGGATAGCAGGTGGCGCGTTATCTCTTCAGACACACTCTCCAGCGCTTTAAAAATCAATTCTTCTGCTGTCATGTTATAATGCGAGAGTACTTCCTTCTGGGATGAGTAAATCACGTTCAAGGTTCCGCCACAAACGTTTTAGGTTTCGTCACTTTTGTTGTCTTGCGGTATATTTATTTTCAACCTACCAAAACATACGTTCAGCAAATTAAAAAGGACCATCACGAGACAATCAGATTTCTACTCAATTAGATCCCGATTCTTTTTAGTTTGTACTGTACAGCCTGGCTGCTGGTTGAATAAGAAGTTTAACTTTGGGCTGCACGTAATTTGCTAGAAACTACAATCAATTCCAAACATGAGATGACGGTTTTGATGAATCGCTGCCATGTGCCACGGGGTTTTCAGGCATGCGCACTGACAGCAGGATGAACAGGGTATGATTCTACAGTCCATTAAAGAGTGCATAAGGCGCCAACCTAACTCCAGGACGTATAGATAGTGAAGCTTACCAGGAATGTTCGGTTCATACGATATAATATAGATATTCTTGGCAAATGTAACATGATTGTCAGAAGTTCATGTTACAAGGAACGAAAACTGACCTTGAGCTTGTCGTGAGAACTCCAGTAAATTTCAAATTCAGTGGAGTAGAACACAGGCAACGACCTAGTGTTGAGCTGCATATCGTAGGTAAGTTGGTGCCGGGATGCGTTGATATCCTCTGGGGGATTAACCGGGCGAAAATAGCATCCTCTGCTTAATGAAACCAACAGACCCAATTTGAAAATTGAACTATCTTTGGAGTTAAACTGGCTACAGAGAAGCAACGGAAAGGTCTTCTATCTTCATGAAAATACCCATAATCGTTACAGTGAGATAAAGTTGATTCCTTCCCAGAAATCCGGGATGGGTGACCTAGGATTTAGTCTCTGCGTTCGCATCACTATCATTCGAGCAAACCTTCTCCCATACTGGAGATATTGAACTTGAGTTCCACTCTAATTGGAGATCATCAGCAGTGCGCGATGTCAAAAGCTGGTTACCACTATTCCACTAATGTATGCTGCTTCTGCGTGAATTATTACTTGCGACTTGGGGATCTAAAATACTGATATTGGTCTTCAATGAAGCCCACACAGTTGCTCAGTGATGAGTGACTGTATCCGAATGAACTGTTCTCATCCAGCCTCTTCGTTTGTGTGTGGACTGTTTAACCTCTCATGTAATGTACTAGTTGCAGATGTGGTAATAACTATATGAGAAATTCAAGTCGAAGCATATCACAAAAAGGGACCAAAAACAGTAGGATTGTTTAAGAGGTGTGCCACAACCTACGCATTTGAAGACTTGGTTACCTAGTGGAATGCCAGTGATATAGTGGCGCCAGGTCACTCATCCAAGCCTTAAAGATGTTCCTACGCACTCCAAAACTCTAACAACTAGCTGGAAGAGAAGTTATGCTGCTCTGGTTCATCTGGTTCACCATTATGAGGACAACGTATCTGAGCTAGACTTTTCGTTTGGGTCTGCCTTTTATTGCTATGTCGGTCTACCATAAATGTGGATTCACGTCTTATGTGACAGCTGATATTGATAATTGGTAGGATAACACTGGCAAACTCCAAGCCGTAACCCAACTCGCAATCCTGTATGGCCATTCAATAGGTCATGCTTATACATCCGCTGAGAACGAATCCTGACTAACACTCAAGTTCGTGGGCGCATTTCACGACCATTTAGCTTGGAAGATAGTTACAGTTGTTTTACTAAGCGTTAACGCTGTAGAACAATCGAGCAGTTGCAAGAATGTGATGAACTTAACTCCTCAAGCTGAAGAAATGCCCATGGATTGAAAAGACTGGTCACACAGTCCTAATTGAAGGTAATACTGTAAGAGAAAATGTGGCTTCGAGAAGGTAGTAGCCCGGGTATTGAGAGAATGGCCTTACACCTTGGTGTTACTTCGACTGGTATCGAAAAAAAACGGAAAAACTAAGGAGATTACCGAAAACTCCAGGAAATTGCTCCTGTGACACCTGTGTATGGCCTTGCCTACCACGAGCTACCCAGATGATTAGCTAAGAAGATTTTTTCCAACCCACAAGGGTTCGGGGTCTAGTATAAGCATGCTCACAAAACCGCATTCTATATACGTTAACTTCGTAGTTAAGAATGCTCCTCCATATCAGACTGTGGAATATCGTTGCGTCACCATATTCAGTATCCCAGCGTGTGTCCGTTTTGGATGTATGGGAAAACGGGTACACTTACGCACTGGAAATACGTGTTTCAAAGTTAAGATTTGATAGTATAATGAATCAGCAGTGTGGCAACGGTTGTCCCAGTCTGACCTGTTATGGCATTTACAATACGGTGATTTACAAAATTTATGTACATGCCAACTTGCTATTCACAGGTTATGCCTGTTCCCTGCGAACTAATAACGTTGGGATTTTTAGGCATTTGCTTTTATCACAGGCAACCGCATGCTACTTTCAAGAGTTCAGTGTTACGCAAACTAACATGGATTGGGTCGTTGTAACATTTTCCAGGTTTTATCGGGTGACCTACAAAAGAGATGTCGGACCTATTTGCACTTCTGACCCCTTTCAAGAAACGAATAGGTCCTACAGAAAATATCAACCTCAGATGACTACCATGAGGAATGGAATTTCGCTAATTGAGCAGGGGAGAAGGGGGCTTTATCGGGATGCTGTTTGAATGGGATCACTTGGCTGTGGTTACAAATCACAGACTAAGAACCGCAGTCCGTCTCATATATTCAGTTGCTATGGTGGTTTTCTTGTTATCAACGGTATAAGTTAACCTTCGAATCCAAACACTCGATGCACCAAACTTCATTGTCTCACAAGCCACGGTATACCCTACATTAACAGGACAGATGAAAGCTCATTAAGATGAATCTCAGTGCATTTATCTCAACACTCGAGTCGGGCTACTAATCAACCAACCGATGGACTAAACGCCGGCGCCGTAAACCTGCCTCATCAGTCACCAAGCTTATTCTACCCACAGGTCACGAGGTTGGCTCTGAAATTTTAAGTTTTGTACCCGTCCAATGAAACGATAGTTGATAATCAGTACC
This sequence comes from Opisthorchis viverrini, assembly GCF_000715545.1. Taxonomy (NCBI): domain Eukaryota; kingdom Metazoa; phylum Platyhelminthes; class Trematoda; order Opisthorchiida; family Opisthorchiidae; genus Opisthorchis; species Opisthorchis viverrini. The sequence goes on along the minus strand of NW_008751688.1, from coordinate 295,094 downwards.
AACTGATGTTGTGTGCACAAAAGACCATCACAAATGCAGTCGGTCTGGTTAGTGTTTTAAAATCCAAAATGGATTGGTTACTTTTGACCGTTTTATTCGAATTTGTGTGAGCAGTTTATCTAACCCATCACGACGGAAGAAGCAGATTGGTCTCAAAATCAAGCACCCTGTTTAATCTTACTGTTTCCTTTATGCAAATATACTGCGATATCTCGAAAATCGTGCCAACTGAATCATGAGGCGGCCTGTGTGCAGCACATTCACTTGTATAATAATATAAACGAGAGATTCAGTTAAGTCTCTTGTGAAAACCAAATTGATTTGCAAACGAGTGTATTTCTCGAAAACAGTCCAATTTGGTTTCAAGTAGAACATAAGGTTGACGGAATCTCGGGGACTGCGCCTACCTGATGAGCCCTAAGGATGGCGAAACCGGTCGTGGACTGTCGAAGAGTCTTCAGCAACCTTGTGAGTAGTTACCTTTATTAAAAATCTTACTGTTTTATTTGAATGGATCAAAGTGCAGACCTCTGTATGTTACAGCTTAGACAGAAATACATAGACGACCATGGAGGACCACCCTGGCCTCGTTAGATTCAATAATTAAATTGATGGGTTCGTACATCCCAACCCCTCTAGTGGTCATTTGCGCAGAAGCAAAGTCGATCAAGTTATCAACTGACAGACAATAGTGAAATTCGGTGTTGGTGTGAGGCTCGACTGAACCCCGGAGTAATCTCCAGCTTATGATATTTCTTCAACAGGGCGTGTTGCACAAAGACTCTCTCATGTGCGGATTCCGAATGGGCGTTATTGTAACACAGTGGAACAGTCTCCAAAGTATTGTGATCGTCATTGTTTTGGAGGATCTTACAGTGGAGATTCTGAGGAACTTTAATCAGCATAATGTTAGAACTTCGCTTTTCAGTAATTCGTGACATACTTAGAAAGATCTTTTTACGCCTGGTTCGAACTGCGCTACGTAGCGATTCCCACCCTGTCGACACAATGCGACTTTATTTGTCCAGTGTGTGGTAGATCGGTTCTGGTCCTTAACTTTTTAAGCGACTGCGTCAACTGACAAGCCCTTAAAATCGGGAACATCATGTTTTAATCACTGTTCGTTGCTGCACCTCTGTCCCGTAAATGTTATGAGTTTTCGTGAACAAAATATGGACATCCTGTGACCTATGTCCACTTGCTGTGTTAATGAAACCGCCAAGTTGCTAAACTTTCTGTGGCTATAGGCCAGGTTTGCCGGTTCGAACTAGAGAGCTGTATAATAAAATATATTTTCTGAATTGTGACATGAATTCTTTTTCAAACTCTGAACACAACTCTTTCGCAGTCTTCACCAAGTTTATGACAACGGTAACGGCTAACTGCATGAACTGTTTTACCGCTCAATAATTTCTGTCACTCATAGATGTGCAAGAAAAGCCATGTTTGTCCTTAAACTGGTTTCCAACCGTGACCTGCTAATGTGAACATGTGAGCGGTGTGATTTATCATGGCCTGTGTACTTACAACAGAAGCGAAGCGAACTGCGTGAGGGATGAAGCTGAAATCGTCACACTACTATTATCGCTTATTTTTGAACAGCATGGTCACAAACATAAATCCGGGCATACAATAGATGTGGTGTACAGGAGAAAATTGGATAAAACCAGGGAAGTGTCCTGTTCAAAGTCGCTCCACCAGCAGTTCCAATTAGGCAAGATAAATCCCAACGTATGTAAGAATGCCTGGTATGAAAACCTCATGTGAAGACCGGCAACTGAAGAAAGGATGAACAAGGCTAAATGCTAAGTTGGTTTTTCGAGAGACTCACCTGGAACCCAGCTGAATCTCTCGTTTGTGATGTGCTGCACCAGGCCGCCTCATGTTTCAGTCGCTACGATATTCGAGATATCGCGATACATGTATATCTTTATAATGTACTACTCATAAGGTTGCTGTCGACGGGTTTTCAGAGTGGTCTGTCGACGGATTTTCAGCAACCTCATGAGTAGTACATTAAAATGCTAAATGCTCTTCAGGGCGCGGTAGGCGTTAGTACAGTCAAGACTTGCACATCAGCCACAAAGTGTCGTCATCCTGGGTTAGGTGTGAAAGTCCATGGCGAGAATGAAAGTTTAAAGCCATGCACCATGTAAAAAAGTGTCGTAAGTGCGGAGCGAGCCCGAAAGTGGCGAGAAAACACGAATCATTGACCCTAGGGATTCCCAGTCCAATGGCAGCCTTGGCGGATTGAAGAAAGCAAATCCCTCGATATGAAACGATCATCGGTTGGTGGACCAAAACGTCGACACCACAATCGATTTCACGTAGGACCGAGATGATGGTGAGGGAACAATCATCAGCACCACACTCCTGCTTCTTTTCATCGCACACTGTCACTCCACGCTTATTCGAGAATATACTTACGTCTATCACAGTTGCTCGGCGCTCCCAAACAGCGATTAGGTCAGGCTTGATGGAAGACGTCGACGTAGGTGCTCAACTCCTCGAAGACGATGTATCTCAGACGACGCTTCGAGAGTCCCCTTGTGACCGGATTGTGATGAGCACATCTAACATGATGCACAATCCTGCAGAACTGCAGAATATGCACCTAATTCTCTGGTTTACCACAGCTTTCACGACGAAAAATTGTCTGACCACCATGACCATGTCGGGTGTTTCTAATTCTCATCCTAAGCACGTTGCACCCGAGCTAAATACCGCGGATAAATATTCGAGGAGGCAATCGTTCTAGAAACAAAAGCCATTGATTTGACAGAGGCCAAGCGTTTTGTGCTTGCGTCTGGACCTCCACGCATCCAAGACATTTTCACTCATGTGGAACCCTACCCCTTGTGGTGAAGACCAGTTAGCTGAACGCGCGCCGGTGAAACGGAATCAAATTCGCCTCTCCAGATGCGGAAAAATACGGAACCCGCCGTGTTACGTGGATCATTGAAAGACCAGGGACGCTCTCTGCTCCAGAGCACGTGGATAACCGGTCAAGTCACGCAGTGCCGCCCTCGGACTGGAGCTTGATTGAACCAGTTTCAAGTAGAGAAGTCGGTTGCACCATCCGCTTAATTAACCACGCGTTCTCAGATTTGGACAAGCTCACACCCAGACTACCTCGATGGTTTAAGGGCAATACTCTTGCAGGGTATTTTAACTTTCTTCTGTCATCTTGTCGATCTTGTTCATAGTACTTTTGTCGTGCCCTGGCTACCTAGTGCCGAATGTTCCCAATCCGATTGTGTAAGATCAACTGAGACCCCGCTTCGTGTCATTATCGTGTTTGATGCTTACATAAAGTGCTTGCTGACCTTTGGACTGCAACTTCCTTCAATCCAACCTGCATTTCTGCATCGAGACGATTGTTTGGAAGCTACCTCGCTGTTACACGTGTCCCTTCGTCACCCTTCAGCGACTGATTTTAACCTCAGTTTGACGTCTCTGTTCCACATGAAGAGCTGTTGCCTACGCTTGGCTAGTCACTACACAGTGTGGTTGAAAGTAAAATCGGAAAACACCTCCCTCGTCTGGAACACACCGCATTCGAGGACTTGAGAGTGCATATTTCGATGTCCTACATGAACCATGAACTGTTCATCAAGTCACGGTGAAGTCACAAATCAACTACTTGCATGCTATTGAGGGGATACTACTCCATTCCTTGGCGGTCAGAGGTGCCACGGTTCGTTGATTGGGGTCATGAGCACTATTCGGTACTCCCACTTTTATCCTTTTGGAGAATAAGAATCCATCGTGAACCACAATGCAGAAGCTACTACTTTTTTCTGTGGATGTGAATTCCCCTTCATAGGTAATTCAATCGATGATTCTGAGTGGGCCAAATATGAGGGATTTTGAATCTGAAGCCAGATGAAATCAGCACACAACCTCATTTTTTATAACTCCGGAATCTGGGCCCCGTCTTCAAAGTTTTGGTGGACGAGCCGACGCGAAGTATCACTCGCAGTTGTAGCAGGATTTGAAACAACACGAATCGCTCCAATTTCGTCCTGGTTTGAGAGAGGTGTAGGACATCCATTTACCTCATTTGTTCGAGGTTTGTAAATTTTTGCTACAAACAAACCCTAGGTTGCTGAATATGGACAAACTGGTTGCACAAGGTAGTCCTATAAATTGGATGCCGTCAACCACGCTCTTTTATTCACCTCCTCATATTTCTTCAAAACCTAGGAACTTGAAGATATCGGTCTTTTACATAATACCTGATTCTTCTTCAACTCTAGAATCGTTCGCCTCTTAGGCGTAGGGTTTGTCTCAATCCCAAGTGGTTCTATAGTTTTCTCATGGAACGTATCCCTTTTAAGTTGATCAGTGGCCACAATTGTTTGATTATTACAATTTTATTGCTACAAAAATAGTGGGTTTCGTTTTGCTTACTCTGAGTTTTTCAAATGCACAAAGTAAATTGTCTGGAGACAAAATGTCTATTAAGGCGAATCTCTTTGTTTGGGGTCGGAAGAACAGACGATCTTTTCCCAATGATATAGAAAGTCACATGTTACAATTGGCAAGACTGTAGAAAATAACTAACTCTTATCCACTTTGTCTCACTTCTGCGCTATTCTTTTAGCATGTTGCTTCCCCTCTAACAGCTGTTGCTCGAATCTTATGGACCAGACAGGCTGTTTAGGGAAATTTGGGTAAAGAACTGCACAAAATCTGGCTAGAAACATTGCACTTGATTAAAGATTAAGTGAAATTTTTACAGGCGTAATATACTACTTACAAGATTTTGGTAAGTTCACGAGGCTGTGATGTCAAGTGTGTAGGTTTTGATGATAGCTAAGCGGAAAATCAATCGACTAGCATTTCGGTGAAACGACAAATATCTCTAGGGTGACTGTGATCTTTTTCGACTTTCACGAGATGTAGCTGTACTCCACCAACACTCCGGTATTCCTGGAATGCTTTGTCTGGGTAGTTCATAGCAGCAGATCTGCTGAGTAGGCTATTTTTAGACCACAAATGCGTGGGTTAAAAATAGAACTGGATAGGACAAGACGATCAGGCCAAGTTGCGTTTCAAGGCTAAAGAGAATGTTTGACGAGAGTTCTAGACAGTGTATTCTTGTCTCGCGGAGATGTAGTTTGAAGTATCCAGGCTAGCCATTTAGTATATCGTATCAGGGCACAATTTTCATGCTGGATGAACCGTTAATGTGTCACATCAAATTGGGATCCATTGCGGTGAGAATAGCCCTGCTTCGTGTTTTCTCTCCAACTAACCTCAGTTCCTTTGCTCAAATATTTTGAAACTAACTGGGGTTAGGCTGGATAAAATTACGCTATATTCACCAATACATGAAAACAAATGTTCACTTACGAACAAGTGGACAGGACAGGTAATGTTTTTTTCCCTGCGGCCGGAAATACTATTCCCATCAGGTTTGAAATCAGCGAAAACATATGGGATTAGGCCTGCCGCTATGTCAAGTTGCTACATTTGTGAACACCAAAACAAATTAATGATAGTAAACATTAATTCCATCCGGGGACACCTCTCCGAAAAAGTACATTCGCGAGGAAGCTACAGCACCGTTTCCCGTCAACCACTGTCTACGTATAGCCCCCGAGGTGAGGAAAATAACTCTCAGAAAGGGTGAAATACACTCGTCTCCGTGGCGGGTTCCCAAGAGAGGACTATTTCATGCACTGTAACTGTAGTTGATTGTTGCGTAAACCCGAAATTTTACCCAACGCTAATTTATTGGATGAGTTCAAATGGACCACTGCAATGTTTCCCAGTCATGCTATCAAATATGTTCCCAGGTACCAGTAAGAGCCATTGGAGGTTAACAGTACAGACAAAATGCACTTGAGTGGAAAAGGAAGGGTTGTTTAGAAAAAAAATATTCCGAAGTACAGCCTAAAATTTCCGCTTTCAAAGCTCTGATATTGTTTGTGGCCGAATAACTACTTTACTTTTCTTCCGGTGAAAAAATAGATTCTAGGAATGTCCAGAATGCTTATACCTGTGAAACTGATAAGTTTTGTTTGGCTACGGGAGTTCGGTCTGCCAACTATCGGACAACAATTCGCCACCGTAATCAATGTCAGGGGTGATTTACACAATTGAATATCCGTTATATGTGGGGAACATGTCCAAGTCGGCTAGGGTAAGATAAAACGGCCACGGCTTTTGACACAATTGTTCTGCTTCTTTCCCATTCAGCATACGTTCGAACTTCATTGCAGCCCCCTTCGGTTAGACACTTCGATTTCGGGTAATTGTCCGGATGTGGGAACTCATACAGCTGGATGCCAGAACAGGTCCTTAGATTACGTTGTTGAGTAACCACCCCCAATCGGTGGCATAGTTTAAAATATGCTATACTGAAAAGGTTTCCCTGTTTCAGCGTTAGCCACATGCAGAACAGATTTAAGCGGATAGGCAGTTATATTATCAAGAAGCAAAGACGGCACAGTACACCAAACTATAGCCTTCGAGAATCCTTATATGAACCAGCCTAACAGAACTACTTTCTGTATGTACAGCTGGAACATACGCCCTTTGAAACCTATTTCTAAATACAGCTTATCAAACAAAGTAGGTCTTGAACAATGGATGTTTCATACTATTTCTAAGCCCAGGGTTTACTCACAGCCACTGCCGTGGGGCGAATGAGTAGTTAGTCGTCTACATGTGTCAACAGAAAGCAGACAGGGCATCGACCGAAATCTGCTTTGAATAAAATGGAACAAGAGAAATCTATGCAAAAGAATTATCACAGTAGTTCTCTGTTTCGTTCGCTAAGGAGGTGAAAGGATGACGTGTTTCGATCATCTCGCTTAAACCGTATATATAATATAATATTATATATATATATATTCAAATGGGCTTCATATTGCTTAGCGCATGATTCGAAATAATTGAGAATAGTGAATGGTCAAGTACCTCACGAGTTTGTGTTCCCTTACTTGCTGCTGATTACTAGGATTTGGGATCGATGTTCTCATTATTCTACCATGGGTAAACGAATGTTGCCACATCCTATTGACGAATCACGGTTGGACCGAAGGCTTAATGGGGTTGGGTTGTTGGTCTGTTCGCCGAGCTTGGCAGATGGGTTGCAAACGTTTCATCACCAATCGAGGTGACATCGTCAGTGCAGGGTTGAGTGTACAAGAAAGCATATTTCCCTGAAGAGCTAAAATTAGCCATTTTATCCCGCAAATGGTGCGCGATCGAAGGAGACTTAAAGGTCAGCCTACTGTGTGATCTTTTTACAAATTGTTTCATGTACACAAGTATCCTGTCTGGAGCTTCTATGAGATTAATCATTAACGTAGGGTGCTCCATAGGGCGTCTTGCATTCAGTTACGGTCCACCTCCATTATGTCTGTGTTCCCGATTTATACAGTTTGTCCTATTGCACCTCATTTCGGTGGCTTGATACCGGCAGAGGTCTGCCTCGATCCCACCAATCCCTAAGACAATCACATGATTCTCGAATAAAGACAACCCAGGATAGCCAAACTGAAATTCCCAGCATATCTGACAGCTTACATGAGTGAGTTGAACCGGAAGAATGATGAGGAGATATTGTAAGGGAATGCTGTTACCCGAAGAACAGCTACAAGTGAGAAAGTTCATCGCACCTATAGTGAGAAAGTTTGGGGTTCTAAGCAAGATGTTTGCGAGGGCCAACGGGAAAGTTTATCGAATTACGGAAAAGAAATACTGTGGAGCAGGATTGTAGAGTGCCAAACATCAGGGATCACCACTCCGATCTGAAGTCTCTTGCTCGTTTCTGCCATATTCCTGTGATTGCTTCTCACGGGGTTAAAATACCCCGTCACAATATACACCGCCCACACATATACATACCGCAATTATACATTAAAGCAACTATCCTGAAGCACACGTTAATTTACCGACAGTGGCTTGTTCCAAAACCTACGTAGTCCACCCTGTTCTACTTACTCCGTCACCTGTCGTTGTACTGAGGTCTTTAGCAATATTGATTGGTCACGTACATTACAACAAACTCACCCAATGATATCTCTGGGAGCAAGAAATATTATTCACCGATTATCTTGAGTAATTTCCGTATATTCTGTCTGTCAGCAGGTTCGGAACGAGTTGCACCTTTAAGAACCTATTATTACCAGGTTGCAGATGTGCAGTGGCAACAAGTGATCACTTGTATCTGCACTGACGTTGGGACAACAAGGATATTTTGAGTTTTTAATTCAACCGAAGCAATGGGACAGTTCATGATGCAGGTTTAGGCACAGGTTTGGGTCCCGAACTGTAACAGCCAATAATGTTAGCTTTCGCAGTCAGTATTCTCCAAACTTGGCAACCCTCGATACTCAGTTTCAGGAGAATCTCCTCAGAAACTTACCCTTTCGAAAAGCGCCCCAACATTCAAAATTTACTCCGCAAAACAATGAGTTCGCTTGCCAGAATTGCGATATGTTGCTATCGTGGTAGACGCATGCGACTGGACCTGATCGTCGGGCTCAGAGACCTGATATACCCTACAGTGGAAGATTGAACCGAAAAGCTCTCATCATATTCTGAGTGACAGTCTACGAACTTGGTCTCACTTACCATTTGCTCACACAATGACCCCGCAAGTGTGGTCCACAGTTGCAACCATAAGGGAATGTGCCCGTCATCCTTAAGTTACAGTAGCCACCGATTTGCCAGCGAGTTAGGTGCTAATGCATCAGGTCTGGATAGGCTCACAGAGAGTAGGTGATAATACCCATAAGACTGACGACCAGAAAATACTTGTTTTGAAAAGCGGATTTGCAAAAATGCTATTGCTATGAAAGCTCATCTCACCCAGACGGGGTTTTGATACATCATTGATTACGAGCTTGCTGTCTTGATTCCCGATCGAGATGTTATCCTGTAAGCGAAGGTATTTCATACCAAGAAGTAGAGAAGCACTATAGAACTATTTTATCCTAGCTGGAAATCCGAAGCTGTACCTGCTCTTAGGGAGGCTTAAGCGTGGTCCCTGGGGAAACTTAAGTGTGCAACCTGCCGCCTTACGCCTGATGACCATGCCGTTCGGCAACGTGAGTTGTGTGATTAACCTGCACTTGACATAGGATCCACTACGTTATTACTCTGCTTTGTACACTTTCTTCCCGGCGCTCCAGTAATGGCAAAACAAAACTCATGTGTGTCTTGCTCGCGAGAACCACAACTGTTCAGGTGTTGCCCCATAGACTTTATATGTAGTGTCCATTGACTCACATATTATGCTGAGTCAGGTGCTCTTCGTGAGACCTTTGTAGCGGGGACAGAAGTGCGCTTGGCAAAGAACAGGTAAGTATGTGTGCACCGACGATGTGCATCTGTAAATAACTGAACCGGCTCGAATGACAGAGGAAGTAATGTGTCTTCTGTGTTGTGTTTTTGGCACCTGTCCTGAAAACAAAGCCGAAGAAGTTTTTCGGGTTCCCTATTCAATAAGAAGCAATACAACGACTCTGTTGTTTTGTACAAACGAACTTCGTGCAATAAATTTTCCAGACGTCTGAAAATAACACGTTTGTTTTCGGTGACAAGAAACGCAGTTAAGTATCTCTGTTCGTAAGTAGGGTACAACCATTCAGGACGAATTATTCTAGGTACAATCTTGTCCAACTCCAACACTGTATGAGGGCCATGTCGTGAGAGATTATAACTTGAACCGCGATGTTGTGCTGACACATTCAGTGGCATCACCATTGACGATGTTAGGCTGGTTACACTGAACTTCCTACGCATTTATGGAACTAAAAGGACGGTGATGCAGCACAACTATTATGTTTGTAAAATTAGCAATAAACCAAACGGGAATTCGAAGCAGATAAGTATAAATACAGCGGCAATGGAAATGATAATAAAATCTACTCTGAAGGTATCTGTGAGGCGGTTTTGGTTTCACAAAAACATTGAAACAAGTTGGTGAGTTAATTTGTTCAAGATTGTTTTGACGAAACAGAGCATTCCGTGCGCAGGTTGCACGACTGTATTATATGTATCTGTTGGTAGAAGTGACTTTGGGACAACATCTCAATCAGCACTAAATACAACCGTTTTGGAGGGTGCATCAAGATCATCACGCGGAAGCATAGCTTTTAAGGAAGTAGAAATTTTTCAGCATCTTATGAGCTGGTTAAGCAGCCAAGCTGGCAACTAGAAGGTGCTTGGTTCGAACTCAACCCTTGCTTATCGATTATATTTTCTAGGATCAGGTAAACTGGTAGCAGCTCAGTCCTCATGCCTCCTTCGGATGGCGTGGTAACTATGGACAGAGAGGTTGACGCAACTAAGAGATTATTATAAAAGATTTAGTCTCGATAATTCTTTGTTGCCCTTTTAAGCATGTATAGGCATCCTAAAATGCTAGTTTCAACTGGTGGGCGATTGCCGCTACTGGTGTGTGCGCGATGGAAGCCTCACCCTTGCATGTACTTTTGCGACGATTCACTGGATTTGAAATCACAAGTTTCCGAGTGTAAGCGGGCTGTTGCCATCCTTCAGATGTGGCATACGCACAAAGTATATGTTTAGACCATTGGATTATGCCTCTAGAAACATCTCTCTTGAGAAGCGGCCTGTTTCCTCGTGAGCGCTCTTGGAGAGGGAAGCTCCGTATATATATATAGTGTACACTCCGGAAGGCATGAAGGCGCGTTCGCTCCATCATCAAACCATTGGTGGTAAGTGGATATCCAAACTCAACGAAAGACTTTCAAAATCTGCTGGCAAATCACTCACAGCATTAAACACACCATTCAACGGAAATTCACTCAAATGCTTTACTGCCTTGAAGCACATACAAACGTGTTGTGTGTTGAACTAATATTTGGGCGTGCAGTTTTATTCAATAAATCTACTGATGTATCGTACATATACAGCATCGAACGACTTCATTTGCAAAGTAGCATCCAATACTTTAGTTCAGAACTCCGCACACAGTCTTCGGACTGGAAGAAAGCTGATCCAGTTGAAGTAATCCACTTTAATCTACGACCAAGGCAATACACACTTGCCTGGACGGAAATGCATGACTGATGTGTATGACCCACATATAGCTTAAATGCAAACTGATCGCCCCATGTGAATGAAGGTTATGGTGTTCAGTACAAAAACAAAGTGCAGTGCGTCCATACAGCCCCAGCAATTGTTCAGTTGAGCAATGATGGTAATTGCCAGCACAGATGCAACAGCCAAAGAATTTTCCACGAAAAGAAAGTTGTCGCCAGTGTCCCAGTGACATATCTGGACATATCTGGGCTCCGTTGGTAGTGTGAGCAGATGGGGGAATTTTCAACGGAGTTTTCGTCCTTCAAATAGAGCCAATCTGAGCTGAGAAGCACCGTCATCTCTTTTATTCTCAATGGAAATCATCAGCAGTGCACATTTCACGGAACTACATGGAGTTTCGAACCAGTAATCTCCCTGCTAATAGTTTCAATACTTAACGAGTGTTGCGGTAGCGAATGGCTGATCGGCAGTGTGGTTCTTTGGATTCACACCACTGGTGATTCCCTTCCCAATGAGGACAAATCAGCTGCACATTACTTCTCAGCTTGTCAGTACATTGAGTAAGGAGTCACCGAGCGACACATTCAAATTCGTGCTTGTTTTAATCAAAGGCTATAGGGGTTCTGGTGTCCAGACCATGCGTCGAAGTCTAACTTGCTTATCCGACGGGTCGGACACAAATCAGCGCACACAGTTTTCACGCACTTGAAGAAATATCCGTCAGTAATAAGAAAAACGGGAGAGTGAATGACGAGGAGAAAAATTAGACTCAATGTTTGTTCTGCTGCTATAGCGCACGCAGTCTAATAGTAAGATAATCGTCCAGCTGTTACACCCTTCCAGTGCCTAGCTGCCCTACCACCAGAAGGAAGCACGGGGTCTGGGATACCGCCAGGTTGCTCAAGCCTAGACAGAGGAAGTCGAGAGGCAGAGGTCGGGTTCGAACCGCGGACCCTCCGGTCAGTCAATTCGCGCTCTAACCATTGAGTTATCTCCACCCCATATAGCACGTAGCCTGGCTGAGCTCATCCAACCGACCCAGGCGGTGTTCTGGAAATAATCGATTTATGTCTTTTAGACATTATATACTGAGTTCAGATAGTGGTTCTTGAAAATCTATCACGTTTGAACCCATTATAGAGAATCAGAAAACAGCCATCTGTGTAAGGTCCTGCTGGGTACTTGTCTTTCAGTAAACCCAAAGCTCTGGATAGATGATCGCTTTACTGATAAGGCGTAACTTCTTTCATTACTATCTAGTCACATTTAGAATGGAATAATTATCACGTCCTCCGTAAGATGCAGTGGTGGTGTGAATGTACAAACCAACTGCTCAGGAGCCGTCATGATACATAAGAGAGTCCATATGGTGAGTCCATAGTGAGTCCATATAGTGAGTTCATATGGTAACGTTAAAATTTAGGACTTCCATGTGAATGCACTGCTTCTACTATCCGTTCTTAGTGGGTTATGCAGACCACGGAATGCCAGTTGTCAAGCTAGATCTCATTGACGGGGAATTCTTTCTTACTAAGCCCACTGTTCATAAGAGACAAGTCCTTACTACCAAGGCAGCGAACCGTGACACAAGATGTCCAGTGGACTACTCAACCCGTTCCTTATCTTTGCACTAACTTCTACTGACTCAAAGGAACACAACAATAACATCGTTCACGTTGGCATATGAATGGACATGGTAAACAAACAACAGTACGAAGCAGGTCCAGCAAAGTACACACGTCGACAAACATAGATCTGATGTAAGAAAACATGAGTATCTCTACGCAGGTTCATGTGAACAATGTGGTACTTTCTTACGAATGTCTCTGTGTAGTCGCCACACCGTAGCGCCATGCAGTCTCTATTGTTTACACAGTAGGCGCTTGTAGAACTCTTGTCGTATCCAAGGACGCAAACAAGCACATCTGATTAAATTCCCATCGTAATTTGATAGATTTGACGAATGCCACCCAATCTGGAACTTCGGAAATTAAGGGCGTTGAGTATGATAACAATAACATCGTTGTTATTCAGTTATTCCGAGTCCTCGTACACAAACAAGTCACACGTGGTCTTTGGACGCAAAATGTAGAAAGCTGCTGAGGAAGGTTCACGTGTTACTTTCTGAGGACAAACGCTGAGGCATATCGTTGCTCCGAAGCGGTCATTCGGTGGTCCTTATTCATTCCTCCACCTTTTTCGGGAATGCGGATAAATTCTGGACCCATGAACTGTTTGGTGACTGATTTTCATGTTCAATGCTTCAATACCATGAGTACGAGAAACATATAATGCGGTGTAAGATACTCAAAGGGTCATGTGCCACAAAGACAAGTGACGCTTGGTCACTGCTACAACTTGTCTTATGGTACTTTACTGGAACGATGCTTCCCAAAGGGATGATCGTCCGTACATTGGTGTGTACTCATCGCAATAAATAACTAATCTCAGTTATTTCACAGCTTTGCACATGAGGCGGATTCGTCAATCAACGGTAGCCGAGTCACTGGACAAATGCACGCAGGCGGTAAAACTCAATCATCGAATTTGGTGATAGTTGCAAACCTTGGTTGTGGATATGGAGATAGGGGAATAATATCAGTGGACAAACAAATGGATCCTACTGCCAGACGCCAATCTGTCTAAACATGAAGACTATTGACGGTTAAATTTGGAACCTCGAATCGGGCAGTGGCGGTGGCATTTCTTCACAGTAGACGGGATCCTAGAAGGAGAACCTGTCTATCAAGACGCGGTCTGTATGCAAGACAAACTGTGAACTCCTCGCCCAGCCAAAGAATGACATCTAGTTAGTAATTGAATCTCTACTCATGATTCGCTTGGGAAGTAGTACTATTGGCGTTCCAAAGCTTTTATACCAACCTGTGGAATTGAATATGATGGCACCTGTATGGTGTAAGTTTGTTTTGGGGAACTAGTAGACAACCAAGTTATTTTGGTGATCCCGGAGCTCTGGGAAAATGAATCTACAAAAAATGGACGTGGACTAGCCAACGCACAAACTTAAACAATTGATACTCGCGAAATTACACTCTTTTACACAATAATTTGGTTTTAAAGGAAGACTTACCTGAATCCCAGCTGATTTTTTCGTTGTATTGGACACTGGTGTTATGCCGTCAGTTATGATGATTCTTCAATTGAATGTGCTGCGGTCCCTGTGCAACACGTTGAGTCGGAGAATAGCAGAAACGGGAAATTCGGCTGGGTTTCAGTTGAGTCTTCCGTTAAAACCCGACTGATGTACAAATGAGTGTAGTTCGTGAGTTTGGTAAAATATGGGTTCAATTAGTACAGCATTGAAGCATCCGTGTTGAACACTGATGAGGCTGTAGATGATGATTATGATGATGATGATGATGATGATGATGATGATGATGATGATGATGATGATGATGATGATGATGATGACGAACATAGGATTGACGGACACCCAAGCACACTGAGCCCCGAGAAGGGTGAAACCATTCTGGGCTATCAAAGACAGTTCGGAAAAATTGTGATTAGTGTTTTGTCAAGTTTCGTAGCTAGCTCGAAAATTGGTTTGGCCTTTAGTGGATACGCAGATCACTCTCAAGAGAGTCTGCTTCAGAGTACAATGTAAGTATGACGAAAGATCCGTTCAAAGTAACGGTTAATGAAGCTTTTGATTTACGGGATACGAATCTCAACAACAACTCATACGTCTTTCATTGATCAGCAATGGCTCATTCATTTGTTTACTCGTGCTCCACAAACTGCATCGGTCGAAAGATTCAGCATCTGCTAGAGTAAATCAAAGAAGTTTGTCGGAAACTTACGAAAGGAGGACAGCGAATTCGAAAAAAAGCAGTCTTAAACATCCAACAGATAAAGACGAAGTTAACTCAGTGGACACTCTTACATTATTGGTCGATGTAGAATAAATCGATCGAGGGAATTTCGACAGTTGACACTGAACGCGTCCGACTGTATTTCCATCAGACAAGTGAATCCAACTCCATGTGCTTAGAAGTGATTAACCGAACCAACTTGGTTGAAATGCGTGTTTACTGACCAACCACAAACAAAGCCCACTTTATTCACATGACTGTAATTCACTCATCCAGGCTTCCGATTTTGCTTTCACTTAGAACTTGTTTGTAAACACAGTCCTTCAGTGTCTGAACCTTGTACGGGATAAGTTCGGAAAAATGAAGTCATTTCCAGCACTATCTGAACAGTGGGTAGATTCAGCATGTTCAAGAAGTATTCCACTACGAAACTTCCCACATAAGCAGCATGAAAGCTGACGATGTCCAGTCAAACTATTTGTGCCCCATATTTATTGCTTATTTGTTTAAAGGTCCGAGGTGCGCCGTTAAATAGCTAACTACCTGATTATTCTTCATGAATACCCATCGCTGGTCAGGTTGGCAGTGTGTTCACAACACATCGTCCTAACAGCAGCGCTGAGCAAAGCCCCTTGTTTTAAAGGGGCATTTGATCGAAGGAAAAAAACATTTGAGCACTACCCTGAAAAGTCCGACTTTTGTCCATGACGCTCCCAGTGTTGAACTTCGAAGTGACAGTTGGTATAGTGTAGTTTACAACTTTATGCCAAATTCGGAGGCAGACTACAGATCAAGGAACTTAGGAATCTCCAAAATTTTCTAGGTGATCATCAGCCAGATATTTGCGAGGCGGTAGCAATCTGTCAACCCCACACAGTACATCCGTTATGCCTTTTTGGGAACGCTAAGTCACTTTGGTACTTAGCACTGGAGACAAAAACACGATAAGTGGTGTTTGACAAAGAGTCCTTTCATGCCCTCTCGAAGAATCGAGAGATCTTTCGAGGAATGTCACGTAGTTACATTTATCATCCCTATATTAGACCATTCATTGAGTTCTTGCTGTTACTGTAGTACTTGGTGGCTTCGTTCACATGTGGGCAAGAGAACAATAAGCTGGAAGGGCGAAATCAGTCGTGGGCTGTCGAAGAGTATTCAGTAACCTTGTGAGTAGCTTCCTTTATGTGCACCGCGATATCCTGAACATCGTACCAACTGAAACATGAGTCGGCCTGTGTGCAGCGCATTCAGTTGAAGGACATCGTAAGCGAGAGATTCACATAAGTATCCCGTGAGAACCAAAGCGATTTGCAGATGAGTGTGTTTGTCACAATAAGCTGGGAAGTTTGAAACCACTGTTTTAATACATGTTTTGTATTTCTTTTTGGAGTTCGCGAAAGGCAGGAGCGTTCTCGAATTGTGACCAGTTTATCGTTCCACATTATTCTAACTTCTGAGTTTACATACTAGAAATCAAACCTTGGCTTCATTGATTAGGGAAGACAGTGTGCTCAGCCCTGGTTGCACCGTATCGCACTTAGTGAGAAAAATTTGCCTGTTCCATGAAAGAAGACAGTAAACAGTATGGCAAACCAAGGTTTAGATTAACGTTTCCAACAAGGTACCATCTTTATTCACTACTGCCTGGTTGTAAACAACGGACTGGGTCAGCTGAACTGAAATTACTCGTACCAGCGGAGTTTGCTTTCTGACAAATCAGTCGTACCTTGCCAGCCTCCCGGTGGGCATAAGTGCTTGAGGATCACGTGTTCAGACATAATTCCAGACAACAGTTAGCAGCCAACAGAATTGGTCGCCGGCTTTTTTCTCGGAAAGGCTCCAAACTTTAATCAACTTCATGTCACCGCCCATTTTATCACCCCCAGGATAATAGCTTCAACTTGGAGACTGCGTCGGACTCACAGCGTTGCGCAGCAACATAGCAGCCTGTGTCAGTGGTCATCACTGCTCATCCCACATTACAAGCCAGTTGCTGCAGTGTGGGTTCGATAAGTCTCCAATGTTGGTGAAAGGAAGAAGGCCTTCGCTGCGGATGTATATGTCAGAGAATCACCAACTAACAGGTACAGACTATTGGACAGGGGAGCAAAACTCTCATATGCTCCATGTTTACAAAACTGGATGTCCATTTTCTCCTTGGACGCGTCTTCCTGAACTTTCCTGGATATTCATTGACTGTTGCTCAAATCCAAGCAAATGCTACAAAGCGACTCCACAAATTCCGTAGTAGATCTCACCTTTCGAGAGACGCGAACCGGATTTACAAGGAAACGCTACTCGCATGCCTCACCAGTAGTATCCGCATTTCATCGGTAGAGTGAAGCGCAACGGTGTGAATGGGAACTTTTTAGCCTGGTAGGTTTTTCGCCTCAGGTAGAAGAGGTGTCTACTATTATGAGTCTACTCGGGAATTCTTCTACCAGTTCCACCCTTTGTTTCAATATCACTAAACTGTCTTATTTAGTCATATTCCCCTATGCTCGGTTGTTGGTTTGTTTAGTGAGCTGGGCAATTTGATTGCAAACGCTACATCACCAATCGAGGTAAGACCATCGGTGCGTTATTAGGGAGCGTCGTGGTGTATAGCAAGGAGTTGGTGGTTGTACCTCTGTTAGCGCCAAACACACAAAAGATTATTCGCGTGTGGATCGTGTTGGGTTGTGTGACAACATATGCAACTGATACTTGCAGTCTTTTTAATCAGAAAATTAAAATTGAAGATTCCTGTCCTTTCAGATGGTCGGACTCCCATATCGCCTTTTTTGGTTATAAGGAGTTTAGCACGGTGGTTTCGAAATTTTTGTGGTTCCAGTATGGATATTCTGATGCGAACCACATCATGGTTCAACCAGTCCTAATGCGACAGATGACATTCCTCAGTCTATGGTTCTACTCTCTCAGCCGCCACAATATTGTTGTTGTTATGTTCACTGTTGTTGAGGTCAGGTTCTTAATTATCGTCTAGATACCATTCACACTTGTTTGACCAAATGGATCTGAAACAACAGGTGTTGATGAAATCCGAGATCACAGTTACTCTTAAAGAGATGAACTTAGTGTGCCTGTTTAATCATTTTTGTTCCTATTCTCTTGCTGGGTCATCTTTCGGCCCTCATTGATATATGTACACCATTTTGAGAATTGTCGTGAGTTTTTTTATTCAGTGGTATAAAACTTGAATAAGATGGAGATCCAGTTGCTTGAAGAGGAGAGACAAGAAAATCCCAGTCCCGAGAATGAATACAGCTTCTCAATTTACCTTGGCGAAACACTAGGCGGCATCCACAAGGCAAGAAAATTTAGTGCCACAAAAGCTCTTTCCCGCTAACGCAAGCTTCCCACCAAATCTGGGGTGTATGTGACGGTACAATCCACTTCAGCTTTCGAATTGCGATTTATGTGGCGAATCCCGATGTTAGCCCCAAAATATGAATCCGCCACCTGGAAGACACTTTTGTCGTCATCAGGAGTGAACGACAGTGGAAAAGTCAACCATTAAAGTTTTTAATGGTGGTCAAGTCACAGTAGAAGAAGGAAACAATGGGTAACTGGTGTTCTTGGACGTCCTGGTCACCATTCTACCAACTGGATAACTACAAACGTAGGTCTACAGAAAGGCGACACATACAAACCAATTTCTGAGCTACGACAGCAACCATCAAAATGGTTACAAACAAAGCTGCGTTCGGACACACTTTAAGCGGACTGAGACACGTTGCAACAATATGGAGGCGATTATACAGGGTCTTTCAGAGAAACCGATTCCTGAGAAATTTTACTTGGGGATCACTCAAGAAAACAAGCACGACCAGTCCAAAAACACAGAAGGAAACCAAACAACTCACTCCCAATTACATAAAAAAACGTCGCTGAATCGACTGTAAGACTTACAACATCTTGGAACAACAGTGGTATGCAAGCTCGTGAACAGTTTGCGCTGTCAAAACCAAAAGGAAAATTGGATCTGCTGGCGGATGACAGTGTCACATACAAGATTCGAGGCAAGGGTAGTAAGAAACGCTATGTGGGGCAAACGGGAAGGAAGCTTTTCATCGTATTCCATTAAAACAAACTGGATGTCAAAAGGCACGGTCAATTTTCACTCGTCTCCGTGCACAAACATCGAGAGAAGCACGATTTCGCATGCTAAGATAGCCAAGGACAAAGAAATAATATAAATTTATAGAAGTATGGCGCTCCACCGAAGACACCATGCACAAATACGTTGAAATTGACCCAATACACCGATTGCTGAGGACAACAGAACCCCAAACCGAAAGAGCTCAAGACGACACAAGAAACTAGAGGAGGAACCAATACAAGAGGCCGTGGAGCATGAATATAGCAACTAAGCCAATTAGGGTCTAATATGCCTCCAATCATCAGATCAAGGGAACAAAGTGAACAAAAACGGTGTCGGATTAGCCAAACAAGAGCAGTGATCAGTTGGGAGAAATAGCCGGGCAGGTGCAGTCACCAATCAAGCTCCAGGAAATCAACTCGAAACGCAACTTAAATCTGGAATGAGCCAATTTGAAAGCAGAAAAAACTGCGAAAATACAGAAGCTACTTGGATAAACAATGAAATCGGAGGAAGACGAGCCATATCGCAGCAAAACCTGTAAACGGATCAACCAAAAAGCTGCTCAACGAGCCAATAAAGTACAAGGTGTCCAAACCAAAAGGCAGCTCAAATATCAGACGGGCTAATGAAATTAGGATAAAGCTGTTCTTCAACTAACCAGCCACATGGGGAGGTATTAACTACTCTCTCGTAAATTATATGAGTTCAGACAACTAAGGGGGAAGTACTCACTCAACCGCTTTAATGAAGTTTCCGTGATTGGTGATGTAAGCCCTACAAGGAAACTGCCCAACTGGGCAAACAGATCGACGGCCACCTGATCTGCAACCAATTAACGGACCCAAGCTACAAACACTTCGATGTGTTTCCAGCTGATCATTGAGAGAGAGCTAGTAAGAGTGCAACGTGATTGGCTTGGTACGAGTGTGAGCTTCAGTGACTATGCTTCAGGTGCCATGTAGCAACAATCATCCTGGAGGAGGCCAGTCAGCTTATCCTAGTGGTGGTTGCTTTTAGGGGCATTACTGAATATGAAAAGCTTTCCATGGGACGCGCTTACCATATTCATTACTAGCATTCCGAACTGGAATACAAAGAATTTGACCACTGTTACCTGAGATATATTGTACTGAACGTTGGAGACCGACTCCTGACTAATTTTTGGAAATGAGTAAAAATGTCTACTGACGGTCGTGTTTTCGAAAGGAGTCCTCCTTCCGAAACCAGAATGTCCAATTCTGGTGTAATATGAATTCATAAACTTTTCACAGGTCAACCCAGTGTATTCTTGACTGCTGAAATCACACTAAGACTGCCCTCTAGTTGAGACATATTCGTCCCCAGCAGAGATCAAAACATACTTTCCGGAATGAATTTATTGCAGACTACCAAAATGGACCGGAGCTTTCCTCAGTACTTACAGCTAGCTGAGCACGAACACATGAATACTGAACCTCGTTGTAGCATAAAATAGCTCTGTCGTACCGACGACCATGATTGCACAAGACACTGAGGTAACTGATCTTGGTGCACAGTCTCTGAATACGATTTGCTATGTCCGTACTAAAGAGATACCTACTTGTTCGAGGATTCATTCATACCCTCTGAGTCGCTGGCACATCGATTTTCATCGAGGACTTCGAATGGCTCATCCCGGTCACTAAAAAAATTTGAGCCAAATGGTAAGTACAATAAAAGTTGGACGCGTAATTTTTCCCATTATGTTTTACACCAAGTTGACTGTTCAGATATACTCAGCAAACGCCTGGAGTATGATTCACCAATCTACGATTTATACAGTCAGGATATTTGCCCGAGTTTTACAATCTCAGTGCATGCGTATAGTGTCCCCCTTATCGAAAGAGATATGCTACCCTCCACAACTAAGCAGCCGGAAAATTTCTTCCTCTAGGAGCGTAGCGGGGACTATTTTACATGGTGATCCACCTCCAATATGAGATACTTATTGGTGAGTATTCATAGCAACCACATTTATGTCACGATTAAGAACAGTTCCCCTGTCCCATACACTACGTCTAGAGACTGCGAGGACCAAAACAGCACATCGGAAAGTTACTTAACATAGAAGGTAGCTAAGTGGTCCACCTGTATCGATCCGAGGAACGAAAATTACAGAGCAACCTTACTATGGCTCTCTTGTTATTAGTCATAAATTAAGTGAGCATTGCGTGACCATTAGGAAACTCAAGGCTTGATTAGCTCCCACAGCTACGGTTGACTGACATTGTTCTTTCATCTGAAGGGAGATGGATGTTTCCGCCGCCTGGCTCTCGTAATTTCCGCATCCAGGAATTTGCTTAACTGCCTGACACCGCTTGTAAGGTAATCTTCTCACCAGATAGCAGAAAGCAGATGGCGAAGACAAATGTAGTGTTGAAACAACTTTACAGATGATGAAGGATACTATCTTCTTCCAGTGCTTGTAACACGTGAGTGCCCGTGGCTCAGAAATCCTAGCACTGGATGCACATCTCTGCAGGACCTGGGTGCTCCAGTATATGAAAAATACACTGATTACTTAGCTCCAGTGGAGTGCCTAGGGAGTTACACCCTGACGCTGTATAAATCACTAATTGAACACTAAATGGTGCGAAAGTGTGTTTTAATGTGAGCTACAGTAAATCCATTGTTGATCCTGTTTTTTTAACAAACTGTTCAGTCTCAAAGATCGACTGAATCCTTGTCTGGGATCGCATTTCCCTTAAGATCGGTGTTATCTGGAACACGATTTTCCGTGACAAACGCGTTAGCAAGTCAGTAACCACCAGGTAATCATGTATTGCTAAGGCTAACATTCAAGTTTTCAGGTTATTGGTGAAAAAACATTTCGGGTTGAGTTTCTCGAAGTTGGTATAAAATGGTATGAAGTGGAACCCAAAACAATACAGCATAACACGAGTAATCCGAAGTAAATTTGACATAAGCACTAAAGTAAACGGACGACCAGGGAATCCAGGCCAGAGGCAAGCCTCTTAAGGCCATTTAGGTTCCAAAGATACCCTTTCCATGAGCTATAGCTATCTGCCGCCATGGCACACATACATGCGACGTGTATTTCAGTGGCGGAGGCCTGGACATTCGCTGTACAATCGTGTAGCGAGACAGCTTGATCACGTTTGATCTGTTTGGGGTGAAGCAACACATTGACTAGATGAATGAGTGGCTCACAAGGAGAAAGTAGGCAAAGTTCAGTCGAGCGCCGGTTTGAACAAAACAATGACAAGAAAATTTTAATCTAACAAAGTAATTGTTGGCCTGAGATAACAACAAGCTAACTTGGAGACAGATTCCGTATGAACACTTTCATGCAGTGGGACTGTTTTCGTGTTCTTACAATAGATTCCTAAAGAAGCTTATGGTGAGATTATAAAATCCTGGAGTGATTCCTTCATAGAAAGCATGTTCAAAAATTCTTCAGGACAGTTCTTACACCAATATACAGTTATACGGTGAAAATCAACCAAAAAACGATTGGCTCAAGCAGGATTTGTGAGTGGTATACTAAAACTGGTCTGAGTAATTTCCAATAGATTTAGCTGAAGGGTGCTGAAATATCCCAAGGATTCATCAACTCATCATTTATTTTATCAGAAACACAGTAGACGACCACGTTATTTGCTGAGTTGTGATTGACTGGAAACAATATAACCCTCATTCAAAACTTCTGCAGTTTCTTCTACAGGTTTGGTTGGTTTTGTGTGCACTTTCGGTTTTAATTTAAAAAAATTGGAAGAAATGGTCCCAAAATCGATCGAAAGAAATATTATGCAGCTATAAATAGCGCATAATTGCGTGACTGCATATTCAGCCTACGGAAATTCTTCGACAGACTGGTAATAATGCGCTTCCAGTTTTAGGTTCTAAAACTACTGGACAGTGATCTTTAGTAGACACAGGAAGGTGGATAATCTTGCCCATTGATTATAACAGTCATGTTCAAAATCCAATGAGTAGCAACTAGAACAAACGCAGAAACTGGCAGATTTTTCCATCAGCCAGTGGGGGATGACAGTGGATTCAAAGTGAATATGGCTTACAGTCACTACTCTGGATTAGAATGGAGGCAACATAAAGTTGGACCAGGAAAATTCCTCCACAAATTTTCAGGCTGACAATAGAAAACTATACAGGGATTATTTGAACGAGTTCTATTAGGAAGTAAATACATATGGAGGTTTTAGAACATGCATTAAATTTCACCTTCTCCAGGACAGGTGTGGATGAAGTCACCGGTCACCAAACTATCGTAAAACGCTGGTAAGATTGTAAAAAAGTTTGAAACTCATACCAAAAATGCACTGTTCCAAATTCATCCACTTCAGCTAAATATGAACACCATGGGGATCAACGTAATAGTGAAGTAAACTGATTTGGAAACTTTTTACAAACGAACCTTGGGATAATACTGTTTCATAAACTGATTACTTGAATTCAGAGATTACCGACCGGGTTTTTGGCTATCCTGGGTGTACGCAGTCGCCCCCGAGAGATAAAAAGCGCTTTAACGAGGAAATCCACGTACTAAGGTACAAGATAATATTGTACGCTGTAAGCCACACGTGACTTCACAATACTATTAGAGTCCTTCATTGTGCCACCTTTTTTCACGTTTAACTCGACCCCACGAGACCCATTTAGGTGTCTGGCATACGGTTTGCATGGGTGACATGATTGAGGACAAAATGAATTGTACTTCTAGGGATACTGAAAGAAAACGTGCACTCCGTACTGGGACATCTAAGAAAACCTAGTACGAAAGGATGAATAGGAATTTCGTCAGTCTCGAAGCCCCGTAGATACGTCAAACTGCCTTTCAGAAGCGATAGTGCTTTTGAAGAGATCACACTAAGATAGAGCCTTCCCTTAAGAGGAAAATTTTGTGCTTCATAGCTTAGGATTCACTCCAGTATTGATCGTTTGCTCAAAGCGAACATCAAGGATAAGGTACCTATCCGCAACTCTATTGGTATTTCTTCTTTCGTTTGCAGATGTGGCGCAGACTATGTACATGGTACGGTTCAGCGCCTGATTCATAGGATGAGTTAGTATCTGTCACACTGTGATGGAGCTCACAAGATCGAGCACTTCACGGGTGCGATTGCGAATCACTTATTCGATACCAATCACCCTGTTATTTCGGCCAGATCATTAGACATGATTTATCGAGTACCACCCAAATTTTCCAAGGTAATCTATCAAGATGTGAGTGCAACCACTAGAGGTGGATACTGCACGTTAACTTAACCTTCTCCGCATCATCACGAACACCACATGAAAGCATTGAGGCTGCCTTGGATAGCCACTTCCTCTTCAACGAATTTTCAGCTGAATGTTGGAAATGATTCCGTCTGTTACCACCTTTGGTCACGGGTGCGATTGCGAATCACTTATTCGATACCAATCACCCTGTTATTTCGGCCAGATCATTAGACATGATTTATCGAGTACCACCCAAATTTTCCAAGGTAATCTATCAAGATGTGAGTGCAACCACTAGAGGTGGATACTGCACGTTAACTTAACCTTCTCCGCATCATCACGAACACCACATGAAAGCATTGAGGCTGCCTTGGATAGCCACTTCCTCTTCAACGAATTTTCAGCTGAATGTTGGAAATGATTCCGTCTGTTACCACCTTTGGCAGGCATTTTTGCACATCATTCATATTTATAACTATACCTACTATTTGAGACCACAAAAATAGTGGTTCTCAAAGCCAGCTAAATTCTTATGACGATGAAGACTCGGTCTCGTTTAGGATAAACGAGAGATCCAGTTGAGTCTCTCGTGAAAACCAAATTGATTTGCAAATGAGTGTATTTCTCGAAAACAGTCCAATTTGGGTTCAAGTAGGACATTAGGCTGACCGAAACTCGGGGACTGCGCCTACTGGATGAGCCCCAACAAGGGCGAAACCGGTCGTGGGCTGTCGAAGAGTTTTCAGTAACCTTTAGGAAAAAAGCCTGGGCTAACTAAACTGTGTCTGCAGCACAATGAGTCAGCAGACGGTCATCTCGTACGAGAAATTGAGTGGGAGAAAGTGAAAGGCACTGATGATATGGAATGCCGTGTAGATGACTCCGAAGCCATAGTTTTTTATTGGCTTCCTACTGAAAAGACCTAAGGGATTCACGATAGCCGATCTCAGCCTTAGATGACTGAACTAAGTTGAAAGATCCGATTCTTACATTAAGGCGGTTAACGATACCTCTTTCCATTTATCTGTGAACCACGACAAAAAAGAATGGTATTGCGACGCAGTAATACCTCGGTCCATGGTGGGTAAATAAGGACATGATTGCTTCTCGCCTGAATATTGATTGTCAAACTTTTCTGCTCGCATACACATTTAAACCTATTCATAAGCAAGTCGGGTGGATTGACTGTCTACATACAGCTGAAACAAGTTGTTCCATGTCGTGACTGAAGAGAGGAACCTTAAGTTTAGGGGTGAAATTGGCGCAATACCTGCACACTTTTTAATCGATTAGAAAAAGTTTGGAACGACTGAGAAGTTATCGTTTCGGAAGGGTAGTATTCAATTGGGCAACGTTTCGTTTTTGAGACGGAAGATTCATCAGGCCAAGGGAGCAGACAGTCACCAAGTTGGCCAGGTTTTAAGGCAGACGAACAACCAATCAGAAAAGAACTCTTCAGAGTGGCACACTAGATCAGTGAATTGCATTTAATTCCCCCTACCCCTCTCCCCAAACTAAGTTGCCGTGGCACCTACAAGCACACGTAGATTAACGAAATCTACCAGTGGCAGCCAAGGTGAATCATCAATTGCAGCACCTTGAAGTGGAAGATAAAGGAACCAAACTCGACCAGAAATAATTTGAAACTCTCCCATCAACCGAAAGGTTTAGGCGAACACACTAACCGACAAGACGCTGTAATTGACACGATGTGCTAATATGAAGAGGTTTTACCGATTGGTTCTCCCACTGTCCTAAAACCTGACCAACTTGTTGACTTGCTCACTTGGCCTGATGGGTCTTTTGTATCAAATCGAAACGAGGTTGCCTGGTTACCAAGCCCTTCTGGAACCGGCATATTTTATTACAAAGTATGGAAAAGCGCTAAGGTTTAGTGCTGAGTAAGGCAATACACAGCAAACTCTGAATTCTGTCGAGTTTTTGTACCTAGTTTACACTGGCCTGAACAGTGTTCTGAATCCTATCCACCTGGAGCACGTTATTTTACGAGGTGCGGTTATAATGTAGAGAAAAATTTCAGCAGACGTGTTGAAAATTGAAGCTTCTAGATTGACGAGGCGAAGAGAAGACCAAAGGGAGAACAGTACCTTCATTGGCATACCGTAAACCGTAAAAGACGTGCAAAACCTCATGTGACAGACCTTATTTAGGCTTACCGTATGGGAAGAGGGAAACTTGTTACTGAACCTTTCGGAAACAGATAACGTATTCCCTATAATATTTTGCCTTCATCTGATGAAACAACAAGCGCATAAGTTCTAAAGTCGCCATCAGGTGGGCAGTTATTGTTGACTAATGTTGTGCTGAACTCGAGTATCAAAGTTCAGGTCATGTATTTATCCAGTTGGCTATCCACATATTCATGTCCCGTTCGATATGGCTCACTTAAGATCAATGTTTCCAACTGCATCACGAGAAAAAGGACAGGCAGACAACTTGAAGTTTACCTTCACTCGTAAGTCAAGCCTCCGATAAGTAGATTTCAAAACCTAGCATCCGAAACGGAGTAGAAACCGTATCCAACTGACCCTATTTGAATGATGAGGCATCACTTGTAGAACAGGAAGCCTGAGAGCAATCACATCACGAGGTCTATAATTCTGAGCATTATTACTTCGCGTAAGGACAAGTGCTTCACGCTGTTTTGACGGTGCGCTAAATAATGTGAGTAGGAGATTGGCAGTCGAGTTAAAAAAAGTAACCTTCAATTGAGATCTCGTCGAGTCAGTGAAGTTAGTCTATACTGAAAAATCCAGCTTTTTCATCCTTATTGGGACTCTCATGACGCCCCGGAGGGTTTCAAGCACGCGGCCTCCAGGTTAGTTGTGCGAGCATTTAGCCTTTCGGTCATGAGAGAATGTTCAGCAGTGTGGTTGACTTACACTTCGATCGGCTACATAGGACGAAATATCAATTGAATATGGCCAAATCTCCTCGCAATACTATTGAAACATTGTTGCGGAATATAGGTAGCTCGGATGTGCTGATTGGTTGTTGGTCTGTTCGCCGAGCTTGGTAGTTGAATTGCAGACGTTTCATCATCAATCGAGGTGAGATCATCAGCACCAGACCAACAACCATCGAAACACAATCGTCGGGCTCCAGCAGTTTAGGCCATTAAACTAAGAAATCACAAATCTTTATAATTTCATGTACGACTGCTTTGGTGCACATCAGATGCATATAAGGAGCAGTTCCAAAATAATATGCACTTCCCAAAGTTACAGATATGCATGCAAAGCCCCGTTGGAAAATCTTATTCACTGTGATGCGACAAGGATACATTTGTCATTTGGTTATATTCCATCCTATAAAAATAGAACACCTCGCTGATTGACTGTGTGTACCGAAGCAGACGGGCTCAAATCACATGTTTGATTTGGTACCAATCCCACACGCACTTTTCAGTGCTGTACTATGCTGTTCACTCATCAGTTTTATGCTTTACCTTGCAAACTCAAGAACCCAGAGTAAATATTTACAAATTACCACCTACGTGGCACTGCAAATTATGGCCGACGATGACGGCTCAATCTGAGATCTGAACACTCCAAGCTCACAAAAGCGAGAACAGAATACAATAGCTTGATCTTGCATAGAGGGTTTTCTAGTTAGTTTTCACTAAGATAGAAGTAGCCGAATGATCTCGCAAGTTTACCAGGCGCAGCCAGGTAAAGAATCCACCGAAAGATATTGTTTCGTATGTCGCGCCTGCCTAAACCCAATTTACTCTCGAGGATCTCGAGGTGGCAGGACGCGGAGGGATGTAAAAGTAATGGGCGGCCACAGTAGGTGCTTACTATATATACCCAATTCCTCTTGGAACGAGGTCGCTCCTCAGAAGAGCCCACAGTGAGCATCCTCTGTCAAATTTTCGTAGCAAGTTCTGTCTTTGGGGAAGTCGATGCCGTCTCCCTAGAAGTTCATGATTTTGTGCGATGGGGAGTCGTATTTACCCTCAAAAAAGGCTACAAATATGACCATCTACAGAAAAATTCAGCAAAAAACCAACATGTTCCGTGGGTCACATGCCAGTGGGACACGAGTTGCTGGGCGCAAAACCAACGCACACATGACCCCTAAGTGGTCTTACTGTGTTTAATCCATTCAACACAACATTATAGTAGCTTGAAATTTGAGAAGGAAGGGATTCTTGCATTTTTCTCAATTTCATACTTTACTTCACGAGGTGGTGAATGTGCTCCTTCAAACGGTAACCCTGAACTGTAATTCTTAATGTGATAATTGCTTATGGCGTGTTGTTCGGTGATGGAGGCGAGACAGAACCATAATCGGTTACTGTACATCAGAAAACTTACCTTGGACACTATATCCTCGGGGCGTTGTGGCTCAGAACACTGTGTCACGATACTATAGCCCCGGTATGGTATACAGTAACACGACCATTCCCAGGTGTTTTGAAGTTAATAAAGATATAATCAGAATACAGGTGGGTTGACGAACATGTTTTCGGCAAGGTCTTTTTCATACCATACACCATCTAGGACGGTCACTTGGCTAACATCAGAATCCTTTAGTACACAGAATTTCTTTGTCAATAGCTAAACAGACACTTGCCTAAAAACTAGCTTGATCCCTTATGCTCCGAACCAGTGGTGTGCGTAATCCCTCTAACTTCATTTATTTTCACCTACTCATGAGTAGGCAAGCGAGGCACTGGTGGGTTGAGAACATGTTTTCGGCAAGGTCTTTTTCATACCATACACCATCTAGGACGGTCATTTGGCTAACATCAGAATCCTTTAGTACACAGAATTTCTTTGTCAATAGCTAAACAGACACTTGCCTAAAAACTAGCTTGATCCCTTATGCTCCGAACCAGTGGTGTGCGTAATCCCTCTAACTTCATTTATTTTCACCTACTCATGAGTAGGCAAGCGAGGCACTTATCCGGCTTCAGTCAAAATTTCACCCATCATGAAGTAGCCTGTGCCGGGAAGACGAGGAGTGCTGTGCAGTTGAGTCACATAAATCTCTGGGGGGATTTGAACTAGAGACTTCTCCGTTAGTGGCTGAGCAGTATGGTATCGACACTAAGTGCTTGATCAGCGGTGTGATCACCTCACATCGTCCTTTGTCTGGACAACTGGTGTGTGATCCGGTGTCAGTCAGTTGCCCGAGCAACAAATAAGTACGGGTGGCAGGAACTGTTGAACAGCCTTTCTTGATTGATAAAACGGTGTCCAAGTTCGAAACTCCCTGAAGATTCATGAGATGTGTACAGTGCTGACAAGTCCAAGCAAGGACGAAACAACCTTAAAGTAGTTCCGGTTTTTTGCAGAATGAAATAGTTTTGAATCCCGTCTCCACCGAATACCATGGGAAATTAGGTTTGGCTACGTAAGATATTCCTACTGGTCTGAAGACGTTCCAAAATCAATCAAGCTGGGTTCAACAAACGGTCAGACGACTTTTGTCCACTTTCACGCCTCAGATAGTTTTTGAAGTGTGTTCGACTATCCATGGAGAATTGTGACTGTCATCACTTCAAGTGACGTGTCGCATAAGTGACAGGAAGATAAGGTCCCTTGTCTTTGTGCATGATGAAGCAACATGTAAACGAATGAGTCAATTTATCAGGACCGTATTGGGCCATATGAAGAAAGAAAAAAGACTGGTAATTTTGTTCCACAATATTAATAAAACCACCAAGAAAACATCCCGAAACTTTAAGCCACCTCCGCTCCCTGAGAATGTCCAGAAACAGGTTCACTAACTTTCCCCATCCTAGTGAATGCTCTCAAATGCAAATGATAAGGGAAAAAAGAAAGAAAAATGAAGAAAAAAGAAAAAAACGAAAAGAAAAACTTCATCAGTCTCTTTGGATGGGAACCCCGAGAAGAGACATATCACATCTTTTAGAGAGGAGAATGTTGGTAGCACAGATAGTGTAGATGGTCGTTGGCTTGTTCGCTGAGCTCGACTATTTGATTGCAAACGTTTCATCACCAATCGAGGTGACACCAACAGTGCATTATTGGGGAGCGCAGTGGTGGGTTAGTGGTTGCAATCAAATCGCCCCGCTCAGCGAACAAGCCAATGACCACATTGATAGACATGGCCCAGTTGAGCATTCAATGATGCGGACGCATCTAAGCTGTCACCTTCATTGTACAGCTCCCTTTCTCGAGCTCCCCAGAGAAGAAGTTCACTGCCAATCCGGTTCACTTGTAAACGATATCAGCCACTGCCTTCAATGCGCAGATGTCCACACCTACTTCCTACACAATACATGAGGTTAAAGTATTTAGTATCCCGAGATAATTATTCATTTAAGATGGACACTCGCGTATGCCTGAAAGAACTTTGCCTATGATGTGGGACATATCAGCACGTAGACCTTCTCGCCAGTACAGGGTCCATAGTCCCAGAGACTGAACTACTTACGGGAGGATGGTTCCCTCCTCGGAGCAACAGTCAGCACAAAAAATCTGCTCCAGCTTGTGAAGCTGGCTGAAGAAAACTCAGCTACCAAAATCACAACTTGGAGAATGACACTTCGCTCTGAGTTCGTGTTCCAGCATAGGTAGAAAATTAACCAAATCATTAGTTGTACAACTGTGTATTCAAAATTAGATAACGTCCGCTGACTTCTGTGAACGAACAAGAAACGCCTAAAAGCGATGCTGGTAGCAAGTGTATCTGGAAAGCCATACACTGGATGCGTTTGAAGATATCATTGTTTTAGTAGAAATCCAGAGATACGCGAGTGAACCGAGCAATCACTGAAGCCGTCCGATCAGATGTTGTATCAAAATACACTTGTTTTCTGGTCCACAGGTCAAATCACCTAACACCAAAACCCCTCAAGTTCTTACTGATTTTTCTAGTTGGGTCATCTTCACTTAGGAATGAATATGTTTTGAGCAAGAATACTATCGTCTGGGATGAGTAGTCAGCATGATAGGGCATTCAAAGGTTCAATCAATCGACCGCATTAGTTGTTTATATAATAAGGATAGTTCCTGTGGACGATTGCGCGAATCTAGGAAGACTAAGATGCGGTTAACTTGAAGCATACCTTCATGTGTGGCGAGGTTTAGATACCCCCAAACCAGAACCAACTGGAGTATACAGTAAGCGACGATCTGTGTACTTACATTACTCAAACAGCTATTTGGTGGCACAACGATGCCTACACAACCCGAGCGCTCTGCTCCTCCAAGTTCGAGTGGAAACATTTTTGGTTATGTGCTATGTGCCGGACTCACCAGCTGTCCTTCGACCAGGCTTCTGAGTCAGACTTTGGTTGAGAGCCTTAATGGCTCTAGTGCGGAGGTTTGGGTGCCATAACGGTATACTAGCTTGCCATGACAACCACTAAAACTTTGGTTGTAGCTTCTTCTGAGAGCAGAAAATCGGCTATACTGCTCTGACTCCTCTCCACAAGCACATGTATTTTACCGGAACAAAAGTTTCACTTTCCGAGAAGGTTCGCTCTCAATTACGGAAACGCGTCATAACTGTGCGACTTGTAAATACAACTCAGTTCAAAAATGAAAAAAAAACATGGGATATGAATCATCGGATCACTGTCTTGATGGGCTAAAGCTGCGTCCACACGACTCACTGTCTTGATGGGCTAAAGCTGCGTCCACACGACAAACCTGTTAATCGGAACCAACGCCAAGATGCTGAGATCTGGTTTAACGGGTGGCTTCTTCCAGCTCGTTTTATCAGAATTGCTTGAACAAATTGCGTGATAAACTGCCCCCCTGTAACATCTACCATAAAGTAAAGCTAAATTTTCCAACGCCATCGTGATTTGAGTAACTTAAGTGAACAAGAAAATCGAATAGGTCTCAAGCAAAGTTGCGGGAAAAAATAGCTGCCATCAATAAGAGCTTAGAACTGCATATTGGACAAACCATTTTGAATAGCTAGAACCAAATTCACCCAGAGAGGCAAGTAAATAACTTTGCATCATTAAAGATTATAACAACCTCAGTGTCGTATTTGTCTAGACATGAAACCCTTATTCCTGTAAAATGGTTTGCGCCAACCAATCAATAGACAACATAAATACCTTGAGCAGTTTAGATCCATATCATATTATGAATGTTACAGAACAAACCACAAATATTCGTGATAAAAATGGCACGAATTGGTAAACACGCAAACTTCGGACTGGGAGAGGGAATGTAAGAAACATCTTTTCTAAGGGATGATACTTGTCCTTTGTGTAATCCAATGGCTTTTAGACAGAAAAACGAGATGCACCGACCACGATAACTGACATTTTATTGCCACACACTCAAAAAATTAAGAGGTCATAGTGTGAAATGATCCATTCAGCACCAAATGACACACAAGGGTACCACAGTTTGGAAGGAGATGAAATAATAAAATATGAAAGACAAATAGTGGCATCAGACAGTGTGACCAATCCAATTCACCTTTCGGCGTGCAAAGGGAAAGGCGAAGTGTCGAAATAAAAACCAGCGGACACAATCGATTCGCCAGGCACGTGGGACCGCGTGGATTTGTTTGTGCCCCACACCCAGATCCAGTACAGCGCGGCTAAGACAAACCAAACGGCACCAAATCCAATTTGAACGGCCGCAATCCACAACAAAAATGTGACGATGAATTGGAATTTACAGGAGAAGAGTACTTGGCGAATGGCAGATGTCGGCTGTATGTATAGAAGTGAAGTGAGGACAATGTGTCATGGCAAACAGATGATAAGGTGACGTTGGGAACTGGATTACGTAGTGGGAGTAACGTAAAAATAGGACGACAGAGGGCCACTATAGATTCTGTCTACTGAAATTCATATGCAATAAGTTAGCTGACAACCTGCGGGGGAATATGCGTTGTTCAGTTCGACTAGGGTAACCTCCACAAGACTCGTTGACGGATTACAAGGGGATAAAAATACTCTTCGTAGTGTACAGAAAAGGGACTCGCATAGCCAGATTTGCCTTTGATACACAAAAACAGGCTATCCAGTTGATTGCTAACACGAAGAGATTTTAAAACCGTGCAGTTTTCGTCTGCGCTTCAAGCCATCGATGGTGGTGAGAACGGAATATGTGACTTGCGAGGTTTAACCATCCTGGTAAGAAAATCTATGATTGTGAGAGCATCCAGGGATCAAGTCTCACAGGCTCATATAAATACAGCGGGAACAGGTCATGCATAGTACAGGCTTCGTACGAGGGATATGTTGCCCTCGCACTTGTTTCTGTTTATAGAGAAAACACAGTCTCGTCAGTTTTGATATAATTCCGTAATATTTGTCATCTCCCAAATCTTTTCTTACCCATCATATTACCAATAACCTTATCGAAAAGTCTTGTTTTCATTCTGTAAACTTCTGCATCATTTTACATTTACACAGTTTCAAATCATTTATGGTTGTGAGGTCTTCCACGCTAGAGATGAGGCGCTCTAATCCGAACTTGCTTTTCTCGAGAACTCATTGCATTCCTCTTCGAGGACGGAAGACAGGTTCATCTCTTCATGCCCCTTGTCACATCATTTGACAGGATGATGACCAACTCTTTATTTTTCTCATTTATTTAGAGGCTTTGGGTCACGATTCAACTTTAAAGTTGAAACGCACGCTTTAACTGCCCATATCACGATCAGATTCTACGACGACAACATAGTGACGGGTCGAATGAAAGAGTATTATCACTGACCAGTTGGAGGTTTAGATAAAAGACAACATTCAAGCCCAAATATACTCGACCGAAATTCCTGCATCAGATTAAAACCATTCATTTGAATATGGTATGTAGGTTCTGAGGTAAGCACCCATTTTAGTGAGATGTATCAGTGGTTTGTACTTTTCGGGTACCAAAGTAGTTCAAGCCTTGTATCACATGTTCGCTATAAAGGGCATTATGCAGATTCAGTTAGCAGCGAACTTCTCTCTGGAAATACTTCCAAAGGTAAGATGGAGTTTGATAATAGCCCTGAATAATGCAAATAGAAATAATAAAACCGGCTGATGAGAGATTTCTGAATAACAAACCAGTTTTGTGCTGTGAAGTTACTTCGCTAGGAAAAGAATATTGTGATCACCTACTGGGGAAGTATGTATTCTCGGAATGAGGTTTCACGAGTTGATTCTTTCCCGAGTTCCATTAGTAGCCCCTACAATCTCGCAGAACACCATTAGATTTGATAAAACTCGTTTACGACTGTGTTATCAAAGCAAACAAGAGCTACAACACCAAAACATCATGCTTTGTGATAGATTTATCGAAATTGAAGTCGAACGGTTAGTTGCACGAACCCAGCAAACGACTTGGAATTCTTTCCACCTATATACCGATAGCCGAAAATAGCTCATCCCTCGTAGTTCCCTCGGGTGACACAGAAGTTACGCAACAGGCCAAAGCGTTGACTCTACTTTGAAGGAAACGTACCTTATTTGGCTCATGAGTGGATTCACCTTGTGTGATTGATTCATTCACCTGGAGCAAATCAACATTGCAGATACCCTTATGTTGTTCAACAAGGTTAATATCGGCGTTTTGTGTTTTGTTCATGCGGTATGCTTCAAGCTCATTTTTGATTTTCCTATACGACGACATATCCGCCTCAGTGGACAGCCTAATGCGAAAAATTAGAAAATAAAATGAATCGAAGAATAAAAAGAGACAGAACAATATCGGTGTCATGCTAGACTGTCGGATTTGAAAACTTATGACAGGGGAGACAAGGTTTATATCTGTTCTAGCGCTTCACTGGAGCCGCTCTAAAAACCAACGGAGGTATTCCATTTCTGAGTATTCGTTTTACTATGCGGAACAACGGGACTGTCACAGGTTTAGGAAGACAAGAATCGCCATCCCGAAAGCGCCAGTTTAGATGCCTGATAAAAGAGGAGACTGCCACAGATTGGACCTGTGGCAAAGCAACAGGAAGCCAATTTGCCAAAAGTGCTCATTGTGGTGCGTTCTGCATCTGCGTACTATGAAACGTGACTGGAAATTGCCATTTCAAGCAGTGTGAAAGCTGAAGAATTTGGAATATAGTTAAAACTCACGTAAAGCTTCAGACGAGCTGAAGAACAATGGATGGAGAAAACGCAAAGCCCTTTCGAGCAGATGAACTTTGTTTGACAATTCTGGCAAAACTGGTTTTCAGCGGCCGCACCAAGATACAATTCTGATGTGGTAGTGGAAAATCCAAACTTTCGAGGTTATGTGTTTCAGTAATCGAGTGGACGCATTAGGTCGGGAGGGTCGTAATCCGTATGTGAATTTGTAACGGAGTGGATGGAATGTGGTTCATGAGCTCTCACAATCCTTCGAAAAAACAGTCTTCCAAGTGCATTCACCCAGTCGTCCTCATAATTGGAAAGAAGCAGTTTCGTGGGAGAAATATGTTTTTTTTAGCAGTATGAATCGCAGGCGAGAGAAATGTGTTTCACCAAGCGGCCTCATGCAGATTGCCAGTGTCCCTTGCGCGACGACGGAAGGCACTTACCACTCTGTCAGCGTCTTAATAGTACGCAGTGGGGGATGCATTGCTCAAGGCACGCTATCCCACCATATAGTGCGTACCCTCCGAGTTTTTGTGGCGAGATGCCTATTTCGGAGTCATCTGCCCCTTCGGATCGGAGAATAGTTCTTTCTAGAGTAGGCAGGTTGCGATTACCATTCCATGGGACGCATTCAATGAGTAGTATCAACGAAGCGTGAGTCACCGGAAATTTGAGACGCAACAATAGTTCCGTCAGCGACAGTCGGTAACAATAGTTCCGTGGAGTCACAAGTGAATTGCTAACTCACACACGCATAGAGCAGGCCAGGATAAAATGGAAGCGGTGATGCTTGCTACTTACTGCCAGGTCAGATGTCTTTCCGACCCGTAGGCATCACCACCGATCTCTTCTATTCACGTTTAGGACTTCTTAGAACCTTATGTGCACAAACCGGAAAAATGTCCACTAGCCTTACGACTTTTTCCGATTCGTAACGTTGATTAGGATCACAACACTGAAATGGTCGTCCGTCGGAAAAGTGGAGAAAATTGAAAATGGATGAAAATAGATGATGATGATGATTCAGTTCATTGGGCTCGTCCTTAAATAGGAAGCCATGGACCACAGATGGGGTCCATAGTCGAGGGCACTAAAAGGGAAAACAGGACTAGACATTGCAAGTTGGTTTCGGTAGGCTGGTGGTTACCGCTGGATGGTAAACCACGACCATAATAACAACAATGGTACCAAGCAACAGCTCAATGATAGACATTTGAGACCGGACTCATTTGACTCGGCGGTAGGTCATGCAAGTTGACAAGTGTGAGTGCGTACTTCTGTAGCCGGAAGCGTTAGGGGACACTTCTGGAGAGCAATCAATTAGCCATACGTCCAAAAATATTAATGAAGCAAGGACAGTCTCGGATAAAAGCTTGTTCAAGAAAGGGACGACTAGATTAGGAAAGTTTCTAAACAGTCCGGTAATGTGTCTGTCGGGAAAGCATAAGATTGTGACCACGAAGCGTGTTGTGAGATAGGGTGGAGCGAAGCAAGTTCGAGTTAAAAATGAGACAGAGGTGAGGTCTGCGGTGCCTAAGAGGAAACGGGGTTCCAACGCTCCAGTCGAGACAACAGTCTACAAGGGGGGAACCGTTCTTGCGATGAACGTTTCCAAACATGTTCTTAAGTGCGTTAGCTACCGGAGCAATGCAATATTAGATTACACCAGTGAGGGACGGATAAAGGTGGGATAAAGTATAGCGAAATTGTGCGCTTCTAAATTGAGTACGGTGCACTCAGAGAGAAACTGTAGTATTACCACTGAAGGAGAAAACAACGGTGGTAAATACTCCCAGAACCTAGTCATACCTGACGTTTGGAAGATTCGTGAGAGCATGTTCAAGGTATGAGAGTAAGGTAAAAAGTAGGTTGGGATGGGTTCCAAATAGATATAAGTGGACTTCCTTTAGGATTGACGGGAATAATGTCGGACGCATCTTATCGGGTACAAATGTGGGTGGCAGATGGATCACTGGTATACAGGAGGACCCTACGTTGGAAAAGGGCACAGAGAGAATCGATGAGTGTAAGGAATAGTGTCGGGCCAAAGCTGATTCACGAGCCTTGAGGTGCACTCCCAATACGTACTAGGAGTAATCGACTGAGAACGAAAGCTGGCAACTGGTAAGATAAATGGCCTTGAATATCTAGCGCTTCCTAGCAACGGATGATCAGTGTATGAGACGTTTTGCCGGACGCATAGAAAAAGTTTCAAAAAATGCTGTCAGTTGGGATATGGCAGGCCGCAGGGAAACAAGTTGAATTATTGGTGCAAGGACGTAGTATAAGAAAGTCATGCCGAATCGAACAAGTGTCTGTTGGAGGGGAGATGTTGGGAAGGGAAGTCCATTCGTCTATCGTAGGGATCATTTCGTTCCCAAAACCACACAAGGACATGGTGGGCATTACCCCATCATAAAGGATTTTCATGTGACACGAGGAGAACATGGACCCGCAATCTTTGCTCAGTCATCGTCATCAGCAGCAGCAGCTTGCCGTACAGTGGTTTTAGCTGCCACCGATGGTTTGGGGAGATGGAGCAGATAGCTGCATATTGGAGGCGGTAGACGATACAACTGATACAATACATGGTTGTAAGTGAGCCTTTAGCTGGGAGAATGAGGGGAGTTATGAATTGAAGGCAGTCGGCACTTAGTAGTACCAAATTGGTGCACGAGCTGCTTCACGGTCACCAGCAACCATGAAACTCTGCAGCCCTTCAGGTCACACCTGGAGCTAGAGAAATGTACCCGAACAAACGCCACGTCCGGTGAAGTGGACGGATGAGATAGGTCCAAAATTCAGTTCCTCACACTACACTGCTGCCTTGCAGTCTACACCTGGTTGTGCAGAGACTAGAGGTAGGGGTAGGGTAAGTAGAAGTAGGCCAACAAATTCAAGGTGAGCTTTGGACGTCAAAGATTCGGAGAGGAGTTGTCTGAAAAGATGCAAACATAACCTAGGCGACCAGTAAGGAACCCAAAGCGCTGAAATTTGTATCCTGGGGGATCTACGACGTTATCACTAATTTTTGAAGTCAAGTTTCTATAGGGAGGGTGAGGTGCGGAGTAAGTTGGGATATATAATCTGCAAACCTATTGGATATACTGGCACCTTTGGTGTAGATACATCACTACCTAAATTAGAGGATGTCAGTGTTGTGAGGATTAGTGCGCAAGTGGGAGTTAAAAACAGCATTCAGTTCGGGAAATGTGGGACAGAAGAGTGCGTTGTTGGGGGCACCGGAGGTCGAGTAGCGTGGATAAGAGTAGGAGGAAAAGAGATCTGAGTCGTTAGGTTTGGAGATGGGTTACGATCATCATCATCATCATCATGAGCTGTAAACCATGCACATGTATTGTGGCTATAGCTGTCGCAGTTTTTTCACCGGTGATCAGGGAATATAGGGCTGGATAGCCACTTCCTCAATCACTCAGTCAGTCGTTTGGCACAAAGCCTAACAGACTTATCCTATGGAATGGGACTGGCTAATCCATTGAGGGGAATATAGCGACCTGACAGTATTCCAACCCTCGTGCCTCCTTCGTGTGGCATGGCAGCTAGGCAGCGAAAGGGTGCTACAGCTGAACGACTTCGTCAGCCAATCGACGGGAGTAACCTTCCCTCTACTTGGAAGGAAGCGAACACGCAAATCTATGAAACTGGTGACCGACTATCGCCCGGTAGCTACAGGCCTATTAGCCTCACTAGCGTACCGTGCAAGGTGATCGAACGCTTTCTGAAGCGGGCTATCCTAAAGCATCTTACTACCAACAAATTGATATCCCCAATTCAACCCGGATTCCTCCCAAGCCGTTCTTGCGTGACGAACATGCTTGTATTTATGAACAGCTTAACCCGAGCTAAGGACGACGGACTAATATCGGATGCCATAGTTTCCGAGTCCCCAAAACCATTCGATCGAGTCTCACACGTACCGCTGCTACGAAAACCCGAGTCTTACGGGATTCAAGAAAAATTCTATACTGGACTGAGGCGTTCCCTTCAGACAGAACATTCCAAGTGGAAGTGGGCTCAATCTACCCTTCTCCGGCGCCGGTCTCCATTGGAATTCCTCAAAGCTCTGCTTTGGGAACACTTCTGTTTCTGATCTACGTCAACGGCCTCCCAGACGTTCTTTGAAGTTCATGTCTACTTTTTACAGACGACCTGAAATCACGCAGTTCAAATGCCAGTGCTCTCCAAATGGATGTGGATACTGGAAGGCAGTGGTTGTTGGGCTGGCACCTCCCCCTGAATGACGAAAAATGCGTCCATATGTGATTCGAAGGAAACTCAGCGAGCGTCTTTGTCGTGCGTGGTAAGAATGGACGAGAAGACATCATGAGAATAGATGCCAAAAGGATTTGGGTATCTGGTTCACATTAAACATATCCTTCTCAGTGTACTAGGAGAAATCGGCTCAAAAGAAATTCGACGTTTCATGCATGATTTGTCAAAACTTCCCCCGTATCACTCGTATGGACCTCCAGATACTCTACGGATCCTGCGTAAGACCGCTTATTGAATATGGCAACCGAGTCGTCTGTCAGCTGTAAGAACGGCGTACTTGTCGTACAGTTGTTGTAGCTACCACTGTTTCGTTCACCTATGGTTTGGGGAGGTGGGGTAAGTAGCTGCGCATTGGAGGCGGAAGCTGATGAATTGTGGGGGGTTGAGAAAGGAGCTATGCATTGAAGACAATAGCTCGGATGCACGAGCGCCATTGTGGGTATCACTGGGCCGCGTCTGACAATCAACCATTGGTGTAACCCCTCTCGAGGTACCCATCCAGGGAGACGCCAATGACCAGCGCAGCTGAGTTTGCTGTAATGGCTTTTATACTTCGCTGCCAAGTCATTGTTCGACCGCATCTGGCTCGTTTACACCTTTCACGTGGTTGTGCGAAAAAAAACCCTTCGAGGAAGTCGGCCGACTGGCATACGCAGCCAAACCAGTGCAACTGATGCATCGTCGAATATTCGACGAACCTCAGCATTGCTGATCCTGTATTCCGCCAGACTCGGGCAATGCTCTGAAGACATTGAGGGTCAAACACTGAAAGTCTTTTGACGTCCTCAGCGCGCAACGGCCGGGTTTCTGATTCGTATAGTAGCTACTAGTATGGAGCGCGCCACAGCATTGTAAACTCTACTCTTGACGGAAAAGCTGACGTCACGCCTACGCCACAGGTGACGCAGGGGCTGATGCTATTACCACAACCCGTCCCATACAAATTGGACCTGCACAATAAATACCTTATTTACGACTGTATAGTTACACAGTCGCTGGGTACCGCTTTAGGTATCACTTATTTGTGTCAACAACACTCGCATCACATGCAATTATAAACCGTGTTGCCGGGGTTTACATTTAAAAAAACGTACGTTACACCTTAAGCAAAGACGGAGTGCAACTGGAGAAAACACTGGAAAACGCAGTGCACATAAACCAAAGTAAGGTTATATGTGTAATTAAAATCCTACCAAGTCCATCCTGAACTCCTCATAGGCCACAAAAATGAAAATCCGAAAAGTTGTGGTAATATTGATATTCGATACAGCTACCCAGGCAAACAAATTTGTCTACTACCTCAATCGGTTCATGCGGAAGCATGAGGCTAGGTTCGAGCCCACGCAGTTTTTCAGTAGCGCTTTACACTTTGCAGATGTGAAGCCCATGTGTCTGGAGGCGAGCCGTCCCTAATAAACGGGTATCATTCGGATGGGTGTCACTTGCAGGAAACCAAGTTTCCGGGTCGGTTTTGTTCTTGTCGGTCAGTGGCTGTCGTTCACCTGAAAGGCACAAGTGAAAAAAGGGTGTAGCACTGCTCTTTAATTTCTCAGCGCGGGGCAGTATGCTCGCCAGCGCGAGGATTCGCATAAATAAATGTCTAATAGTGCTTTAAATTGGGTTCGAGAAGGAGCGTGTACAACCGTCGGAGGAAGGTCATTCCACGCAGCTACTACCCGAAATGAAAAAAAGTTTTGTCTAACGGATGTGTGTGCCCTGAGCTTGAAGATTTTCTTACTATGTCCCCGCCGGGTGTTTGCTGGGTCAACGGTAAAAAACCTGTTTGCCAAGCTTTGTTCAAACAGGGCGTAGGTAAGAATTAGGTCCCCTCGGAGGCGACG
>NW_008751688.1:233220-252073 GCF_000715545.1 Opisthorchis viverrini | reverse complement strand
CAGCGATTCCGCATTTTACGAAATGCCAGCTCATCTTCTGTGTCCCCTGTGGTCAACTTTTTGAAAAAGAGTTGGGATCTTTTTTTCCAGAAGTCGCCGAATCCTTTTTGGCAGCCTGCGGTTCATCCGAGTGAGTGCCGATTTTCTTAGGGCGAATGTCGCGTCAGCCTCGTGGACTTTCTGGACAATGGTCCTATATAGTTCTTCCACCGGAGCTGGTCTCAGTGTGACTTGTTCAAGGAAGATGCGCATTCCTGAGAAGTCTGCACGGCAGAAGTCTCTAAACCACGTTTGAGGTTTGGGATTTCTGGCCCAATAGCAGATGAAATCAAAGGTTAGCACACAGTGGTCGCTATGCCCCAGTGGAGCGTTAATTGTTACCTCATCAACGAAGTGTCTTTCGTTGGTGATGACCAAATCCAATACAGGGTTGCACATTTCTAGGTGCCCACGACTAACATGTGGCTGTGGGACCACGATGTCTATTAGCTAACTAAAGGTGATCTACATTTATCTCAGCGTATGAAGTCATATCTGGAGCCACCCCGCTGAAACTTCAAAGTCGAATACAATTCATTAATTGGAGAGGGAGATTGATTCAAACAAATTTCCCCAGAAGCAAGGCAGATTGGGTGCTTGTTTTCTCCGAAGTCGTGAGCTTCTTGAGGTTGAAAAGTTTATGGGTCGCTGGTCTGATCTACCCGCGCGTTCCACCGATATCTTGCACGTAGCATTTTGTTAAGTTGAGCAAACTTCCAGCGTCACCGAACCCCGGTGATTCTCATGTAATTGCCGGTTCACAAAATGAGGTGCCGGTCTTACGATGCACACTTAACTTTCCCCGGAACCATACATAGTGTTTTAGCATTTGATGTTACTTATTCGAGAACCAAATCTCCACAAACAACAGCGGTTTTGCCAAACGAATTGGGGTGTGAATTAGTTAGGTTTTGCCAAGTTTCCGTGACCAATTCAGAGAGTTGACCTACATTTGTCCGGGAGAAAGGTGCTGTCGGTGCTACTTGACTCCCATAATGTAAGCCGCGCAGCCTCCACTGTGCTTGTCTGGAGACCGCAATCTATCATCGCCAATGAATATCAGCGGCGTTCTTATCGTCATTTTATATCCAGATTTTTTGAGCAAATGTCTGGGCACCTCGGAATGAGCGTAGTAAACTTGAACCCGGTCCTTTCACCAGTCCACTTCTCTTGCTTTCCTCACAGTAAGGCTTTCGAAGGCATCATTGTTGTACACCGAAAAAGCATCGTTGGTGAACACTTATGTCATGCTCTTGATGGTGACGAAGCTGAGGGATCAATAAAGGTTTAACTAGTTTTATAGTTGTTCGAGAAACTGGTTAGGAAGGGCAAATATGTGTGCTGGAGATTTCCAAAATCGTGGCCGTAGCGTATGTGACTTCGCACTTAACCCGTGTAGAAGAGGTCGGTTAGCTCGCCGGCAATTAGAGAAAAAGGATGACCACTCATTGTAGAGCACTAACGCGAATGAGGGTTAGATAGCTATCACAGGGAGTTTCTGAAACGAATAAGAAACATTTATCCAGGACGTTGGTGAGAGTTGCAGAGGAGGATAACTCCCAAGGTAGGGGCTCCGGTAAATAGAAGCATAGCCACTTGTTGCAATAAAGCTGTCCTATTTCTCATCGGTGAGTCCTTTTTTCGGGAATAGGCACCGAAGTGGAATTAGCAGTCAGATATAATACAAACTGTGCATGATGCCCCAATTTGGTGGCCAATGGCGATTCCTAAACCAATAAATGCTTTCCGTCTACCCTTTACACGCCTGAAAAATATACAAACACATCTGGCGAATGTTTTACTTAGTTGGCTGCATCGGCAGGAACGTTCTGGGTAGTCTACCCAATTCTCATTTTTCAGAAACCGCTTTTATCCGACAAGGATTCGAAATGAAAAAATATAACCAATTACACAACCCAGGTAAAATTGTTCAGGCATTTTAATACTATAAAGGCAAATCTAACGTTTATTTAATTCGTCCCGTTATTGCTAACAAAAGATTAGTGTGGTTTACAATGCTGAAATGTCAAGATTCAGTGATCGTATTGGTCAATGAGCGCAGCAAAGTTAAATGAATCGAAAGAGGTATGCATATAGGTTATGTGCTAAGGTGATATGGGCATAATCCCTAGTATTCACGAGCCTTATGGGCCATCAAACGTGTGGTTAAAGACGTTGCCAGAATCTAGTCTGCCGTTGGATGTTTGATATCAAATATGCCCGTTTAGAGCTCTGAATCCTTACCTCACCCAATTTCCGTTTACCGTCATTCCTGTCCTGTATCCTAATACAAACAACAGCCTTATTATCGTCAACGTAACTTGCAAACATCACACACTCAACCGCAGCAGCATTGACAACGTCTCGGGCGACCGTTCTTGGACACGGATTGTCAGCTACGGTGCTTGGGTTTATAAAACAACGTTTAATTTCCAGCATTTGATCAAGACTCACACACATCAAGCACACTAAAAGCGACTCGCTATTTCGGGCTGTTTTTCATGTCTGCCTTAAGCATTTTGGCATCCTCAAACCTATCGTTCATGCCAACGTATCGCCATTAGTCACCGTTTATACGCCCGCGTCCAAACTATCCAAATACATAGGCAAACAATGAAACCACTCTTAACGTTGCTATCTCTGATGATGTCGTTGACGATCCAACTAAGGACTCGTTGGCTCAGGAACAAATGTCCCTCAACCGAGATTCAAGTATCGTGCATCGTCAAAATGATCCCACCCCCGTCTTTGTATTGATCATTGATTGACTGAGTTGGCAGAAACTCACAAAATGCACGAGACGTGACGCGTCGGTAGAAATTCGTTTCGAAAACCCTCATCCCCTTTTCCCGGCTCGTAGCCGCTCTTGTAGCTTAGGTCACCCTATAATCCAAACGTTCAACACATCCGTGCCACTCACCTATTCCCTAATCGTTGGCCTTGCATGCCTTTAACTGTCAAATCTGGGCTAACCTAACATTCAGGAAAGGTTGGCATAATGTTTCTACTTCCCAAGAAGCCTGCAAGCTATATGCCCATGGACATGAGGTAGCTAGGAGGGCACGTACGCTTCAATCGCAAATTCGGAAAACGTCTATTCACAGGTCTGCTATTTCTGCTTACCTCCAGAGATGACTTAATGGTCAGCCATGCACTTATGGGCGCAAACTTTGGCTGGTTTGACCGTTATCAATTTGCACATAGCCAAGCCGGTTAGTATCGGCCGCATATCGCCATTCCCTACTGTCTTCAGTCATCTTTTTTGAAATCAGGCAGTTTCGATTCACCACGGTAGTTGTAACTGTGGCCGCTCTTTGCTGGTTGTTATTTCAGGCTAAAGTCTAATGGCAACGAAGAACTACCCACTGTCGTCAATGGTCCTAAGAATACCCT
Organism: Opisthorchis viverrini; assembly: GCF_000715545.1. Lineage (NCBI taxonomy): Eukaryota > Metazoa > Platyhelminthes > Trematoda > Opisthorchiida > Opisthorchiidae > Opisthorchis > Opisthorchis viverrini. The sequence continues at coordinate 248,641 of NW_008751688.1, read as the reverse complement.
TGCTCCATGTTTGTCTCAATCAACCGCGAGTCCTTGACCAATCTCAACTATCATGTGAACTCCAATAGACTCACCCGAGATGTACATATAAGGGGCTGTTCGCGGATTAAAGTACGACGTTGAGATGATGATACTGAGACTGTCAGATTCAGTATGATGGCTTGCAAGTAGTTCAAATTTCTCTATTATTTCCCTGCCGAATGAGCTAAAAGCACCAGGAAAGATGCCGGACTAGTTTGAATTCGTGCCTAATCTCCGAAGTACTGGCCAGCATATTCTACTGCCTGTTTGCATTACCAACAAACTGACTATCTTTTTCCGCGGCATGATGAAAGTGTCGGTATACTGGTGACGGTAACGCGTTGCTGTTTACCTAGTACGGCTTGTGCCGACTGTCATAGAAAGATCCACAAAAACTAAAGGTTGCGGCAAATTCCCAGGGTGTTTGGCGGAATGCTTGCTGGAACGATGAGAAGCCTCTCCTCACGTAGTTTGCAAATGGCTGCTCTATTCTGAGCATGCGGGGACAACAAACGTTGGTCAGCCCTGACCATATTCGCTTCCACAACCCTGCCCACCCACTTTTGTTCCACCTAAACACAATTTTCGGCTGTCGTACAACCCCCCACAGCCAGCACCTTTTTCTGCACCACATACTTCCCACATCTCCCGACAATTCAGAGGATGCAGCAGCCAACAACTCTTTAATCAACCTCATCCCATCTTCCCGAAGACTTTCCATCCACTATGCTGGACCTGATACTGGACGTCCTGCCTTGGATGCCGGCCTACTTCGCCGACTATTTACCCACCTGCCTTCGGTACTGAATACTCCTCTTCGGACTTCGATCACACGCCTAGTGAACCCTGCTTAATGTTGTTTCACATTAAAATCACAAAGGCCTAATACTAGACTCCACCTTAACAAATGTTGGTAACTTCCTACTGCGTACTGTTTGCTCGTCAATGAACTTGGCGATAGTGCTGTTTATTGCCTACTCGCTGTTGCCAGAAGTCCATAATCCCCGAGCCATTAGCGCTATTGCCTGACCAAGTGTGGGTTGTGTAACTGAAACAGGGCGAGTTGTTGAGGCCCAAAACGGGGCTAATTCAGTGACTGGCTACAGTATTCACCGCTTTGACAGGAATGACTCAGGGGGCGATGGCTGCGCTGTCAACTGCAGATCAGAACTCCGTGCATTCCTTTTGATGATCCTACCCTTGAGATGATTCCATGGGTCATCTAGATCTCTACGAAACAGACCAAAAAACTTGTACTAGTAGGTTTTCGTAGAGGAAAATATTCACAAGGATGCTGAAAACTCTTCGACAGCCCACGACCGGTTCGCCCTTCTTGGGACTCATCAGGTAGGCGCAGTCCCCGAGATTCCGTAAACCTTATGTTCTACTTGAACCCAAATTGGACTGTTATCGAGAAATACACTCACTTGTAAATCAATTTGGTTTTCACCGGAGCTTCAGTTGAATTTCTCGCTTATGCTGTCCTCCAAGTGAAGGTGCTGCACACAGGCCACCTCATGACTCAGCTGGCACAATACTGATAATATCGCAGAATACTTTCATGGAGGAAACTACTCACAAGGTTGCAAAAAACTCTTCGACAGCCCACGTACTAGTAGGATTTATTTAGCTACCATCAGCCCATTACCCCACTTGTATTGCTGACTTGCCCTGTGTTATCTCCATGCCCATGCCCCTCCATAGTAGTCTAAATTTGTGCCGAGTTACTTCAACTGATTGGATATTTCCTGGTCTCTCACAATAGGTCCTACTCGTTATGCCTCGCTGCTTGTTGAACTTAGTGCAGAGGGTTGATCTCAGTTTGTACGTAACCCCACTCGTGGCTTACATATATTGGATCTAATATTCTCAAGTGATGGAAATTAGGCGACAGACACATTTGGTTTACGTTTCCCACGAAGTGACCGCTGTGTCGTCTCTTGTAACGCAGTCAGTTATGGACTAACTGCTCCTCATAGTGCTTCCATGTTTCGCCTCTCCTCTCATTTTGCACGCTTTTTTATCTATACTGGCCTTAGTTTTGAACCGTCACCTTCAAATTCTAACGTCTGGATCGGATGATACCCACTGTCAATGACACTGTCCTATTTCCGCGCAATCCCCTTTACCCACAAGCTCCGCTATTCATGCTCTTGTTCTGACTGTGACGTATTGATCACGCCTGGTATGCCAACCACCGGTTGAGACTAAAGTTTCTTTATTATATGTATGCTCAACGAGATCCAAGTTAGCCATGAGGACCGCCAAACTAAAAGTCCTGTCGTTGTAAAATCACATGAATTTTGTTCAGTGTAATGCGATGAGGATGTGAAGTGAAAATCACCTGGAATGAATGACGACCATACCGGGCGTTTGGAGCAAATATTGCCGAGGATTGAGGCTCGAGAAGGAAAGGATTCGGGCTGAGTTGAGTAGAGCTCGTTAACATGAATTTCAGTAATAGCAAGTAACCTAAAGTTTGTTACAGTTACGGGGAGGTTGGTAAGTTTTCAAATAAGCCGGGATGAAAGCTGATTTATGTTGAATGACTCAGGAATCGCTGACCGAGTGAACCGACCGATATGGTATAAGAATCCTAAAGCAAATTACTATAAGCGTGTAGTTGCCTGACGGTTTAGATTTTATTCAACTGGCGACACAAGAGGCTATCATTGGTGGCCAAGCGGCGCTTTGCAGCGAATGTCAGTCGCTCAGTAGGCGTGAAGCCCTGGAGAGAGCGGGGTTGGGCAACTTTGGCAAGGCAGGGAGTTAGTCGATTTGGCAACGATCAAGGAGGCTAGTTATTGGAAATGTTAGGACAATGCATCTCAACCCTACAAACAGCAGTGGTCGCTGCCTAATACATAGAACAAGAAAGATCGAAAGGGTTGTGTGACTGAACTGTCCAAGCCTAAACAATGCAACAAAGAATAATTCCTTCCTCTTATCCTCATCCTTGTATTCACAAAAACCTACAACAGACCGATTCGTCTGGATACCCATGCATCTTGGTTTCACGAAATTTTCATTCAGATGACCGGGACTCTGTTGCGCACATTAAAAACAGGTCGTTTTGACGAGCTCACAGAGGTGGTCAACAGTAAGTCCTGCCCAAACCTGAAGGAAGAAACCGTCATTGCTGAGCGATCCGGCGAAGTTTCGATCAGCCCGTTAACAACGCATGGATGGCGTAACAAATACTTGAAACATGACTGACCAGTAGAGGTGTAACCTGGTTGTTTCCGGACGACTGATTGCTAATCTATCAACGGTGCAACCGCAGGGAAAACGGGGCCCAGTTGTTGTGGAAGACATTGCACAGCGCCTAGACAGAAACGGCATGTTGCAAATGATAAGTGTAATCCAAGTTATAAACAAGTTTCTTTGCTGCATACCATATCATCACAATGGAGCTCACGCGGGATATCCCGGAAAATCCATCAAAGTTCTCAAAAGTTGAAATGACCCGGCGCTCGAATAAAAAGAGGTACATACAAATAGTTTGACATCGTTTACTTATTTCCACTTTGTTGCGCCCTCAGAGTTACTTTAGAGACCAAGCAAGCGATTCTGAGGAGCAATTGACCGACGAGCCCCTGGAGACGGTCACACTGTATTGCTTTTGGCTTTGCCAAGTTTCTCACTAAAGGCTGTGGTGTGTGATCTTTTTCTCCGGATAAAACCGGTACTACTTTACGAGATTTCTGCTGCTACTTGCTTACGGGCCAAATGGACATCTTGAGGGCTTTGCACTGCATCACTTATTATTTACTTTCAAGGTTGTAATTCACGCGCATCGGTCAAATGTGCCCTCAGATGTCGTTTGGTTGTCTTAAGGATATGATATTCGGGCGCATGCAAAACTTGGAACTAAACACCAGACAAAGTGTCTTCATAAATGGAGGTTTTTAATCCGGAATTTAGAAGTGATCTCGTAGGAATGGTTCTGGGTTCTCCGATCCCTTCACAGCCCATCGATCGCGAAACCGTAACGCGTGCAGAAGAAACGGGAGGAAAAAAAGAGTCTTTGCACAAGCATATTGTTGTTTACGTGAATGGAGATCGCTCAAGTGTTGGAACTTATTTACTTCTTGACTGTTCAAGGTATCACGAGTTAGACGATTTCTTGAGGGACTTGACGTACACCCTACCAAAACATGTTTATTTGCCATGTGGAGTTCAGCGCATCTTCACTCCTACGGGCCGTCACCGAGTGCGCTCACTATCTGATTTGAAAGATGGCCTTTCATACGTGTGCACAGGATTTGAACCCTTAAAACACCTCAATTATGGAGCCAAAGATTCTCGGGTGATAGAAAGTGGTGAGTCGCACTTTTATCGCGCAGTCTTTACATTTGTCTAGCTAATCATCTAAGCTACAAAATGCCCCCTTCTGCTCCATGAGCTCAGGATGTACTCCGAAGCATCCAGTAAACACGCCACTGGTGGGCATCAGTGGCACGTTACGGATGCCACCGGTAGTGCCACTGGTGGTTACGGCTGACCAAATATGGTGACGTAAAAATTTAGTTCAACTTTGTTGACACTTTTTTCAAAATTTTTTCAAAATCCATCGTAGTCAGACGACGCTGATGGTTGCGGCCATAAATTAGCTGGGGCACATGTACCGGCTAACTAAGGGCGTTCCATAGTAATCGGTCTCACCGACTAAACTTACGGCATCTGAACTACAATCGAACACCATGCCTAATTACCGACCTCATCGTGCTTAAGACAACATGCTGCATAGTCAACGGATAACGGTATACGTGCAAAAATTAGGCGTAATAATAATATACTAACAGCAATGGCTTCTGTCAATTCGCCTCAAGACACTCACCTCACGTAGAATTTTTCGGTTTCCATGGGTTCGACCAAACGCTTTCTTGGTAGAAGTCTGAATTATTTTCTCTGTGAAATCAGCTGTGACAGTCGTGTGTATGGCCACACCGTACAAAGCAGTAGTACAAAGCGACAAGTGTCTGAAGAAGACGGTTATCGTACCACTTATTAGGTCTTCGACTTTTGACCAAGAGTATTGGTCTGCGAACACAAGGGTAAAAGGAGCTCAGTCTCAAAAGAGAAGGAGTGTTGGTCCGGATGAAGGTACTCGCTTTTCACTAAATTACGCGTTCAACAGATAATCAAAGTGGCATCCATATATTTCATTTTGGTCATTCTGTTGACCTCTTCCAAGTTGCACTTCTTTACTTGTCGCGTGGATGCACATAAAATAAAGAACTTCTCTGCATTTTTCGGCTGGTGAAGTGTAACTATCAGTGGCAACCGGTGGCCGTGTGTTCACCGCAGATATTCTTCACTGATTTGTTTTCGAGGATTGAAATGGAATCCTAACCAGTAAAATCACGCCACAGGACAACATTTTTTCCAGATATACATGGAGTATTGCGACTTTAGATAGGTCAGCGCCATGAATACAATGACCACGTTATTTTTCTGACGGGAAATATTATTTAAACTTAAACATCCCTGGGGTGGCCAAAAAAATTGGAGGTAACATTGAAGTAAATGAACTTAGGCAGTGTTGGACTGGATGCTAGATACCAAAGTGAGAATTTTCCTTAAATAAAATTGTGAAAAGAGCGCACAGTTTAAAAAAAGTAATGAAGCTTGAGATTTTCGACGTCAGCATTCTTTGAGGGCCTCACTCAGGGCAGGTCTGTGACGTGAATGAGTCACCGTCATCCGAAGGTTTTGTGCAGAGTACAGTCGTTTACTGGTAACTGCACTTGACTGTTCATCATGTTCTGGATGGGTTTCAAAGATATCCTAACATAACCTAACGGGACTTAATCAGTGAAGTACCAAGTTGTCACCTCACTCTGGTTAGCGGTGACTTATTTTAATTTTCACTGTCCTGTTACAGCATTTACGTAACAAAAACCTTCTTCAACATGAATTCGAAAGGAACAGCCGTTCCAAGTTTCAAACAAAGTAACTTGATATACCCTTTCGAAGGAAAGCGCAACATCTCAGGGAGAATACTTCACAGTCCTTTTGTGCTAAGAAGGCATCGGCTGTCAAATATGAACAAGCAAACTGGGAATATAAGTCAAGGCGCAATTTCATTCTGATCTAATTTTATCTACACTATAGTCCCTGGCGTAGAAGGTAAAAACATGTAGGAAAAGTGTAAAACAAGATTTTGAAATTACGTTAATAATACACAGAAACAATTCAACGTACCCCTTCGATTACCTTGCAAGATTCTGCAGATTTTTTGGCAGAGCAACAAATGCGCAGTGCATTATCACTTCTATTAAACTACAACTGGATAAAACAGGTACACCTTTAACGGTTTTTAAAACAAATCAAAACAACAAAAACATTCAAACCCATGACAGAAACTGCTGAGATGACAAATAAGCAGCTAATGGTTGAGCAACGACTAAAACGTATGTTCAAAATTGGGAATTTTAGGCTCAGGTATCATGAGGCGAACTTAGGGGAAACAATATTTTCAAGTTGTATACTTATGCTGAAAATTATGTGGGTGCAGAAAAGACATGTAACCATAATCTAAGAACAAAAGCTGCTGTTTGCAGCACAGCCATCTTTGAGGAGCATCACCATGTTGTTTTCAATATATTTATTAGTTTCGTATAGTGAAGCTCCAGAATCCGCCACTGAAGCCAAGAATCTGTGCAAAGGGATGAAGGTCTTCATTAAAAAAGCAACACTTTACTAGAGCGGCCATTAAATTGTTGATGCCTAGGTAGGCTTGCGATGGAAAAAGGAATATTTTGAGGGGAGGCGACAGTGTGTTACTTAAAAAAACATGAGCACAAGACCATGGAAGGTTTGAAAAGGTTAGAACTACCAAGACGCAGTACTAAGATGAACGTTATTGGACAAATCATAGCTGTTATCTATGAAAACTTCCACAACTTCGGGAGAGAAGAAAAGCCATGCGGTTTTAGATTAGATGACGCATGTGTATGCGAATTAATTTTTGTTCATTTTTTGGTGAACTGGGAGGAGGATAATAAAGCACATGCAATTATAGGCACACTTGTTTGTTTAGTGATATGGTTGGGTGTGCGACTTTTCGTACTTGTGGGGCAAACGGGTTAAAGTTTAGGGCTTTTTAGTATTGCCACAAAAAGTTAGTCCGAATTTTGGCGTTAATTTAGTAAACAATTAAGGTAAGGGTGCAGTCTTTGTTATTTCTCATTCTCTGAAACTCAAAGACTGCCACTGTTAACGTCACTGAACTTTTTTTTATTAAATGCAAACGGGTAAAGTTTATGGCTTTTTAGTATTGCCACAAAAAGTTAGTCCGAATTTTGGCGTTAATTTAGTAAACAATTAAGGTAAGGGTGCAGTCTTTGTTATTTCTCATTCTCTGAAACTCAAAGACTGCCACTGTTAACGTCACTGAACTTTTTTTTATTAAATATTCCTGCGTCGTGAGAACGGTAGAGGGGTGTGTCGTTTAGTGCTTACTTATCACCAAACTTTCGACATAGGCCCGTTTAATTTGACAGCTTCTCCGTTTCACGTATGAACTCAACCGCAAAATGTACATACATCCAAAGTTATATAGGTGCACGATGGCCAAGTACACCTCAAGATATTTCTTTACAGACTGCATTTGTAAAAACATCAGTACATGAAGTTTCGTCTCGCTATGAAGAGCAAAAATATAATTGCCTTTTGATGGCAGCTGGCGGAGCCAACCGTTTCTAAACCTGAAAATATAAGGCCAATAAACTCAGATACTGTGGGCGACGGTCTTCTCACGGAACTTTTAATATCCTAGTTTTTGAAGGTACATAAGGTACGTTTCAGATGACTGACCTAGGCTGAATTCACTGATTATGACATATTTAGTTCTGCTAAACAATTTACTTTCGTATTCAGGGTACACTCCTTTTTAACCCAGCTGAGAGTATATTCATCTTACTAGCTCATCTGTTTAAACCCTTGCGAGACAATAACTACACCAAATAGATATCCTTTCTCCTCAAATTCTCGTTAATCTTTGTATCTGTAGTGACCACAAGTCCATTAATGGACCTGTTCAAAGATACTACTGTAAAAATTGCTGTGAAATGGTATTTCGCTTACTTTCTGGGAGTAATAAACAGGAAAAGGTTACGCTGACGTGTAAATTTCTAAAAATCTGTGTAAAAAAAAACACCTTGTGCGACTGCGCACTTACAGATACAAGTTTTATATACGATATGCAAAGTCAGATGCGGTTGTTTACATAATCTAACGAGTTACTTTGTAAGTAAGGAATAAAATGAAGATGAGCGTTGAGCACTAATATTATGTGTTAGCGACCTCTGGACAAACGACAAAAAAGTGTTTTAGAGCTTTCATCAACATAGGACAGAAACCTGTGAAAAAAGAGTGAATTCGATTCACGTGTTACTTTGAATCCGGAGCATTCTTGATGAGTGCAAGTAGCAGATATATTGCGCTACATTTTGTTGCTATTTCAGATATTCTAATTGCAGTCAGATTTCGAAATGTCCGCATTGCATTTTGATGTCTGTGTTTTTTGTGTAGACTTTGAATTAGCCGAATACTCCTTTATTACCTGAAACTGGGGATATTGGATTAGGTATTCACTCTATTTTCAACCTCATATGGTTCTGTTCGGTTCAATCAATCAAGGGTTGTTCACTCTATTTTCAACCTCATACGGTTCTGTTCGGTTCAATCAATCAAGGGTTTCCTAATGTCTTTATATTGGTATAAACCCTTGGTTAAAATAAATGTGATATTTCATACGTTTACCAACACTGCTAAGTCAGAGTGCATTTGCTTTGTCTAACAGAAAAAGTAATCGTTTTTGCTCGCTGTCTGCAGGCTTTATAATTAAGGTAAAATACACCGTTTATGTAATCAAAATATTTTTATGAATTGTTGCTTATTATGTACAACACGATTGGTTTTGTGCCTGTACTTCGGAAAAATAACGATCTGGCGTTATTTTTTGCTTCGGTTTATTATAAGCCTGTGCACCTCTTCTAACACATTTGGATGCCACTTTCGGTCGCAAGATTTGCCGTGTGTGACCATTTTTTAAGTCTACACTTCCGGCATGGGCAACTGGAATCCATTATTTCATTATGTTTGTTTCTTCAACTATAAATAGTTGGTACTCTTTGGTGATCTGGCCAGATGGATCTAATTGGAAGCATAGCTATTCTAGTTGAGGGACAAATTGAACGAGGACAATATAATCGTTCTGCCAGAAATAGCTTTTTATTCAGAGTAGTTACACATGCTTGCATGTTTTTGGAAAAGTTTACAATATTGAGGTGTAGTGAAGTTACGATCTGTTTGTGAAATATCTAACTTAGCTGTATTATGAAGCGCGTTCTACATCAACAAACTTCTTCGTATAACGCATCCAGGTTGGAAAAGCTAGTAAAAAACTAAAACTCATGTACGGGGTCCATTTTTGTTACGTTCTACCGAAAGTTATCCAACTAACGCAAATTTCAGTCCGCACAACCAGTGTCAAATAATACACAGGAAAAGTTGTGCACCAAAAACGCAGGCCTCTGCTTCAAATAGACAATTTTTATAAACAACCGATTACTACCGTAGGCTGAATTTAGTTGTTAGCACGGTGCTTTAAAAGCAAATGCTTTGAGCTTTGGAACTTTTTCTGAAATGTGTTTTTTCGAAAGATATTTTTATCTATTTTGTTAATAGTAATGAATTAAATAGCCTAAAGCTGCTTGCGAATGTAACATCATTATAATATTATCGCTTTCCCCCAAATTTTTGTCTGTATTTCTCAGCTATTTCCCTTAACTATTTAAGGTATATCTGCACATTTTCCAGTCGCCACACTATAGTAATGATTCACATGATAAAGTGTAGTTTTTCAAAACAGCGAAAAAGTGCACATAGTGAGATGCACTCTTCATTAGTTTGAGCAAAATATTTCCTTGCAGATTCATATCACCACGACGTAGAATACTGCTGTTGCAGTGCTAAGAACGTTTGTATAATCCACTTTATTTTTTCCCTACATGGATCATGATGAGAACGCATATTTACAGCTGCAAGGGTTTGTTGACTGTTTGGGATTTACCAGTTGCGAAAAGGTTAAGTTTGATCTTTTTTTGGTCCTTCATTAGTCATTACTCCTCTGACTGGTGAACTTATCTTACTGAGCCAGGCTTGCAAAACCTGGTCTGTTTCTCGTAAATGAATAAACTAATCGACGATATTTGTAGTCTGATAAAGAGTCAATGGTTCGAACTATAAACTGTGGATCACTGGCTTAAAATTGTCTGTTGTAGGGCGCTCGGATATGGCTCTGGTTTAACAAGCATAGCGGATAAGCTTAAAAGCACAAAATCCCAAGTTTGCCCACTCAATGTTTGACACTCTGCTCATTTTGATGACTGATCAAATATACATCAATAACCGGAATCGATTATATCTGTAGCGTCGGTTTAAGTTATCTGGTCACAATACTCTCAAACCATTGAACTGGAATATGGAATCTGATAAACTTTTTCCAGTAACCTGACGGTCCGGTATTATTTTTGCAACCTTAACAACATGCATATTAAAGCAATTTAGCAACAGGAAACAGACCTTCTTGCATGTGAATGAGAGTAAATGATTACATGACTGGTCCGCGGATGAATGCAGCAAAGATGATCAGAAAAAGTTGAACCACTTCGTCAATTGATGATGGGTTTCAAAGGATACAGTGAGGTTTATTCAGGAAGAGATATATACCACAAAATAGTGAACATGAAGTCACCTTACCATTGAGAATATATGCCACTATTACCCAGCAGATTACACTTCAACCCTTTAGAGAGTCGAAGTGTATCGGTAGCTCTCCAACAGTTTAGATTATAGTTATATAGTTATAGTTGATTTACGCTCCCTATATACTGGTCCCAGAATTTAAACCCGCTTGGTTTATGCGCTATTATTACTAATCCACTTATTTCACCGTTATTTTGGTGGATGCGTATGACTACTGTCCCAATGTTTATGCAGATTCACAAATGAGCGATGCGTTACGATATCATTTATGCTCGTACCCTCCTAGGTGGAGCATTTTTTAATTGCTCCTTGCCGGTATTACTTGAGGAACGTAAGTTTTATTAGGCATCGAACTATTATGAATTCGGGAGAGTTGTAATAAACCCCAAGGAGTTACTAAGATGTTCGCTACATGAACGAGAGGTGTGACTTGAGAATGAATGAAGAATCTACGATAAAAATATGCATGGCCAAACAAGGTTTTTAGGCACCTATTCAAAAGTTTTGGGGTTAATTTGACTGGATCATACAAAACGTATGAGTAAAAATGGTCTAGTAAGGACGTTGTGCATGCAAGATTCCCTACCATATTACTGTCAACTTCTCATGTACAAATATAAGTCATTCTTGTACAGCTAAACGCCCCAAAAGGATGAAAGTCTAGACAAGGTCTTTGATCACAATAGATCAGCAGGTCCACCACATCGCCCCATCCTCTGTAGGTTTCTATTAACGCATTTCAGCGTTTTCGCATAAATAAGTGCTGTCGTTTTGTCTGATAAGCAACACTGTTTGCCTCAAATGTATCCAGACAGCAAACAGGTCCATGCCTGGAGGATGGATCATCAAGATTATCAACAGGAGCAAAAAACGCACAATAAAGTGAAACGTACAGTATTAACACTAACTACAGTACATTATTTCATTCACGCGCAAATTCGATGTCTAGGAGGATGTTCTCATGCATTTTAGGTCGTATCACAAACGCAATATTAGATAGTGTAAACATATGCAAAACGTGTTGATGAGCTTGTGCTTGGCCTACTTAGTTTCCTAGAGCGTTCTCCGTAAAAATATAGATCACTTAAAAAGGATACCGACAAAACACCGTTTCACAAGACAGTAAAAATCATTGAGGTGAAGCATCCTTTTGATGCACAACTGCCATGTCACCCGAAGAAAGCACGAGTGCTGGGATGCTGCCAGGTTGCCCAAGCCTAGACAGAGAAACAGAGATGCACAGGTCGAATTCAAACTACGGACCCTTCGGTCAGTAAATTTGGGCTTTTATCACTGAGCCATCTCGCCGGGCAGTGGTGTTTAGCGTAAAAATGGTCCAGGCGGTTTATTATAGCACCAGGTTAGAAGAAACTCTCTGATCGTGAGACTTTTATCGATTTCCATTGATGTTAATCATGAATCAAATTGAACGAAACTAAGTGAAGGTCAACGGATAAACGGTATTACACGGCCACTCAGCGTACTACAGAGCGGATACAAACAAACATCCAACGCAAGCAGAAGTCACTCAGCAGAATAATGAACAATTGTCTACTTCTTTAAAGAAAGACGGTATTAACAGCCCTTTTTAAGTTAAAAAGTAGGGAGCGAGGGCGGTCAGTTTTTGTCATGAGTTTGCATCAAGATGACTTGAAAAATAGAAACAAAACCATAGTTCACCGCACACGCTCCGCATATCCTGTCACACGGAGCTGATGAAAAAATTAGGGTTATTTTCATATTTCGTCTAAACTGACCTATACAGCATGTTACAAATAACAACACGGAACTAACACAACAGTTGGGATACGAACTAATCCAATGGTCAGTCAAAACAGGCGGTAAAGATGTTTGAAGTGCAGTAAAGTGTGGTTGAATGAAACAATTTCCACAGTTGGTTTTCATGTCACCCAGTGCACTTTGGTTATGCCCAACAGTGCGATTCACACACAAGACTTTATGAGTAAATGCGTCTTCTTCTAACAATAATATCTTGATGGGTTCAGTCACAGTAAGCTCTTGGTGCGTTTGGGAAGTAGCCCCACGGTTACAGAGTTGAACGTATCTTTCGAATTAAAGCACCAGCCTACACGGGAAATAGTTTGAGCTTGTAAAGTTGCACATCTACAGTGCATAATTACTTTAGTGTGATACGCTAGCTGCCATGATTCTCGTTCGAAAAAAACTCTGATATGGTAGAATTTTTTTTAATGTCAAGTTAACTTGCCGAGAAGTTGAGTAACACTGTTAAGCGCTACAATTCTCATTGACCTCTGGGCAGAAGCAAAGGTCACGTTGTACGAAATTCAGCTACATAAAAATGAGTGGCCTTTTTTTCAGAATATGTACTCTCCAAGTTGGGAGCAATCGTCCTCTGAAAAATGACGGTATAAGCCTTTCTCAGGTCTCAGGAGATACGTATAACCCGTGGTTACAGATAAAGATGAAACAATGCTACAGTGCCCAACAGATTCTTGGATTAGTTTGACTAACCGAGCGGATTGGCAAAACACCCAATAACAGAAAAATCGCAAAATTATATGGACATTTCTCAACGGTAAAACTATATACGCCTTGTGTAATGCAGTACTCATGAGGTTACTGAAAATCCGTCGGCCTTATGAGTAGTGCATCACAAATATATACATGTATCGCGATATCTCGAATATTGAAGCGACTGAAACTTGAGGCGGCCTGGTTCAGCACATCCCGTTGCCCGGAAACATCACGAACGAGAGATTCAGCAGGTGAGTCTCTCGAAAAACCAATTTCGTTAGCAAATTAGTGTATATTTGCTATACACACCTTTAGGTTGAGTCTACGACTGTGGGGTAACTCGCCCTAAAGGGTACATTGTTAGGGAAGACCAAACGCATAATTATTCATTGGGTGTCTGATAACAAGCTATTGCTAGACATCAATGGTTGAAATACCGTTTTACAACGCTAGCTTGATTGTGCATGTCACCAATCTGAAATGATGTAGCCGAACGATTTCAGAAGCAGAAAATTGTTTAGGGAAATGAATGCTTATCTTAGAAACCCGTGGTTCGCTTACAAAATTTGACGTTTGAAACCGACAAATTGGTCGGAGTTAAAGTCTTCAAGCTGATACATCAGCATTTGTTGCTTGAGATGGCAACTAAGTGACCACTGAGGAAATGATGTAAGACGATCCGTAACAATAGCAATACAAATTGTATCTGATTCGTTCAGTTGCATTTCAGCTCCCCTTCAGCAACTTGGGACCGCTGTGCAAACAGCCGATGCTCATTCCTTCAAGTGCGTGAATAGATTAACACAACCGAAACACAATACCTATGAACGGGTAATCTTAGTACCAACAATTTGAAGCCAAAGTAAACAATCCATTACATTATTAGGTGCTCTGTGATATTTACTCATAATAAATTGGGAGAAACTCTCGGGCATAACTATGAGAGGGTGATTCTGGTAACTTAAATAACCCGTCCGCCTGAATCATGGCAAAAATTAGAGAAAATGTGTGCCGTATGTGAAAACGAGAAAAAATCAAGGAAATTCAGGCAACCCGATGAATTGTGGATAAATAAGCGCCAAAGGTTTACTGAACAGTGATAATTGGAAGATTGATAAGACAATAATGAAAGGGTCATATTCTGGAATAATCCTTCTTGCCACCTAAACTCGCAAATTTAATATAAATAAATACATAAACAAATAAATAAATAAATAAATAAATATCTTTCTCACAAAGCAAAATTAATCGTCCATAACACGGAAACTGCTGCATCGTTCCCGGGTATTTGTATCTAGTCAAATACTTCTTAAAGCCCAAACGAGCCTTTTTGGCTTGGTTCACCGAATCACAGAATTTAGTGATTTGGGTTGGATATCCACTTCCGGCTCTGCTAACTGCTTGCTTGTCCAAAGAAACTGTGTTTGGTCAAATGAAGTAGCAAGAAAACGATGTTACTCGTACGTTAAATTCAACGCACACTAGATAGTAGAGGGAGACTAAATGTCTTCCATCGCGTCGCTCACAAACCTGAGAATTTTGCAAATGACAGGCAAACCTTCCCGCCGAAGGATGAAACAATCTATAATTTTTGGCATAGCACCAATTTCAAGGCCACTTATCATAAGCCCAGCACCTGTCTCACCCTTATTGTTTCACCCTTCTCACCAGAAACGTTCAATCCTGGAGTTTTTCTTAACTGTCTTTCCTAATTTTGCTTCAAAATCGTACCTAACTGAAGTTGATGTTTACTGCTCAGTGTCATCGAAGGCCCCAAGTGGACGTCAACTGACAAACTTAATCAAAACGTTTTACAGTATTATCTAATACAGAATGCTCGTTTGACATGTTCGAATTCTCTTTTGCCCAGCCACCAGTCACATTTGTTGTGGCGCTTAAGATAACGAACTGCGCCTGTGAGAAATAATGGAATAGTCAGCTTTCTTCGTCATGGTGTCATATATGAAGCTCCGGTCAGCACACGTCCTAAAGCGTGCACGTATCGTTCGTTCATTTGAGAAAAGGCAGACGGGGTAACCAAATCATTTCTATTACTTGCCCGATTTGTCCAGTTCTGCCTTATAGCCGCCATATAGTGATATTATTTTGTGAGTAAAATTTAAAAAAA
>NW_008751688.1:104748-233104 GCF_000715545.1 Opisthorchis viverrini | reverse complement strand
AATTCTCTTTTGCCCAGCCACCAGTCACATTTGTTGTGGCGCTTAAGATAACGAACTGCGCCTGTGAGAAATAATGGAATAGTCAGCTTTCTTCGTCATGGTGTCATATATGAAGCTCCGGTCAGCACACGTCCTAAAGCGTGCACGTATCGTTCGTTCATTTGAGGAAAGGCAGACGGGGTAACCAAATCATTTCTATTACTTGCCCGATTTGTCCAGTTCTGCCTTATAGCCGCCATATAGTTGATATTATTTGTGAGTAAAATTTAAAAAAAGAACGTGTCAAAGAAATATCCCTTTTTTCGCTAGAGACTAGTGAGGAGAGTGAGACATCGCCCATCTTGGAAGATGACCTATCTTCGAAAGAGTTGTGCGCCAAATTTTGACTGGCGGAGACTCTAAACAAGACTATCTTTCTGGATAGAGTTTTTATTAAGGGGGATGTTAGTACAGACTGACAGATCGTAGTCGATTTGATGCATGATTATAGTATTATCTTCGCCTTACTTACCGACAACATTTCATCGGGAAGCTGTTCATCAAAATGTTTTCAAAATAATTTATATGACACGAGTACTGCGAATCCGCAGACTGTGTTTCCCTTCTTGAAGTTCATCAGGTAGGCATATTATTGCAAGTGTTTATTCATGGATTGTAACGTTTTAGCCGACGGTTTTGGCTCTAAGTCTTCTATGCTACACACCAGGTGACATTCAGTTTGTTCAATAATATCCAGACCAACTTGGGCCTGAGGTCTTCTGTTCGCAGTATTTTTGTGGAAATTTCCTGTACAAGTTGATCGATCGTTGTTCAAAGACTTGGGGTGATGTATCACATAAGAGCAATAATGGTAGCTGAGAAACGGTGTTAACGCACTAACGAATGAGATTAATCTAGTATCTGTTGACCTGTCAACTTTGTTTTCCTTAGGGGGAATGTAAAGTTTGTTTTGAATTGCCTTCCATGCAATCCCCTATCTTTCTATCTACTGGTAAAATCACAAATCGGGCACTGACTGACCACCAAGTGGAAACCATCCAAAGGGACTACTTATCAGTGAGACATTTACCTGCTAAGTCCGGTGATCTGGCAGTGGTCAGCCAAGTAAATTCACGGTGAGCTAGAACCCTCATTGAGCAGGAGAGGCAGTTGACGGCTGCAAAAGTTACAAGAATCTTATAAAACATGAATAATATGTAGCCAGGTGATAAGTTGCTCGAAAGTTTCTCGCATGGTTTTCGTTTTGATCTTACAAAGCCATTCATTCAACCTCACAAAATAGCACCAGTAGTAAACAACAGGCCACATTCGACGTAGCACGACCGATCACGCGGTACTGTCATCCGTTGTGCTTATGTACGTCCAGCTACACCACGGCCATACATTTTGAAAATACTGTAAATGAGATCAGTACTCGAGGAATCAACGGTCTCATTGATGACTTCAGCTCGTGGGTGGAACAGCATCAGAGATTCAATCCTAGATGGATGCATCTAGGTACAGCTTGTTTGTAAACATGCAATATAGGAAAGTAATGTCAGTATTAAACTTTATGTTTTGCACATTATTCCTTGCAGAATCTCCAAGCAGACACAAATCACATGCTTCCAGGATCGGTTCAAATCTTCCAACACAGCTTAAAGGTGGAGGCGTCTTGTGCAGAAATTTTCATCCACCTCCAGTAAACGAAAATTTTCGAACAAAAAGATCTTTAAATCCACGACTTTTGTGTCGCAAACAAGAGGATCGGTTAATTCCACAATCCGAGCCGCACTTCCTTAGCAATGAGATGTGCTCAGACAACGCTTCTCAGACAGACTCAACCTCGGTTGATGTCCTTTCGAACAGACTTCAGTTGCTGTTCAACAGTCGGCAGAGCAGAGGAGCAAAAAATATCATGGTGATCCGGTCAAACAATGGAGGGTCTGGACTAACTGCACTTCCTGTAAGTTTACTTGCATTGCAGTGTTAGTTTACTGGAATGGGTTACGTGGCTAAAAAACAGGGGTGTCGTGAGGGCGGAAAAAGTGAATTCTGCTTTGTGTCCATCCATTCCGTGATTACTTTTGGCAAATTCGATTTTTAGCTGATTAAGTTATTAGATTATATGAAAGTCACGGACGCTAGTCACCTAATAGCCACTTCGTTCATCCTTAACATCTCATCTTTATTTGGCAGTAAATTCTCAGATTTGAAGCAAAAATTATTCCATGCAAGATATGTTTGCTTTCCTATTTGCATTTTTGAAGGACAAAATCAGTCATCGATCGTGCTGCGTAACAACTATTTTAAAATGAAGAACATTTTCAATAACACTCTTGGTGCACTTTCAAATGGATTCTTGACCTGGGGGTGTCATAAAATTGATTTTTTGAAACCGGTACATTTTGTTGAAACGTTCTTATCCGTAGGTTCTAGTGATGTCGACTCCTACTTCATCTTAAGGTGTAATGGAAATCTCATGCTCCTGCTAAAAGCTTCCATTCTTTATCACGCCTCGATATTTCTGATGGGGTTCATCTTCTGATCGTGAGACAACAGGTTTAAATGTTTATAGTAATCATAATTTTGTAGGAAGAACTACATTACTTGCAGGGCTTTGATATCGGAAAGCAATATCTCCAGCAATTTTGTTGACTTTACAGGTTCTCGGCGCGTTCTTGAACTTAGCGAATGGACGTCCGCAGGAAGTGTAGCTAGTTAAATAGTTTTCGCCAGCACAGTAATATCTAACCCCATAAAGCGTAATCAGTAAAGTCCCACC
This sequence comes from Opisthorchis viverrini, assembly GCF_000715545.1. NCBI lineage: Eukaryota > Metazoa > Platyhelminthes > Trematoda > Opisthorchiida > Opisthorchiidae > Opisthorchis > Opisthorchis viverrini. The sequence goes on along the minus strand of NW_008751688.1, from coordinate 230,340 downwards.
TATGCTTACTGTGCTTTTCAAGCACCATTTATTAGTCAATAATATTCCCCCAGTGGATATTTCCTTTCCATGGTCACAGCAGGAAAGAGCTTACAGCTGTTACAAGGTATTACTTCTGTTGTGATTAAGAAGAACTTCAACCTAAAGTGACTGACATTCCTATATTTTATGCTGAAGCTACTGTTATGGCTTTCTTTTGCAGTTTAACAAAACATACTTGTGAAATACAATCATTTGCAAACAACTTTCGTTTTGCCAGTCTCACCTAGAACCCAACTTAATCCCTCGTTTGTGATGTTTCCAGGTAACTGAATGTGTGACGTTCGAACATAGCACTGTAGGGAGAGAGAAAATCAGGTTTGAGTAGAACACCATTAGTACCCTTCTAGTTGCACCTAAATTTTACCGCAAAAGATATGCACCTGAAGATTTTGGCCAGACTATTGGGGCCACCCACAGAGCTGGCCCCGATAAACGAATCATGATTAAGTGGTACCTAGGAGTGAAGTTATTATACATAGGGTTAAAGCACTCACATAAGGGAATTAATTGAGGTACGGTCAAATTTTCAAAGTGAGAGCGGCTTCTCATCCTGAAGGATTTCAATGCAATCTACACTGTAGACTCCTGCCTTAGGCTGCACAACATCTTTCTGTGAAGAACAATTTGAACATCATAATACTGAAGTTGAAATTGTAAAAATCGCACACGAGACATCGAATCAATTTTAGTTCTCCTAATTCGTTAATATTAACCTGTCTGTCTGTCACGCTTAGTAGATGAAGTGTAAATCAGACAAAATAACCTGTCTCAAGTGTTTGCTATCCATCGATCAAAGGCGTCAAAAAGTCTTCTTTTTTGGAAAAGAAAACTTCCAGAGGTTTGCACTTTGGTGCCACAGTCTCATGCCAGCATAACGAAACCAGGTTTCTAGATACTTCCACAAAGGGAGAGCAGCTCATTGTTTTTCAATTTCCCTTAGTAGGGGAACTACCTGCCTTTACTCACGTATCGACTGGGCTGAAACTAAAAGCTTTAGGTTCACTGACACACGATTCGAAAACATTCCATTGATGTTTATTCACGGCATCAGTATGCCGTGCTGTGCCGTCCTATTTGAACGTTTTGTCAAACGCGCAAAAGCAGCATTACTACCACAACGGTTGATAGAATAAAGGCACCTTCTAAGTGATTACTAGCATATATCGTATCAAACTGGTCATCCATTGGGTGGCCTATTGTGCAATTTGCAGTGGTCCATTGCTGAAACCAAGAGTGATGTTGTTCTTTGAGTTGATGCGAACGAGTGGAGTTCATAAACGTCAAAAGGTTGGCTACCAAGGAACCATGTTCCATTTAATGAGGATGGAACAAACGCGAAAGGGATAGGGGGTGGGTGTGACGTGCCTGTCACCTCTATGTCAGTACTAAGGATAAAACCATAGAGACTAACCAGTAGTCTCACGATGCTAGATGTCGCTCTGTTGCGTTTGTTGTCTAGAGACAAACTAGTTTTCTCCACTCAAACGTCGCTGAATATAGATAGACCGGTTTCGCTGCTTGTTCATTGATATGTTTTCTGGGGATGGAAACCGAACTGCTAACGTTTTTTATCTATTGAAAAGAGATTGCCAGTGGTACAATCTAAATGCTAGTCCGACGAACGGAACCACAGCCAAGGTATTTATTGTGCAACACTTCATTTCAGAATCTTCCTCATGACGACAACCCCCTTGATTCAAGCCACAGCTTCCTCCCTGATTCTTCGCTGTATGTCTTTAGGACAAAAGTACCCTTAGAAGAAAATGGTGAAAAAAGCCTTTCGGAACTGACATGCGATTGGCAGTAGATTGCTCGTTTCCGCAAGTATTCGGACATATCTCTTGTCATTTCTCATACGACTTGTTAAACCGTACACCGTAGGACTTGAAGTCAACGAGTTTGAGTTTTTATTGTTTCCACAATGTGATTTGGTCAATTTTTTTTTGATGCTAAACGGCGAGAAAGGAGCAATCCAAGAAACTGTTTGTGTAAGCGGACTGTTGATAATATAGCTCAGGAAAGTTTGAAAGTCTTTTAGCCATTTTTTCCACCAGTGTAATCTACTGTGTTCTGCACATTTCTTCCGGTACAAGCTTGTGCAAAGTGTGCGGTCAAAAACCACTCACAGGCTCCCAAAACTTTGCATATAAAAAAGGATTTAAGAATAGTAGAATTGCATTAGTCCAGTGTCTGTTGAAAAAAGAGACTAGTGGGATGTGGAAGGCTCAGCCCTCCTAGAACTCACGGTTAATCAAGTGAGGATTTTGTACTTAACTGAGGAGTAACAGATAGGTTTTATCTAAAGCAGAATGCAAGCAAATAGAGATCCAACCGTAGGAATGTTTGTGGAGACTGTTTTGCGAACGAAGACCCATGTTATTGGATAAGCACTTGGTATGTGCATAACTTAGAAGCAAACTATCGAGATGGATGTATTCACAGGGTGAGGCCTTCCCTACTTCAAACTTTTCCAAATGCAGCTGCACAGTGTACCGCAGAAATGAACAAACATTTTCAGGGTTACCCGTCGGGACAGGCCGTTCAATAAGTCTCTTGATACCATCAAGGAGTAGTGACCTCGTTTCAGCACCGAATCTGAAACTAAATAAGATTGGATAAGACTGCCAGTTGCTATTTTTAGGTAAGTATATGCCGTGCTGGGTATGAAGATACCATTCGTAGTTTCACTAACAGTCTGAAGCTGTTCGAAATCACCAGGTGTTCAAACAAGACAATATTTCAGGCTAAACAGTGAATGAAGATGGTTGAATTGAAAATGGTTAGTGGCTGGATCAAAAGCTGTAAAAAGGCATCCGATCTGATGGTTGGTTACCGAGGGCAAGCAGAATATGGGTAAGCGGCGAAGTGAACACGAGTAATTTGATCCGGAAAGGTTGATAAAATTATATGGAGGCTGGAGCACGGTACACGAAGAAGAAGTAGGAAATAAGAAACGAAGGAAAAGGAGCCAGCAAGCGTGCTGGTCTCACCAGGACAACATCAAGTTCTTGACCGTTTGTTCGGAACTGCGGCTTTTAACGGCTTTGGCTACATTTCAGCTAAGTGTGGCCTATTGTGAATGTGTCACGGAACAATACCGTATATGGGTGTTTTTTGACGAATCACTGGGATATTTAATCAGACAGGGTCTGTATCTTGCCACTGACATTTCTGAGTCAGTAGACAAAGATACAGTTAGTGATACTAACTTAGTGATTTATGACGCCTTGCCTTTACACAGCTACTGTTGAAGCGTTACCCTTGAACATATTCTGTCCAATAACTATGGGTTAGCCGCTTCTGGTTGATCTTGGACGAGTAGTGAATTATTTCTGAAGGTGTTGGACATCAGCGTCGGACATCTTGGCTACGCGGAAGAGGAACTTGAGGTCCGGAAATCTCAAAATATTACAAGAACGATTACGCAAAGACAGCTGTCGGGGTTGTTAGAAGTGATTACCCACTGTTCTGTCTGAAGTCACGATGTTCCATCAAGCCACCTTGAGTGACCTTGAAAACGTAAAGTTCAAAACAAACTGCGAGTGTTCTTTTTAAAACTTACCCTTTCTTAACTAAGCAGTACAATAATATGAATGCGGTTGGAATGTTAACGGCTGCAACGTTATGCAAGCGCGCGAGATTAAATTCATATGAACCAGCTGCCCAACTTATTCCGCTCACAGGATAGAAAAAGTACCATCCGTATATTATCCTACAGAATTCGAAAGACGGTGTAAGTAGCTGGGCAGATTTCGATGTAATTGAGTAGGCGATTTATTACGGTAAATAGGCCTTGGACAATCAACACGACGAAACAACACGTTTTTTTAAATTTTGCAAAATCAGCCGGATCCCATTCTTCTTACAGGAGACGCTTACTAAAAACGGATTGTTTAATTTAGTCCAGGTTATTTTAGCTTCATTGTGAAAACTGCGGGTGGCTTACTGACATGAATAGAGGAACCATAAAGTTTTCATATACGTATCCACCACTGCTCACCTCATGGAAACTAGAACAAGAAACAGAATTATGAAAATGAGTTGTAACTGTATCTGTTTCTGGAAACCATATTGCCGAATTCTACCGTCACTTGTTGAGTGTTTCCGGTCACACTAGTGTCACATCACTTTACAAGTGCTGCTGTTCAGTTAGGCTTTTCATCCTGCGTCAACCAGTTCCACCAATGGATGTCCAACATCAGTTTAACACTCAAAAGATGTAATGAGAAAACTGACAGAATTTGGACTGAAGGGACTGAAATAACTGAGAACTTTTAAAGTAATATACTATTATTCTCGAAAACGTCTCCTACTTTCTCTGTCTCGTTTAACGATACCTCTTGATAGTATATGTAAATATCTCTAGTCAAACTATTACTATCCATTTTGCCATATACAGCTAAGTGAAAGCCTTATGTTTATTTGCAAACCATTTTACAATTTCAGTTAGTAAGCGGCTGCTTGATTACTGTATTGTGTATTGTCTGACCAATTTTCGCACAATGGGCGAATCAAAACGTTCGAATTCCCCGTAGATTATGAAGCGAATCATTGAGTGTCACCAAAAATCAGCGTAACAGGGACTAATGAAAGGGTTTATAACGACAGCCATATATTTAGTTAATGATGGTTTCTGAAAAACCCAGTGTACCAAGGGATAAAGGGGATCATGTGATCAGCAGGGAACATTCCTTTCCGCTAGGCTCAGCTGTTCTTGTCAATCATCTGCCTTTCAAAAGAAGCAATACTGGAAAGCAATTCAGACGATAGAGTTGGTGGTTTCACTCAATCCAACGGGGAAAAAGTATGGAGTTCAAGTGGAGGGAGACTGACACACGTCACAAAAGCTCGGGACTGTAATTAGAGGAAGAACTGCGCTTGATGATCTGAGATAAATTTCATGGTATTAAGTACCTATGAAAGGCAAACGGGTGAACTATGTCAGAAAAACCATAGTTCACCGAATTTTGGGCCTTTTCAGATCACACGTTCTACTGGATGTTCAGACAGCTATGGTTATAACTTACAGGATTCACTATGTTTATGGATAATCATCATCATACTTAGTAAAAACGCACAATTAAAGATTGACCACTGGCAGATGAGACCGCAAAAACATATTCTGTAATGATTTTTGTCCGAGCACATAGGTCATGTCGTCTGAAGCGAAGAAGTCTCAATGCCGTTGCACGATGAGTGTCATTTTGGAAGTACGTCAGTTCACCTATCGCCTTGTTATTGTCAAAGTGAAAAACTCCAGACCTATTGCCTTGTTATTGTCAAAGTGAAAAACTCCAAAAACGAGTTGAACTGCCAGTGCGGTGTGAAGCGCAATCCAGCTAATTGTTTCAGTGTCAACCTTCTGAGTGCGACGCTACTGATCAGATGTTCACTGCTGAATGATTTTGTCCCAAACTACAAGCAGAGAACTCTCAAGGTCAAATCTCACAAGAGGATTGTAAGATGCAAACGGTCAATAATTTTCCACGAGTTTTGAAAGGCTCTATCGCGCTTCTTGTTATTTTTTCTGGGTAGATTTACTTTACTAGCAGGGAAAAAAATTTCAGTTGAAAAGTCAAAATTCTTTATAATACCAACCAACTACAATATTGCTCAAGTTAGAACGGATAACGATGAAATAGAAAGTGAAATATCACAAGAGGTATCAGCTATTCCATTAATCAACCAATCGTCGTAAATGCTACGTTACGATAACTGACTGGGTCTTCACACAGTTCCTCACTTCAGAGGTGAGCTCAATTAGCCTCGCAGGCATTCATAAAGGATAAAGAAAGCAAAACGATTTCTACTTATCTATTGGTTTATGGTGTTCAGAAACATTAGTTTGAAATTTTTCCCTCTTACCCATAAAATCCTCCTGATACTAGATCAGAAATGTAAAGCGCCCACACTCAAACAGCCGTAGTTTACCTACAATTATTTGCGTAGAGGCGTTTTCACATTAGGCATAGGGAACTGACGGGTGTTGGATCAAGCAGATGCCTGGAGGAGCAATATGGTATCCGCTTGGTAAAACTGGCAAACGCAGATACTGGTAATCGTCCCAAGCGACAGCAGAACTTAGAGCAACTAGAAACATAGGCTGAAAGAATAGTTATAGGCGTTAATATCGAACGTAGGCGAACAGCTGGCACTAGATCGGGAAAACCTTGGAGAAATAAAAGCTCTCATGTTTAGCTCCAGAACACCTTAAACGACTTACTCAGTGCAACAAAACGACACTTTGTAGTCAAACAAATCTTTTGCATGTTGATATCTAAGAAATCGTTTTCTTTATCGTGATCGCAGACAAGAGTTCAGTGGGGTTTTATGGAATAGTTTGCTGATGTGGGGACAAGTTTAAGACTGAAATAATTTTTCTAGGTTTCTCTCAGATAAACAAAATATTCCCTTTCAGTCAGCTCAAACTCTACTTATCCTGAGGGGTTTTTTTGACGTCCGATTCTCTATCTTTCATGCAGTACCCTAAATGTAACAATTCAATACGAATAACAGCGAAGTTCCATCCGTTAATCAAGTGTGGACAACTTCTGAGCATAACACAAGATATTTTCTACTCCTGGAGCCGTTTACTAACTATCTGTGTTTTGAAAGGCCACTTTACATTTTGGTTTTCTTTTTGGATTCAATTGTGAGTTTTCTATACGGACCTTTAAGGGTTCAACAACCACGTTCTCTACGTTTTGTGCAGACAAGATTTGCTGTAAAGCCTCACCGTCAGTGTCAGCGCATAAATTAATGTTCAGAAAATTTTGGTTCGTTTTTTCGCTGTCGATTTTAATGATGGATATTATGATGCTCAATTTTCCCGTGGAAACGGTTTGGATAGGTTCGTTTTTGGGGATGACAGCGAACATGTCTCTAACATGTCTCTCAGTCGGGTGCCAGCTAGAATATTGTGGTCGTTTTGACACAAAACCTCATATAATGCAGAATCATCCTGAAGCCGCTGTGGTTGATGAAAATAGCGAATCACCTTCTCTGAATTTAAGCCGTTTTGTGAATCCTTGAGAACTATGGATTAACACCACATCGGTCAATGCTGCGTCTGGACATTGGACATTGAATTTCCCACGTCACATAGCGCCCACTTTGTTCAATGAGATTCGAGCCTAGCACGGAATACCTAACAACCTCAATAGTAGAGTAAAGCCTGATTTCATCACACTTAAAATCACTTACGATCGATCGTTTCTAACCCGTATTTACCTCAGCTGCTTCTGGATAATGAAGCCATTTATCACAAAGGGACATCGATCATTAAGAAGGACATATAAATCACGAATACTTTGGCTTGATATGTGCATGATTCATCCCCGGGGGAAATCAAATCTATATCACTAACAGACGAACGAACAGATCCACACCTTTAAGGACAAGGAAGCCACGTGTGTATCATTCTTGTGGTTTCTGTGCAAAGTTTTGCGTGAGAATGGTTTGAAGGAAAATGAAAGTATTTGAATAGTGATCTTCTGGTATGCAGCACCATCCTGACAGCTGAGAGTACTGAGACCGATGGCAAATGCACTTTTACACGTTGTCTATGGAAAAGTGACCAACCGCACCGAAAAACCAACATTGGGTTAGAGATTGACATGGAATGCCTGTTAAGTCCATCCTCACCACCCGAAATCGAACTTTTTTCCACAGCGTTTGGAAGTGTCCTACTATTACCTGGTTTCCGTCGGTTGTCAACGAAGACAACAAACTGGAAGGTATGATTCTGTGAAAAATACCACGGGCTGAGTAGTGGATGAGGAAATATTTGTCTCCAGCTTTTGCGAGCGAAAAATGTGGTTACGTGCTGCTGTCTTCAGCCACATCATGCACCGTATGCATAAACTCTTTGGTGCTGTCGATACAAGGCCTCCAGTCGCAAATGGCCAACTTCTGGTGGCTCCTGGAACACTTTCAGCAATGTCTGCACTGTAGTGTAATCAAAGGGTTAAATTATCATTTTCTCGCTGTGACCAAAGTTCAGTTGGCTAGTTCAGCTGCATGAAACTGACTCCCGTTTATATAACGGGGTGCATGTTAGAAGCTTTAAAGGAGAGAACGTTTAGTGAAGCGTGTGAAAATGTAAGCTGTTTTCAACGCTATACCTAGATGCGACCAAGCGAATTTATTCGTAGGATTTTAGTTTCGTCGTCGAATCACTCAGAAGAAGTTGCGCACAATTCTGGAGCCTACAGTCCTCAAAACATGAGCGTCTCAAGCGTCATCACGTTTCTTCGTATACATTTCCCAAGAAATCGGGTATAAATTTACACTAAAGAATTGACTTTCCATGCACTAAGACCCCAACCGTACTGCGGCATCAACGAAGGTCCTTTTATGTTCATAGTACGGGTTGAGATCTACCTTTGGTTGCCGTATGACGGATAGAGGCAAAGTGTAGGGGGGGGAGGTGGCACGAAGACATAAATGAACGATGATTAATTAGAGGTGAGCGTCAAGATGCGACAAAATCTTAGCCTATGACAAGTATTTTGACCTACAAATGGATTTGGACAAGTCAGGCACAATCTTTTTGAGGAAGAACTTTGAGGGTCAACACCAGGTTACCACACCTCTTGCCATACGGCTGTTAGAAGTCTGAGTGATCAAAAGGAAGGTTGGTTCAAAATGCACTTAAACATATTATTCAACCTGAGCGTCAAAATGGAGTGTGCTTCCCATCACCAATGCATATATTTTATCCCAGCAGATACATCCGCGTGAAAATATCATGCCTAGTTTTCGGGCACTTGGAAGTGCTGGAAAGTTGATACTGTTTATAATGCAATATTATGCAATATTGAGCACTACGACATGAATAGCTTGGTGTACAATGCAAACTGTGCTAACAATTGCTCGGAAATTTACAATACAGAAGGCCCTTGTATTGTTGTTGGCATTAATAATGAACTGTCCCCAGCAAAAATTTGGTTTGATAATATTTAGCTTTAATTAGATCAAATTTTTTAGAAATGTATTCAAAACAAGACTGATTATCTTTGATTGTCTTATCTTGGTTGATTTCGCGCCTTAAAGCAGAATTATCACCAAATAACCAATACGAAATTTTAGACCCTTCAAAATTATACGGTATTCAGCAAATTGCATGAAGAATGATGTCAAAGTTGTTTGATTCGTATACGTCATTAAAGGAAGTAGTAGAAATGTTTCAGACAGACTACACAGTAGCTTCTGCCAGTCTATCTTCCCAGCCCCACTGTCTTTAATTGGCGTCAGAATTTGGTGCACAATATACTTGTGTTTGGCGCTATTGGGACATGGAAGTGTTCCAGAAAAAAAACTAGGCTTCCGGGCAGACCAAGCCGGATATGTTCTCCAGTACTCCTGGTCTTAACCACCGAACTTCCGGTTTCCAGTCTTTTATTGAAACATCTAAAAGGCTGAAATTTTGCCAAGCTAGGGAGAGTACTAAAGAAACACTTGATAGAAATGGGTGATTGGAGAAGAGTTGATGAAGTTCCTGCGGCTGGCTGCGTATGCACTGGTGCATTTGACAGGAAGAAAACACCTATACCCTAATGACTCACTATTATAGCCGCGTGGACAACTTGCATACGGAACGATGTTCTAATGTTGTCGGTTCACAATCGGTATAAAAGTAATCATGGTTAACATGGGTTTATTTTAATAAACCGTTTGAATAAATAGACGAGAGTGTACTCCAACTTCTTTGCCTGGTGTTTCTTGTGTCGCGAGATCATGCTAACTATCCCGTAGCCTTCAATATTTTTCATTTTCATTGTAGTATGGTGCCTGCTGACTTGGTGACCAAGTTAGGGATTCCTTAGTGACATTTATGTAAGTGGATCGTACAGATAAAGTACACGACCACTTTCCGTGCCCGAAACGTTATCATGTGAACGGTGACACAAGGGGATAATCCACACTGAATGCTGCCCTCCTTGGACGTAGAGCCTGCAACGCAAACTGAATTTTTGAACAGATGTACGAGGACAGTTAAAAATCAGGATTTTGGGTGAGAAATTGTTGATCCCTTTTGCATAAGCTGGACCACAGGGAACTGAGGATTTTCATGTTTGACCGTTATTTGCGTTTGGTGGAAATGTTTAATTTCCCCTTCTGGCTTTGCTCTATGAATAAACTGTGTGTTGATGTGAATTTCTGTTTGCATCACTCATTGTCTGGCGTTTAGCTTCATGTCCATTTGTGTTTTTTTTTAACACATCAGTTCTTTGAGATGGAAAGTGCGACTTGGCAATAGTAACCTCGCCATCAGTTCCGAAGGTCCCGAAAACCTAATAGTCCACAATCAAGGACAATGAAATTCTACGTTCAGCTACTGATATTTTCTGGATGCTTGTTATATTACCCAACAACTAACATTTTTCGTATTTCCGCATTTCATATTACGATCATCGCTACAGCACTTCTGGATCATCATACATTTTTGAATAGGTTGTGGCATAGTTTAGGTACGTTCAGAATAAAACCACACCCTTTTGTTAGACGAAGGGAGACATATTACATGGTCCAAATACACAAAAATAATAGTAGGACTACGTTGCTTCTACAAATTACCGACTAACTCCTGGAAATATTTCACCATTCATGTTCGCCAATCACCAGTTCACTGGTTGGAAGGCGCACAGACAGAAGTCCTAGATTTTTTATAGATTTTGTTTCAAAAAGAAGATTTTAATCGTTCTACCTAGCGCACATTTGATAGGCATTTCGTGCTGCATTCAGAAGCCGACTTTTCCAGAATAATTCCACACAAACAGCGGGAAGACAAGTTGCGAGATCTTACAAACCTGTGGCTGTCTTCTCACAATGTGGTCTGGGGATTGGTCCTTTTGGTCTTTCCCTGAAGGAGGGAATTCTCTTTGTGACGTAATGCAACACATCCATCAACAATAAAATGGGGTTGAAAACCAGCCCGAAGATATTGACTTTTGACTCGTTTGTCCGGCTGAAATTTAAGTAAAGTGCAACTCATACAAAACTTGATATATATTTGACAACCTTTGGTTGCTGCTTCACTAAAAACTAATGCAGTTACTCACTTACTTGCTTATTGTAATCCGGTTTCTTTCTGGAGTATGCTCATTAGAACCTTCGTTCATCCCCAGCCACGTCATGATCCAAAAACGCCACTGTACAATGGTAGAAACCAGAAGTTTCATGCTCGATCAGTCTTGAAACAAGTGACACTCATCATCATTACGGATATTTTGTGCCGTACAAATTATTTGTCTCTCTGGAAACTGTATCCTATGTTTCCTATGTAGTCTACGTAACACAACACTTTGTCAATTCTTATTCTCTCTTCAAAACAGCTACAGTGTAGTGAAGAACAGTGTAGTGTAGCAGAAAATAGAGAAGCTCAAGGTGTTGGCAAGGTGTTGGTACATCCGTAGCAAGTGGGCTCTGGTTATGCTCAGTCTGACTATGCTACACCTGGAACTTTATCACACGTTAAAGCGAACGTCGGAAATAAAAAGCATTTGCCCTCATGTCGCTTTGATTTCATATTTTGCACAGTTAGCCATTAACCGGTCGATTATTTTATTGCTTCAATTTTTTAGTGTCGTTCGCTATCCACTAAAAGTGGATGTCCCGTCATTTTCTCCAAAACTGTTTTCAGCACATGGGACCACCTAACTAATGTTTATAGTGCTGGAGAAATTCAAGGGCATAAAATTTAATTTCGTAGTCTCGTGATGTTATTGCACATGACCCATTACTAATTGTAGAAGAGGATTCTTTTTTCACTTATGATGATTACTTAAGGATCCTCTCAACATTGTTGTGTCTCAGGTGATGCACGCCGAAAACTGAACATGATCAGACAACAAAATTCGACAAAAATGCAAACAGGATTGCTGTTTATTGGACAAGCATGACTAAACCGTCATAGTAAACTTTATCAACAAATTCTCAGAGTCCATCCCGAAGACAGGTCTTTTCCCTCGAAACTCCACCACTATCGCTCATTGACAAGCAGCCAGTACCAGAAAAAATCTTGCTCTGCTTTGTGCAGCATTTATCCGAACTTCAGGCCGCACTAGAAAACATTGTTAATACTTTCGAATTTTTCGCTTCCACAGGTCACTCTCTCCAGGTTGGCAGTTCAAACCCTCGGACAAGTGATGTGTGAAATATCCAGCGCTTTTGGTCCCCGGTGGCACAATGATCCGGTTCGTTACCTGTATCATCTGAATGGTCGGGAGGTTCGGTCGCTCAACGACTTGTTCCAGCGGGATTCAAAAGTCTTTATAGGAACAGGAGTTCAGCGAATATTTTGCCAAGCTTCAGGAACAGACTCATTACCGATACGAGGGGAAACTGTTCGAGTACGTAAAACACCACTACTTGTTGCACACGTTCTCTTTTGCCAAGGTGAAAATGTCGAACCCAATTTCTTTCTTATTAGGCTATTCTCTGAAAAAGAATGCAGAAGAATGGACCCACTCTGCAATGAGCTCTTGTAGCTTGAGCTTGTTTCCGCTACAAAGTGCCCCAAGGGCGCAAACTTCTGATCCCCAAAATAGTTAGTTGATTCCCAAGCAGAAGAAATGCAAAGAAAGTGCATTAAGTTGACCCGATGGTTGTTACTGTTTTTGTTACTTTGTGCAATGCGTAGCGAGATGCTCAAGGGCCAAATATTTAGTAACCAGTGAGCATACTCAAGCTGATAACGTGTCCCGGCAACAACTACGTGCTTTGCTCAAATTAATTGCTCATGCGTTAGAGGCCGTCACCAACGACAGCTCTAATTCGCCATTTTATGGATCTTATTAGCTATTCTCGAATTTAGTCATGACTTCACGCAAAAAGCAATAGTTTATGAATCCGCACGTCATAAAACGGGAGTAAGTGATGCAGGATAGTTGTATACACAGTCCAGTACATTTCACTCCAACAGGGAAGTTAATTCGACTACAATATGGCAGTTAGTCTTGTTGTTGGGAGGAGCTTACAACTAAGCTATTGTGCTCTCTCCATGGAAAGTCCCTCACATCAAATCCTAGCAGTTCAGAGACAGATCCGTTAGTTAAAAATTCAACCTGACGAAATGATTCCACCACACGCGGACAAGAGTTGCAACGTCCAGGCCCGATTAACTGAATCGGGTCCATATAAATCGTACGTTAAAACGGAGAGGTTTCGTTTTGATACCGATGCTTATTCTACGTGAAAGAAACTGTCTTGCTAAACTTTCCGTTAGTTTCCAAACTTTTATTTCTTAAGTAATCACTCGATGAGCCAAAACACATTTCTATCCGTGAATGAATCTGCAACTCCTCGAAAGACATGAAGGCTGTCAGTGCCCAAGTTGTAGCAGTTTTTGAAAATCATACAAATGCTTGCTAACATTTCTCATTGCTGCGCTTGAAGTTTTCTGGAAACAAGCAGCGCCTTGGCAAGACCTCTGTGTCTGTGCTACTCAACATTCTATCCACTGACTATTGGTAAGTTATTTAAGGCATTCGATGTTACCGGAAACACCTATGAAATTTCATGATAATTTCATGTAACATCCTCCTAAGTTTCGTCTTTTAATCCATTCTAATTTCTCCGTGAAACACGTTCCCTTAGGCTGATCAAGTTAATTTATGATGAAAGTTTACCAGTGAAAACCTTCGGCAGCTAACTGCCAAAACAAAGAACATCAACCTGTATGAAGATCACATTACGCAACAAAGCAGACACCGGATGCCTGTGGCGGTGCGTGACAAAGAGAGTCACATTATTGGGTCACAGTTCCGGTATACCACCACATTGCTATTTTCACGTGGACTTCGACAACAAATAAGTCCCCTGACGTTGGTCACACGATCCTCCTCTCGAAAAACCGCGCTCACAAAGCCAGAAAACAAAGGTGGTGTTGGTGAATGTTGGAAATAACTCCTAGCTCACTTTTGCTGCAATGCTTTGGAGGGAGGACACCTAGTTTCTATTCAGGAATCTCTTTTTGTTACTGTTATCTTTGTTCGACTTTCCGGTGTCCAAGCAGACCCCAATCATACTTCAGTTTAACAAACTTTCTCACAAGTATTTTTACCTTGCGGTGTTTTCTGAGATAGATTGTAGAATGTCCGAGAGTTTTTAACTGTCTTAAAATCCCTTGATGACAACAGGTGATTACTTCACGTCTCAGGTGATTTGCCGCGAAAGGTAATTTTTTTTAACACAATGGTATTCTGAAACATAAGAATAGAAACATGTCGTCTTGTGCTAAATGGTCGCAAATTCGTAATTAACACAGCTGATTGCTCAGTACTCATTTTGACCGGAGGAGCTTCCTGTGAATAGTTTCCCGTTCCGTACAACCGATATCTTCTGTTGACAAGTCTACTATTTGAGCGAATCGCGTTCGTACAAAACAGGGAAGGGTGAAAATAATGGATTAGAGTTTGGGGAAAACTTGAGAATTCTGGCTCTCCCCGCGTGCTGTCCAGCTCAAAGTGCCAACAGAGTGACACGGCTGGAAAACATCAATCTGAATTGAAACTTATCCTATGGACAAGTGATTAAAGTTCGTGTGTTGACATGCGGATGGCATACCGTTTATCTTTTGTTTTTCCGTAGATTCACTAGCGTCTCCTGGTCTCTCATCTGATGGTCTATCTATTTGAAACACCAAGCAAGCACTGGACTACCGGTCACTTGTCTGATGCTAGGAAGAAATCACCCGGCCATCAACTTATGTTTTGCGTCGACATTTGGATACAGCAAGGTCACCCGATAATTGGTACCGAAGATCTGACGCTTCATGGTTACACTGAAGTTTCCACTTTAGTTGTTCGTGAAAGTGCTTTTGTCTTTAGCTGTTTTAGTGGACCCGTTCTAGATTTTTTCAGTTCCGATTTTGTTACAACTCAGACAGCAAAAGATGAACAAAGTAAACTTTGGTGTTTTTCTGTAGACAACTGAGGTAAACTTTCAGTGTTCTTATTCCTCCTCTGTTCTGCAAAAAAATATTAAATTTGCGTTTCACTTCATGCAATTAAATGAGTATGTCTGAAAAATAAGTTGTCATACTGGTCAGGCAAAGTCCCTTTTGCGAAAGTGAGATTGTATTTGTAGATACATTCCTTCAGGTTCGTGATCTGTATTTTTTTACTGGTTTCTTTGCTGCATGTGAGAATAAGATTCATGCAATAGCTAAATAAGTTCACTTAGCGGGAACAGATCTAGAAATATTCTAAGAGGTAAATTTATCGCACCCCAAAAGCTCTTCATTAAGCCACACGGACTATTCGCAGTACTGCTTGGAGATCATCACCACTTGGGACGTTAGTTGCCTCCTAAAAGTCATACATTCTTCAAGGCTTTGACTCTCAGTATTTTACTAACCTTCCGTATCACGACACTGTGTTGATGTCCCCGAAAGCGCCTGCTAGTAGAAGCAGTGACGAATCACCGGTTCTACTTCTAACTAAATCGGCGACGTACTCAGGACGTATTCATATGGATTTTCAGCTTCTCAAAAAGGGATGCAATAACACCAGAGCCCATACGCCATTTAACCACGCATGCAAACTGTCAAAGTACCTAAAAAGCCGGTCACCGTAGAGTTTGCTGCACGAAAACACCCACTGAATTTCATCTTTACGGATAGTTATTCTTTCAACAAACTGGTGAGGAGGACAATTTTATCAAAGAATGCCGTAGATCTGAATGATAGCTTGACAATTTGCACTCAGAAAATGACAAAACAGAATTATTCTGGGTTTGCAGATTTTGACTTTTGGAAGAACCTATATATGAAGTTGTCAAACCGTTCCTGAGACGACAGTATTTCTCTGCAGAAGCGCAAAGAGCTGACGTGGCGGAGAATGATTGGGAATGCGTGTGCTCACTCGTTTATAGTAACTTCAGACGTGTAGGTATCGAGTAGGTTCAAACTGAGTGGATAAATATGCGTTTCAAGTTGTTTTTCACTCCTCTCCAAAATAGTTGAATCTATAAACCATTTCCGAGAAAGGCCAAAAGATGGTTAAAAAATAGCCCAAGCAGGAGAATCTTTCGGAGTTAAAAAGGTATCTGACATCCAGATAACGTCACAGATGCGTTGTAAAGAAAAACGGGATGAAATGTTTTGTTGGACGGTGACAAACCAGCGGGTGATTTCGTGGCTGCTATTGGATGAATCTGACCCTGGTACATCAAAATAATTGTATTCGGTTGGCAATTGTTGTCGAGAAACACAACACGCCCAACTAATATGTTTATGAGATGCGTTTAGCACCTCCCCCCTGTTTAAAATGTGGTCAGTGCGAAACATTAAATCAGCTGATGTCACCGGTACATCCCAATAGGCACCAATTCTTCCCGGGTCTGCCGGGAGTCTAAGGGCCAAAAATATGACTATCGGTGAAAGCAAGAAGGCCTTCGCCGCAGTTATTTATTCGAAAATGCCAACTGACCGGTTACAGACCATTGGACAGGGAAGTAAAGCTCTCATTTGCATCTTATTTACAAAAACTGGACATCCATCTTCTCCTGAACGCGGCTTCTTGAACTTTTCTGGATGTTCATTGACTCTAATCATACATTGCTCAAGTCCAGGCACATGTTACAAAGCGACTCCACAAATTTCGCAACAGATCTCTCCTTTTCAAGGGACGCAAAGCGAGATTCCAAGAACAACACATACTCCTCGCGTGCCTTCCCATCAGTAGTACCCCCGTTACATCGGTAGCTAAATAGTGAATATGACTAAATAGTCGATGATTTATTCTGCCATAGATATGACTACATTTTCCCATTTCGGTATCCACAATGACTGTTCTCTTTATGCTTGATAGGCACTTAGCAAGTTACAAACTGACTGAAATCAAGCGTTGCAGCGGTTTGCTTTTGACAGACAGACATCATAGTCACCGGTGTTTTTTAATTCTACATCTTTTGTCAGTCAGAGGAGCAATATGTTAACACACGAAGTCGTGCACATCGATCAGGAACTTCGGCTCCACCTTCTATACAAAAGAAACTTCTCTTGAAATAACGTTATATAGGTAGCCTTAGTTGCCATCGACCTTCTCGAAACTGGCCTGTACACTTTTCGTCACCATTTCAAGCAGTGTCATCACAACTTGCTGCAAACCTCAAGCTTCCTTTATTTGCCAAAATGATGATGCATCCTAATAAAAATAGCCACCAACCTCGCCGAGACAATGCGGAAAATTCTAAGTCATACGAATATATGAATAAAACGAAACGACACAAGCTAGCCCAAATTTTATCCTGGATCTAATTAGGTTAAGTCAAGCGGATCACACAAGCGTCACACATCAGCACAGCAGCAGACTGGTGAACCAAATATATTGGCGTGATGATGTAAACTGTTGAACGCTGATAGGTGTTGAATGTTCTGCAATTTTTCCTCTGACATTTCTGACAGAACTGCAGAAATTCTGTGCTCCTCAATAAAGAAAACGGAGTCGAAAGCCAAATATTTTATCAGTGCTGGTAATCCTCACCAAAAACACAAAGTCGTACGGTATGGTTTTAGCAATGTTGTGGGGTAAAACACAATTATACATGTAACACGAAGCCATCAGGGGTTGAAAAGATGCTCCTCAAATAACTCCCGGGTTTGACATTTACGTCACGCGTGATATGCGGTACCCTCCTAATCCCAGAATGCATATTACAAACTGCTGTAAAAATAGTGCTATATATGGAACAGTTTGCCCTTACGATATTGACTGACAATTTCATTTAGAACAAAGATTTAACTCTGTCACTGTAGTGCATATCTGGTTGTCTTAAGTCGCTTAATAAGCTAAACATATCTTTCCTACGATTGTATCTGATTCAGGAGAGCCGCGGAGAATAACCTTCGACAAACAGGTGAATTACGTGAATTGGCTTTGTTGATAGGTAGACTTATTTAGCGAAAGATCGTTTTATCAAAAGCCTACTCACAAAAACCCTGGATTTTTTGATCGCGCACTTCTCTTGATTGTGCAAATTGGAGAAGAATAGTCTAAATAAAAACTGAAGACAGTACCAAATGTTGGGGTAGGCACACGGATGGATTTGCAATACAATTTATTTGGTAAAAGTCGGTGCTTCACTCCTATCCAACACGTTTGGAATAGACTTTCTCAGTGTACAGAACTCCGCCTATCCTGGATGTGATTTCTGCTGTCCAATGAAAACTAAATATTAACCATCGTCAGAACATTTAGTTAGAATCGTTCGATCCATTTCCGGTGGTTTTATGCACTTCCTGTTGAGGCCAAGTGTTCCATCGACCTGTATAAGTGAAGGTATCTCGAAGATTTTGGTTTCGTAGATTTTGACCAGGTGACAGAGGTGTTACTCTGTTTTCCAGAATTTCATCTATGATCGTTTGTAACCAAGCAAAATTCAGCTCTGTAGACAACAGACTTCAAATTTCCAACAGTTTTAAGCAAGTAGTCATTGGATGGATGTGCCATCACAAAAAAATTACCGCAGACAGAGCAGGTGTTGGGCTTGTGGGGTCCAAGCATTTCCAAGACGTAGTCCAAACGGAATCACAGTCAAGGTCATTCGGCAGTCAACAATTTTTTGAACATTAATGCGTTTCAAAAAGATTCGCTGTTTGGGTTGTGTCTACAAGGCAATCTACATTTTCTCTCCTTACCTTTTACATATTTTCAAGGAAATGTTGCATAACGGTGGATATATATCATACGGGGTTTGTCTAAATCCTCAACTAAATGTTTAATTACCGTGAAATCTAGTTTCGCACTTCTGTTTAAACCCAGGCAATTCTGCAGCGCTTTTGGCCAGATCACCCGAATCCAGATTGCGTAGTCCAGCAATGGGAACAAAGAGTCGCTCGATTCCAAAATGTAAGAAGAAAAGGTGTGGAGGAAGCAGTGAAGTCTAATCTTATTTCACTACCCTTTAAAGCTGATCCACCACTCGGGGAACTGCTCAAGGCCGTCACTTATTCAAAAAACGAACATATTATCAAACTGCCCGAAACTGTAGGAGGTCGTCCACCTGGTCATGTGGCCGGCGAGGGACAGCGAGACAGTGGCTTTGTGGATGCAGGCGCTACTCCAGAAGGTGATGAATTGGCAACATTTCCAAGAAGCAAGCATGGCGAAGAAAGATTCCCTCAAATGATGGACAGAATGCCTGGGGATGATATTAGGACCGGGCAACCACCTTCATTGGAATATAAAGAAAGACGGAGCAAAGGGTGAGTCAACAACAATATATTTAGCAACCCTGTCCTGGCAGGCTCAACAATAACTTGATGGGCATGCCGAAGCCAGGCTTCAGAGACTTCAGACCAACCAAAAATACCACTCAAATAAACGCTCGTTCACCTGTTTAAATATCTGGAACATGCTACCAATTAGTGGTAACAGGTATGCCTATTAGTTTGGGGATTCGAGCTTCACATCTCACACGCGCGGCTGACGGTCTATAGTGAAGGTAGTGCTTGAGTCCGGACGCGTTCATTTAGTATGGGACAGCTAGTATGATCAACCTAGAAAAAGAGGTCATTTCAGACATGAGTAGTGAGGAAACATGGAATATATATAACATACATATATATGTATATAACGGACCTTTACTGTCTATAGAACATCAAATATGTACTTTCCATTCCCGTATAAATCTGCGTTCTGACACTTCCATGCGATTAGATGAACGGATCTTTAAGTGCTGAAGCGTTTGACATGAAAAAATCCAGCATATTATGAACATATGTATGCTTTCAGTGCTGTAAGTATAGTGCAGCATATTTGGATAAAAACACCAAACTGAGGTTTACGTGCGTTTCTCAAAGTGGATATGTTGGATATTTTGTATTTTTGTCGATCGATCTAGCCTTCTGCTTGTTTCGGACTGCATATACAAACGGATTGAGAAAGAGTAGTAGCAGGAGAGAGAATCCCATGGGACGTTTACCATAAAACGATCAAACACTAAAGGTTTCGTTTTACGCTAGTAACCACGAAATAAATTATTCCGCTTGTTTTTCAGGAGGAACACTGATTTCCTATCATCCACTAAATGTGCTCCATCCGTACCTCTTCACGGAAGTGAAAAATTCAGGCCTATCTATGCCCACTCAACCAGCCCGGCTGCAAGTCGTCGCAACCTCCCTTCATTACATGCAAATCAAATGGGAGTCCGAATATCCTCAACCAGCCAGGTTGCATTTCGTGCAATCAATTTGGAATCAGCGAGAAATCATAGCCCCGCATTTCAGAGCATCAAAAACAGCACTGAACGTAACGCGCCATTTTGTCTTTCAGGACAGCGAGCAGGCAATAAACTGCAACACTCAGCTACACCAATCAGACCAATAATTGATCGTGTGTTCCGTGTAAGTGCTCTGCCATTCACTTTAGTGTAGAGTGCACCTACTTATTCAAAAGAAGAAAAATGTAATAGTGCTCGTCCTATTGTCTGTTTTCTAACTCTCGCTTGCCCATGTATCCGACCCTCCGTCAACGTGCACCCTGTTACTTGCTATACACATCACAGCGCACGAGGTCAATCGCCAGCTGTTGCGTACACACTTATTACTTCCATTATATTATGATAAACTGGTGTGCGTGCACGAGGGAACATGTATATCTGCTTTGGTACTGAGAGTATGGTCAGAAACGTCCATGCAGGCAGTGACTTCAGTGGCGCTCTATTTTTCATCAGTCGCCTTGAAGTGAAACTGTCAAAAAGCTCTTACAACTGAATTTCCAATTTTTTCTAGAAACTTATTGCAAGTGACGTTCGACTGAAATATGTATGGATAAACTTTAAAAGAGAACATGCAAGGGGCTACCTAACAAGAAAGGAAAGTGGGAGCACCCAACTCGAGCTATGATTTCAAAGTTATTTGTCCTCAGTTATAACTTGTTCACCTACTTTAAGTATGCTTGAAGAGAATCAATGTCAGCTACCAAATCTACACAAACTCAACTCAGTGAAGATAGCTCCTGAATTCCCTTAATTATGCATCTACAGCTGTTCCCACAACACGGATAAAAACGTGATGCATACGAAGAAAGTGGAATTCTCTGATCAGAAAATGTATACGCTACTCAATCATTTGCAAACTAATTCGATGTTAACTTGTGTCTTAATAAATGATAGATAAATTTGTCATTTACGATATTCTTCTAGAAAATATGTTGTGACATCTCGCACCAACAGAAAAATGAAACGGCCTCTGTATAATGGGTTCAGGTGGAAATTCAGTTAGATGTTTAAGTGGGATTTCGTTGACTCTGTTATCAACACTTACTTCAAGAGTGAGTACATTTCGCTGATAGGGTGTTCAAGCAGCGCATAAGATCGAGGAGACCGCGCAGGCTGCGCCGGCTCAATGATTTCTAAAAAGGCGAAAACGAAGCCAAATCTACACTAAGAGCTATTCGTAAGATGTCTATATTCTCGTAACTCCTATCTGAGGATAAGAATTATTTGCAACCCACAAGTAAGTTTCGCCCCGGTGGTTCGTGTACTCCCTTCAGCCGTAGATCAGATGGATCTGTTTGCTGACCCTGGCACTTCACTCACACGTATTGTCCTAGCCCCTACGTACTCATCTATTTTTTTTGGTTACTGGTCAGAATGCACTTTCCTTGGTACGTTTGAACTGTTCGCCGGGATAATAAATAGACTTGCAAATCACTGTAGATCAATTTCCACACTCGGCTAACAGATCACTAGCCATCTGATCAGGTACCAGTGAATGCGCCCAAGTATCGGTATTTCATCACATTGCCAATAATATTTCCGGAAGGAAAAACGCCTTGACACTGTCTCCGCTGCTGAAAAAGTAATGGGGCATGTAGTAGGCGGATCCTGGAAACGGCGGTTTTATTATTTCTTGCTGAATAGAGAGCGAAAGAAAACGGTGTATATCCCACAGGATGATTATTTTAAGGAATTCTGTCGGCACATTCAGCCAACAAAGCCAGTATAAAAAACAGAAGGTAATATATTACGGATGCGAATCTATCTATTTTCGACATGCGGCATCCTCTGTCTCATCTGACAAACGTTAGCTTACGTGGCAGTAATTTTATGAATTGCATTCATACATTTGTCATCTGTAAGTTGGATTGTTTGCGTGGATATGGAATGGATTTGAATAGAAGCAGATTTAGGCTCGATTCAGTCGGCTGAGAATCTGAAAACGCTTATTCGTAAAAAGAAACCAAGAGTTGTGTGTGTTGGAAAATTAGCGCAAATGTGGTTACAGTGAAACATTTCGTGAACTTATAGGATGAAGCCGACAGATTTTGCTTCCATCAGTAAATATCAGGTATCCGAATCTACAGCAATAATGTATCCATACTTCCGCAATCCATGGACTATGATGTTATCTTGAATTAGCCTTACCTTGTTTCCAAACAGGTCCATGAGATGAAGCAGATGGTGAATGACGTGATGTGGAAAGGCATTAACTTCAAATCATGGATGCTAAGTTTGAATGTTGGATGAAGTGGCTCCAGTCGCACTGGGTACCTAGATATTGTCTGCATTGGTGCAATATGCTTATGAACATGCATGTGTGGTGCCACCTCAGGCTCAATAGACAAAAACTTCAAACGGAACTGTCTGGCCGGATTGCCGTGATGGCTCCTTCGATCTCAATTTTGAGCTCCACTTAGTCCGGAGAGCCGCCAAATCCCCCACCGAAGGAAATTACTGTAAAATAAATTGATATACGTTGGGTCACGTATTTTATCTAGGTTTTACTGACCCAGTCGTATCCAGCTTAACCGGTCAAACATATTGAGCATGAAAATCACGGACGGCCAACCAACTGAGCACGTTGTAGTTTATCTGCATGTGGAAGCATAGCCAAAACAAACAGGTCCAGTCACCATCTATATGTCACCGCCTCCTTACGGGCAATTTGAATTGGGCTGTCTGCTGCAACAGGGCCGACCTTGGAATTCACATCCAAGTGAACCAGCTTGATGAACCACCTCAACCCCAGTTCGGACTTGGCTTACAAACCCCACCAGGCCAAGTGTAGCTATTGGATAAAACATGCAGTTACAGGCTTCGAATAAAACCGTTTACAGCTTGTACGTGTTACCCTCAGTCTGTTTGACAGGATGAGTTGTGGGGCACGTGATACTTGCTTATTACCAGTCTATGATCCGATGACATTAGTCCACCTTGTTCTGCTTCTTGACGTTATTCGATACAGTCACCCATGCTTATGGTTTTGTTTATTTGACCGGCTCAACTCAGGATAAAAACGGAAAATTATCGATTATAAACCAGCATTTCCAGGTAGCCTTAACCCGATATCCGTGGGTGTATTTTTTAAAAGTAAAATTCATTCTCCTGAAATGACGTTTCTGTACTATGAGTAAAACTCACTAAAAAGCCTTTTCGATGTGTAATGCTGACCACTTCTTTAGAAATAAATCATACTTCAGCAGAGACTTATGTTGATTTTGTTGCTTTGTTAGTTATTTCTCAGTTATTGACAATTTGTAGAACCGGCATATAGTAACGTGACACTTATCCGAAAACTGATTACTAGAAGAAACAGGCTTTAAATAAATCTTTGACCCTCTGGAGAACTGTAATATGGGCTCCGCTTGTGGAATCTCAAAGAGGCTGATTAGACATCTTTTGGGACATTTAAGTTTGCTAACTCAGATGAACAAGTTAAACTCGACTAACTAAAACTCAATAAATTTTTATTGAAGCCTTCTTTTCTAAATAATTCTTGGTTTTAATCGGCTACCCAGAATCGTCTGACAGAATAAAACTTCGTAACATTTTGTTGACGCTAGGGTTAACGTTGGGGTAACACTGATAAACGGACCACAAAACAGGAGCAGTTTTAGGACCATTGATTATCCACATGGCATCTGCATTGGATCAGAAATNAATAAAACCGTTTACAGCTTGTACGTGTTACCCTCAGTCTGTTTGACAGGATGAGTTGTGGGGCACGTGATACTTGCTTATTACCAGTCTATGATCCGATGACATTAGTCCACCTTGTTCTGCTTCATTGACGTTATTCGATACAGTCACCCATGCTTATGGCTTTTGTTTATTTGACCGGCTCAACTCAGGATAAAAACGGAAAATTATCGACTATAAACCAGCATTTCCAGGCACCCTTAACCCGATATCCGTGGGTGTATTTTTTAAAAGTAAAATTTATTCTCCTGAAATGACGTTTCTGTACTATGAGTAAAACTCACTAAAAAGCCTTTTTGATGTGTAATACTGACCACTTCTTTAGAAGTAAATCATACTTCAGCAGAGGCTTACGTTGATTTTGTTGCGTTGTTAGTTATTTCTCAGTTATTGACAATTTGTAGAACCGGCATATAGTAACGTGACACTTATCCGAAAACTGATTACTAGAAGAAACAGGCTTTAAATAAATCTTTGACCCTCTGGAGAACTGTAATATGGGCTCCGCTTGTGGAATCTCAAAGAGGCTGATTAGACATCTTTTGGGACATTTAAGTTTGCTAACTCAGATGAACAAGTTAAACTCGACTAACTAAAACTCAATAAATTTTTATTGAAGCCTTCTTTTCTAAATAATTCTTGGTTTTAATCGGCTACCCAGAATCGTCTGACAGAATAAAACTTCGTAACACTTTGTTGACGCTAGGGTTAAAGTTGGGGTAACACTGATAAACGGACTACAAAACAGAAGCAGTTTTAGGATCATTGATTATCCACATGGCATCTGCATTGGATCAGAAATTTCTCCTAACGTTCGTTTGACCCATTCTTAACAAACGTCCACAGCCTGCAAGAGTAGTCTTCTACGGACAACTTATCAGTCTTGCCTACGGCTGGTCTGGCAAGGCAGAGTCAGACAGATAGCTTCTAGTTGGCACGGCATTTTCTTCAGGATTAGTTTGGTTGCACGTAGGTAGTTTCTATGTAGTCCATTATGAATATACTTTGTCGTTTCTGTAGACAAGGAGAATTGTGTTCCTCAGAGCTAAGTAAACAAAAGGACACAGTCAGCCAAGTCAAAATAAGATTAGTCTGCCACATCTGAATTTCGTTCAACCAAAGCCGTAAATCACGTTGGTTTTTTCAGCAACGGCATCATACATTTGACCATCATCACCATAGTAGACATGGCTGGTTAGACCATGGTGCAGTATCAATGCGCAATCATTCTGTTTGAAAGGGAAGCACTTTTCTCTAATACATTTCCTATGAGATGACTGCGTACCAACCTGTTTCGCCCATAGGCTCACCGTTTGTTTTTACAGAGGGTTGCCACTTTTCAAACACAAAGTTACTCAGTTTTTCTTGAGACGGGAAGCCCTGTACACCTAACCAGCCTCTGGCCCTGTTACTGCGTGGAAATGCTGGGTTTTTACTGGAATCCGCTTACCATCATGACAGCAGCCCGCTGGAGCCCTACGGTGTTATGCCACTGAGCGCTATCTACTCCAGATATGAACTAGAAAATCGACATTCATGGGATGAAACTGTATGTTGTGCAACTCGAGAACTCGTACCGGCTTCTTGTGTAAACTGTGAACGCCTGAGTTTTTAAATAGAGTTACAAGACTTCACGAGCAACTTAGGCCAACATTGTGTGTGAGAAGATCTTTGTTCGTATGGCACTAACACGCATTAAGTTTATGTCCTATGGAGCTCGAGGTAGCTTAGGAGGTTAGGTGCGAAATTGTCGACCTGAATGTCCATGGTTCGAACTCAATCCCGGTATTGCTAGAGTTTATGTCTGGGCTTGGGCAAACTTGCAGCATTTCAGCTTGCGTGTTCCTTTCGGGTGACATGGCTGCTAGGCACCTAAAGGGTGTTATTAGTGTTATTATGTGGCATGTCCAATTTTTTTGCGTAGAGAACACAATGACCTCACAAACTCCATTCAAACGACTACAGTGGGATGAATGTGCTTGATTTGAACTTGAAGCGGATTTTCTCATCTTCCCTCAAGAAATCAAATTGTGTCATATTTTTAGCCAATGTTCGCCAAACAGAGCTCCTGTTTGGAGTGACTACGGCCAACGACGTTCAAAAGCAAAATAAGATTTCATTCGTTGGAATACTTTGACCAAACAATAAGGTCAAACAATAAGGTGACTTAGTGTTCGCTTTAAAGCTGTTAGAATCCATCACTAATCCAGTAGAGGGCAATACGATTACTACGTATGCCTTGGGAATTCCGAGCCAAATTCGGCTTGAAGAGTGGTCTGTTTGGTGCCAATAATAAGCGTGGTAGAGAGAGGCATGTTGATGATATTTGTCAGAGAACGAAGTTTGGAGGTAGGTTGGCGTTTCTCAAAATAAGTGACTCTAATGACAGCTTAAGATGAACGCGTGTTATGGCCTAGCATGAGTAATAGTCCTACTCCGCGGTGAGAATTTCCCGAAAGGTTAATGTAGAAGTCGTACTGTAGTATCAGACCGGTGACAAAGTCGCACCGGAATAAAAAGCACCAAAAGATAAGGGGGTGACAGGATAAACATGCGTGTTGGTTGCTGTTCAAGGGGATAAACAACAGCGTGCCTAATATCGGTTACTGGAATGGCGCTTCAGCTATCATAGTTTATTTCTGTTGTTATACCAGTCAGAAATTCTAATCAAATGGTTACATCTTTGTTGGGCGAGCGACTGGCTTGCTCATATAACTGACACGGCTCCAGGTCCAATTTCATTCTGTTTTATGGAAGAATTTTTCACTATTGAAGTCATTCGAATGTCCGTAATGATCTCGAGGAAAACTCTAGGCCTTGCTAAATGAGATAACCTAAATGAGTTTCTCAAACCTGACTGGGGTAGGCTACTGCTGAAAGCTTTCGATAAATCTTTCAGTGAGGAAATCTTATCCCTTGCAAGGATAATTTCCGGAGATGAAGACCGTAAAAGCCCATCAGTAAAGTGCTGGATGACAATTTATAATTGAAAGACGGCTGTGTCCGAACATTCAGATATTAGTGGCGATGTCAGCTCTTGGCTAGAGAGCACTGTCTCAGATCTCTGTGGGAGGGAAGGTGCAATGACAGTCCTTCCACGACCACGCAAAACGTTCTTGTTTCTGCAGGATTGTTGCACATGCTTTTAGCTTTGTCCGCTTTTGGAACTATATACATTCCTTTCCAATGTACCACACACGACGTGGTGACCCGGAAGTGCACCTGAGTGATTTAAAGCAAACATTAAGAAAAATTTGTGGCATGCGCACACTGTCTCACCTTACTCCGCCAGTGGTGCAGAGTTCTTGAACTGTGAAACTGAGGTAGTTTGTTTTTCTCTCGACTACATGACTTTCTTTGGAAACAGCTTCATGATAAAATTGTTGNGCAGAGATATACTCCCCACAATATATATATATATATATATATATATATATATATATATCTTGAGTGCTTACATGCCTTTCTATAGGGAGATTTCGAATGAGTCCTCTGTGTTTTAAATCCCAAACCATAGTCTTCTGAAGTGGACTAAATAAGTTCTGTCGCTTATCTAGTAATCATGTCACTGTGTTCTTTTTATTTTATCTTGTTTCTGGGATAGCGCAGGCTTGTTTTTGCTGCAGGATAAGAAAAAATACTGATGTAGTTCAGTAATCAATATACTGGGGTATCAGGTTACTTTTTCAGGCGGCAATCAGTGGGATACTAAGCTTAAGCTTTCTGGTGAGGTTAATTTTACTGTCTCCGTGACGGTTCAGTTGTTTACTGTCTGGCTTTTCCGTTTCGGATATCGACGTGATTGTGACATGTGAGTTTTCAAGAACGAAGGTGTGGATCTGGATATGTACAGTGCGACTGCCTCTGTTGTACAGTGCGGCTGCCTCTGAGAATACAGTTGTGAGCCTACGGGAAAGACACTATGGCAATATGAGCGCACATTACCGCAAAATGAAACATATAAATGGTACACTGCGCTTCGGATGGTGTGAGAGGCTGTCTCAGAGGCCTTCTTCCAGCGGTTCCTTGAAATTTGGCCTTTGCTGTTTGCACATTCTGAGAGTGATATCTTATTGAGGGGTTTACAGATGGAAGTGAAACGCTGCGACACTGTATTGTAGTGATATATCTTCGCCGAACGCTCCTTTAAACATTACTTCAAACGCTGTTAAAAAACAAATACAAATACTCCAAGGAGATTTTGAAATGTGAACCGAGATTTTCTCCCTAAGGTGAAGTCAGTGTATCCACGAAATTCTCAAAACACAGCAGAGATTTGACACGCTTAGGAGGGGTGTGCGTGAACGGATAATAAACTCTGGTGTTAGCTTGGACTTTGATATTTGTCCTCCATTCATGCGATCTATGTTACGTCGTTACGTAAAACAGCCACCCTAGAATGAAGGCGTATTATCAGCAAGGACCAGGCAGCTTATGAGAATCATTCTTCATTTATAAGTTAAGTATAGTTTGAACTAATTTTTTTATTTAAACCGCCAGTGTCTCGCTGCAATTGATGGCTTTACCTGAACTATTAACCATCTGGTTCGTCATGAAAAGACTGGACCTTACTGTGGTATGACAGCTTGTGTACTTTAGCGACCCACTGAGTTATACTAGGGGGTATCCGTGTAAGACTCGTAGTCTCCCATACCAGGTTTGCATGTGGTTAGAGGTCCGACTAACGCAGTCTCCTGGTCCTTCAGGATGGGACTGGAACAAGTGTGACGACTTACTTAGCAAAAATTGGAACTTCATTGCAGTTTTCGCCAATAATCGCTGCCTTAGGGCGAGGCTTTTGAACCAAAGGCTTTGGTGGAAGGTCCTAATCGTCTTCCTGTCTAGGTTTGGGACTCCTGGCAATATCTAAACACACATACAACCACGTATTGCACAAATACAGATGAACCCATGCCACATCAGCCTTCGCCCGGTGCCATCAGCCCGGTCGCCTTACCTGCTGCTTATAGCAGGGCGGGGAAGCGAAAACAGGCTACTCATGACGCTTTCCTTTTCTCTCTTTTACATACTTTTTATTCCTCATCTCATCACCTCAGTAATAACCATTTGCTCGTGAGACCAACAGTGGGGGCGGAAGATTTCTTTCGTCCTGCATCGGTTTTGAAAACAGCATTTGCACGTCATTGGGCACCGACATTCCAAGGCCCTTCGAAATCAATCTTCAGGCCTCGATGACCAGTCTATCTGGTCAACTTCAATACCCACAATTTGAAGAAAGCAGGACGACAAGCTACTGTTGCCCTCACACTTAACTCACTTGACACTGATGTGTGTTCTGTATCAAAAACAAGAATTGCTGCGTTGGTTAGGCCACCTATCGCGTATAACTAACCACTGTTTACCGAAGTGGGTGTTGTATTTCCCGCGCCCAGTTCAGAGCATCGGAAGCAGAGAGGTGGCGAACCCCTGACCTGGCAGAGTGATGTGCTACTCGCCTTCCAGCATGGGGATCTCGTGATTCTCACTATGTATAGTTAGAGATGCCGCAAGATTTGGCTGCTAATGGATGTTAATGGCGTTCTTCCCGCAAGGTTTGGCTGCTAATCGATGTTAATGGCGTTCTTCTTGTCAGCTTCTATCCAGACTGCCTGAATAAGTGTCCGGAGGCGCATGCACCTCGGACTGATGTAGAAAGCTAGCACAACGTCCCTTTCTCGTCCACTTTTATTCCTTTTTTCACAATCTTTCAAATAAATCATGTTTGTACGGCAGCAAAGCATCAGTATGCGGCACTAATGTCGCGCTATCGGTGATGATGATGATGATGATGATGATCACGATGAGGATTAACTATCCGGTTGGATTCTTTGTCAACCTTACACTAATTTATTGTCTTTAGAATGCTGATTCCCCCACATCCTTTTTTCACAGCCATCTGTGCCTTGAAGAATGCAACATCTTAGCAGCGACAAAAATGAAGTAACTGAAGCCAGCAATCCAACAAGCGGGACGCTAAATAATCGGCCACTGCAAAACCCGTTTCGAGGCATGTTCAGGACGGCTTTGCTTTGTCATTCTGGAGCTAGCTTAGACGTTATTTTGTTAACTGATAACCACTATTCAAAAGTATATCGAATGAAGAGTGTGCAATGTTCATGATTCGTAGAAATGGATGCAACTGCGTTTTACCCCACAACTATCGGTATTTTTGGCCTCTACGTATTCAGAAGAGCATTATAACTAAAATCGTTAAAATAATCTTCAAGAGTGCTATCGGATATTTTGTGCCATGTGTGTTTCGTATACAGTAAAGTTTTGACCACTGAACCCGAAAAGATAGAATATAAATCTTATATATAAAAGACTTGATCAAAAAGCTCACAGAATAACTGTTCCAGAATAAAACCAAAGCTTTGTTGCTAACTAAAATATCTCTCATTGAAATGCACGGTAGCGAGAGCATTCATTTAGCATTTACTAGTGACATCCGATATTTCATAAAGAAAACCACAGGTTATTTCACACAATAAATCACCCTGTTCTTAATCGTCGGATACCACACGCACTGTTCTGTTTAACTGTTTGTTATTCAATCAAAAACAGGGATGTAAGTTCTTTTTCTCGTTTCAGCATGAACGATCACGTCCTTCTCTCCGCACCTCGCCGCATGCCTCTTCGGAACTGTCGGCACAAATAGGCGAAAAACCCTTTCTTCGGGGAATAAAACGTCGGTCTCGACCCAACGGGAAAAAGACCTTGGGAAATCCTTCAAATGAAGAGGTATGTGCAAGTAAGAAGGGCCATGAAATTGACGAGAAGCTGAACAATGCGTTGGTATCGACAGAAAACGCCCAAGAAAACACGGAAGGTATTTGTACACATCAACCCCACATTGAAAACCTTTCAGGAAGCAATCAAATTGGAAGTGTGGACGGAAATCATGATAGTCCGAAAGGACGGACCTCATCTGTTTGTGCAATAACTGAAAAACCAGTCGGTTAGTTGGTTGGTTTTGTAAATATTGCCTTTGTCATAGTGTAGAAATGCCGCGGTTTTAATACTTAAGATCTCTAATGTGGTCGAACTATGCATTAAGATTAAAATTGGAATAACCACCCTCAGGTTTCTGGGGGATAATTCAAAACTCGGACACACTCCGGATATCGGACTGAAATTACCTGTTCCAAAGATGTATGGGTTTTATTTTGGATAGTTTCAAGGCCAGCACCCTACACAAAATTTCTTTAGAATTCGCTGTAGATTCCTCTTAACTAGCTGCTGAAACAACTTCAACTGTTTCGATGTTCTTACAAAGCATTAAGCATTTGCGAAATCAAGCGAAATGATGACGATTCATCAAGACTTTAAAGAAAATCTTCACTGCTTTTTATTCCAATGTGGGTGCCTCAGAAACGTGAACCGAATAGCCTTTGTCACAACTCTCTGGTTTAAAAAAAGATGGAAGTATATCATCTGCCAGTGTTTGGTTATTGCTTCCATCGAGAAGACAAGTGGTGGAAATAGGTGCGTTACCCTATAGAAGAAAATGTCCTTAGCTCAGGTAGCGTAGATGGTGGCCGTTGGCTTGTTCGCTGAGCTGGGCAATTTGATTGCGAGCGTTTCATCACCAATCGAGGTGATACGTTACCCTTTTCCTACACGTTTTTAGCTAACGGTTTATTTTCACTTTAGTAGTTTTGGGGAGCGGATAACTGTCATAAATATGCGTTTCATGTCTAGCAAGTAATTAACGACGTGAAAATTGCCATCAAAGTTGTGAGTTTGACTTGACCTCACCGTCTACTTTGAGTTCATCTCCGACCCCACAGAGAAAACAAACGACTCAAATGTCAAACCTTTAAGAATAAAGTGCACCATAATAGGGTGCAAATGAGTTTCACAAATTGGAAATCTGGTCAGCCGGGCGAAAATTTACCAATGAGTGATCATTGTGGGCTAACAAACTGATATAAAATAAAAAAGCTAGGGTCTCTAGTTGAATTTTACGAAGTTTGTAGTGACACACAGTTGGACTATGACGGTGTACATTTTTTAATCATAAAAAGCACCTAACACCTTCCGTTAATTATATAACTACCGACAAATTGTCAGGAATGTCTTTCAGAATAGTCACTGATCTCAGAAGAGGAGCCGATATTAAACAAGACATGGACTAGGCTATTTGTAGGATATCATATCGAAGAATTTGTGTATATTGTAGGCAAACGCCTCACATCAAGTTGAAGTCCATCAATTTTAGAAACTGACCCCATGACACGTGGTTACGTAGCAAATTACTTGCGAACTCTGCGTTGTAGATATTGAATAGATTTCACAGTTCCAATTAGAGCTATGTCTTGAAAGCAAAGCCAGTCTCTACTGTGAACCCCAGATTTGACATCTACCCATTGTGTCCTTCCTGGACATCATCACCTCACAGGTTGGGACGAAGTACTAGTTGAAAATTTCAAATATGGAGCCTGTACCGTTTAACGTAACGAGATGTGCCAAATTGAAGTCTATGATGTGGTTTCGCTATTTGGCTGATTAACTACGCCATCACTATACAGTACAATAGATCTGCAAGCTCACTGCTTGGTGGTTAGCAGCTGGTTAAAAACTGACGTGGTACATCGTGATAAACGTACAGACGGTTTGAAGGATCCCTCGTGAATGTAATATCAGTTGTACCCGTCATCCAAAGAAGGTTTTCAACGTAAAAACATGATTTGGGGGTCCCCGCGGGATTTACCGTTTTTTGTTTCGCTTTTGTGGGTAAGTTATTTGAAGCAGGTTTCATAATATAAGCCGAAGAAAACTGCAGGTTAATTGCACAAACTTGAATGGTTTTTAAAGTACAATTCAGCGTACTTTGACTTGGCTTGCTTCTGAAGTGCGAAAGTGTGCAATTACATTTCCCGAAAGATTCGGCTTCTGACAATAAATTATTTGTGAGCTTATCTGATTACATGCTGTTTGGTAACGTCAAGCCTGAATCATTGGTTGACAGCAACCCGCACGCCTTGGCAAAGTGATAATTGGAACTGCCGTAAAACTGGTCTGTTTCCTTCTTGAACAAAAAAGCTCCAATATTGTGACTTCACTATCGTTTGTTTCAATGTTGCGTCTCGCGGAAACGGCTTTATTCTCCTGTTCAAGAACAGTATCCTGTGTAGACTTCGGGAATAAAGTGACAAACTACAAACGCGCAAAAACGCTTCATAGAATGTTTTTGTGTACCGTCCCTTAAATGTATCCCGTCTTCATCTGTATTCGGTGCCTTCCCACCGGAACCAGTAACTGGCACAGGAACGCTTTCTCAGGAGGAATTACACCAAAACACTGACAAGGAATTTAGATGTTGACTTCGATTTTGTCGATTGCAAATTTGGGTGAAGCTGTACATTTGTTGCTGCTAGTGACGTAGCTTCGATTTTGAATTCATGACAATTGTTAAATACAGGCAATCAGTTTGATCAGGTTTCCAACAGTTTGTAGGTCATACATGCGTCGGTGTGTCACCAATTTCATACCATTTGGAATTGCCATATGACCTTTGAACTATGTGACTTTAATTTGTTCTTGGTAGGTGTTCAAGGTCGTGTAACTACCGGCTGAGGAAAAAACCCATAAAATTCTAGAGGTGCCCCACGGGAATCCGACTGATACTGTCCCTGGAAGATGACCTCTGTTTGGCAAGATGACTTGAAATCGTAAGGCACTACACATCTATAGCTAGCGATCGTGCTGATAGAGAGTTAAGGTTATCAAACGGTTTATCAGGTAGTGTATTTTGAGGTACAACGTGGTTTTACATCCATAACGTTCCGAAGCTTAGATCGATAGCTTTGTGAATGAGTGTTTCTGCCATGTTACCACTGATAGTACGCGTGAACGTAAAGCACAATGATAAGCCAACTTCTGCGACCTCGTTTGAAAACCAATCTCTTGATTCCATGTGACCCGGTGTAAAGTAGCGGTTCTGTCGATGTATGATAAATTTTCTACTTGATCTATTTCGGGAGTATCAACATCTCTTCAACCGATCCGGTCGGGATGTTTGGAACGCGTATATGTTCTCAATAAATCTTGCAATCAGGTCATCGGAAAAAGGCTTCTGATTAAGAAATACTGGTTAATCTATGTTGCCTTTGAATCGACAATACTCACTTCTGTTGAAATACCTAGTAATGGACAAACCGAGTGAGCCCAGGCAAAAATGGAATCATCGGAGGTTTTGAACGGAACACCATAATCATATAGCTCCGAAAGTTATTCGTTCAAAATGTTTCTGTCCCCATTTATCATCATTGTGGTGGAATGCTCATGGATGTATGATCGATTCTTCTATCAACACCCTTTTCAAGTTATTAACGGATATGTACCACGCACAGCAAGATGAGGGCTTTAGTTGGCAATGCAATTAGATGAGAGCCGCATTGGTTCTTGTCGTGGCATATTTTTGAGGCTAAAGTTAGCGCTAACCGAAAACGCTTAAAGTATACTTCCCGATAGGATGTTCAGAAAGTTGACGTGAATTGAAACGTCTTTTCGGTAATCACAATGGAACGTTTACGCAAGTAACCCACAATACTTACTAACCAAGCATTTCATTGATACCAAGCTTTCTGTCGTCGGCTTCACTAACGCACTTCACAAACACCTCAGATTTGTGTTATATTCATGGAGCTGAAGGCATCCGATTTCTTTCGTAAAAATGATAAAAATGAGCAGAGTTACGCAGAGTGGCTAGACACACTGTGCATCAGAAACCTCTGTGCACAAAATGTCTGCTGAATGAAACAAATTCACGAAGCTTTGATGATAGTCAGTTGTTGGGGATTCCATTTGTGCGAGTTTAGCCTGAAAGCCTAATTGATTGACAGACTAGCGCTTATCGGGTGCTTGACCATCGGTAAAGCCGAATTACGACTGCTTTTTGCCGTACGGGTTGGTTTTATGTCACAACTGTTCTCATAAACGTTGGTGTGTTTTCAGCTATCCTTTCCGATGAAACTTGATCTGTTTTGCTCGATTATGCGCAATCACGTCTGCAGATTAGACATACAACAATCAAAAAGTAAAAATTACGTGGATAAGAGAAAAACGATCGTGGGAATGCAGTCATTATCAACTGAGCGATCGAGTGGTTTTGGTTGATGGCTGGTGTTAATATGCGTTTATTGTAAGTGAAAGGATGACACCTGAATAACATTTCCTATTCCATGGAAATGATTAGGATGGGTATATCCCTCTGTCCATTAAATGTTAGAGTTAATACTTTTAGATACTCGGTTACTATTCACCTGATCACGTTCAAGCCCTCAAGATAACCTCACATAGTCGGAAACCCTACAAGCAGCTGTCGGTAGAGCGCTCCTTATCCACTTCACCCAGCTAAGCATATGTGCACAAACTCTTTCATGCAACATTTGAGAATAACCTAGACTCAACTTTTCGTTTCCCTTTTTGCGCAATCGTGTGCCACCCTCAGGACGTCGTTGCTTAAGTAGACAAATGGAATACAATGCTTTGAATTTTTACAGATTCCACGTCTTGTCGAACGTGAAACTGCACTTGATTTCTCAGTTCGACTTATTCACCAGTCGTTTGTTAGGATTCCGTTAGAAAACGTGAAGATAGGTTGTTCCGAAAATTTGCAAAGGTTTCAAGACCGGTGTTTGTTTCTGATGAAAAACTACGCAGCTCAGGACTGGAGGAACATTCTTGAATACGTTGAACTGTAAATCACAGTTTATCAATCTCCAGTAAGAGAAAATTGGAAAGTTGAATCTCTCTTCTTGCATACCTCTACTAATTGATGACCTGACCGTCACCACGGAAGCATTAGGTACCTCCTTTGTCTTTGCAGAGGCCCAACAACAAGAGCATTCATTGGTTCTCTAACCGTAATAAAACAGCTCAGACGAAATTTTCCATTATACGGCTGGGGCTCGCCGTTTATGTGTAGGATCAGGAAAGGGAAATTTAGTGTTGTCTCTCCCATCGAAAACCCGGTGGATGTTAGCTGGGGAATAAGCAAATGAATAAAAGAGTTCTTTACGGGATAGAGATAATTGGGACGTTATTTAAGTAGCTGTACCTTACGCCCTAAAAGCAGCCACAAAAACGTTGCTGCGAATAGGATCCCTATGGCTTTCTTATCCATCACAAACTAAGTAAAAGTGCAGAGTATGGAGTATTATTCCAAAAGAGGCGTATTATCAACAGTCAAATTACGAGTTACGCGGATCAGATGGCTGCGGAATACAGCCACACCTCTACGTTCCCATGACCGAAAAAATGGCTACTGAATGGCCGTTGAACAGGTATCATTCTCGAGCCGAAGACAGTTAGAGTGCCTGTTATGTAGCGTACACGTATGATTTTACCTGACCAAGACCAGAACGAACGGATAATTTTGTGGGAACAAATTTCTGTGAAAAAATGAAAAGATTACAGGCATTATCACGTAGGGGAGGGAAATACACGGATATCTATGGTATTCAATGTCATCTGAGGTCAGAGAAACGTTTGATGACGCTTCAGTTTGAGCTGGAATCGCTCGTGCTGTCTGTTTTGTACGGGTTCTTTTGGTCAAAACATTTGTCGGCATCTGTCTAAACATTATTATCTGTGAACTGAAGCTCACGAACTCGTGGGTTTAATTCCTATCATAAGATTTAGAACCTAGCTGCTATAAGTTGGCGGTAAAATGTTCATTCTGTGTGAACCTCCTTCCTTTTGGAATCATAAGTGCTTCAAGAATATCGGGAATATCGGACGGTGTTTTGAACCACCAGCATTTATCTTTGAAACGGCAGATGTGTTGTTCTTGGTGGAGTTTTGTAAGCAATGGTACAATAAAAAAGACGCGATTGACCAGCTCTCTGCGTATGCATACCAATGGTAAATTTGCGGCGTTTGGTGACCGTTAACGAAACATTAATTACAAACAAATATATCCATCTAATTCGTGATGTTGTAGTTCCAGTATCGTCATGTTTATTCGGTTGTTAAAGGAGAAACAACATTTGCAGTTCGGCTGGACTCATGGAAAACACTCGACATTAGACTTTTCCTACCGCTTTGGTTAGATATCTTCTAACAACCAGTTTCACTTTCTATTACGTCACACCTTCCTTAAGTGCGTTTGCCCAAACTTGCAAATATTGTAGGCTTGTGAAAGGGAAATAATTATTTCTCTAGTTGGATGATTACTGAGTAAAAGCAAAGTCGAATTTCTTTTTATGCCAAGAATACCGCCCCCCACAAGGAGTTGTGCTCTCAATTTAGAAATATTTTATTCAGGTCGTGGTAACTTTTCCTGCGTGATGTTAACATGAGCGCGTTAGCAAAAGGTTTCTAGGAAGCGCCCAGTTGGACTGATTTACAGGCTGGGTTCGCAAATAGGTCTATCTATGCCTGAGCATCCTGGTTGCATCGTACATATTTCGCCATTAAAAGTGGACTGACAGTTACACACTGAAACAAACATGAGAGGATCATGTAACCCTCGTTTTGTTCCGCTGAACCTCTTGTCGTCTAATGTGTGGAATTCTCAAACGGAGTAAACCTGGGTCGCAGTTATACGCCAATTAATTTTCGTGTTATTCCATGTAGTGAAAATATATCATGAGGAAGTCCTGGAGAACCAACAGGATGAAGTTGGAAGGCGGGGTACGGATCTACAAGCAAACAACTTCGCTAGAGGCGATACCGTCCCCGACGTTTATGAAACCCACTTAGTTATACAAAAATCGGTAGATGTGGTTGAAAAATATGGGGCAATTTATAAGAACGGCAAATTCAAAGACAAAAATGCAACTGCAGCCCACGAAGCCTCCAAGCACGTGGAACCGATAACACAACACTCGCTACAGAAAGCAGCACACAACGCAGTAAAACTGGTCGGTTTGGCGCACCTCAATTTGAAATTTGTGCCAGGTGAGAAGGTATAATTTCATTTTTTCTAATGGATTCGAGTGTATTTCCCATTATCTGCTCTACAATCTTCTTGACCTTGTTCTGTTAAATTTTCCAACATTCCTATTTGAAAGAGGTGTGCCTATTTAGGCGATAAACTTGACCTTTTATGAGTGAGCGCGTTTTGAGCTGCAAACAAGACACTTACTTGTGTTAATGTAATCAGTGAGTGGGAAGCCCATGAGCACAGGATGCCCACAACACTTATTACTATCATTTTTGTTATACTTATCAGATTACCAGTCAGCGTCATTTTTACTAGCTGTTCTTCCGCAAATTTCGGATGGAATGATTCAGAGTCCCAAGGGTCTTTAAATCAAAATTTGAATAAATAGAGTTAAGTGAGGTGGGCGCACTCTCCGAGTTTCCATCAACCTTATGTTTTACTTGAACCCAAATTGGACTGTTTTCGAGAAACAGACTCATTTTCAAATCAATTTGATTTTCACAAAAGACTCAACTGAACCTTTCGTTTATGATATTCTACAACTGAATGTACTGCAAACAGGCCGCCTTATGATTCATTTGGCACGATATTCGAGATATCGCAGTATATTTTCATAGAGGAAACTACTCACAAGGTATAAAGGACAATACAAAAGAAAGGCATTAGTTTGGTCTTTAGTTTATTTTTCACGTCTATTTGTGAAACAGCTTATATAAGGATTAAAATGATGGAGGTCAATAACAAATCTGAAGGCTTTTATGTAGTGTAGTAGACTGTTAGTCCGGAAAATTGTGTACAGTTTTACGAAAGTTGCGCTTGCACAGTGGGCCCTGCGATCGACACAGATTTAAGCATCACCAAACATACGACAATATCCATCCGCGAATTTGAGTGGCTGTTTTATGTTAAAAAAACGAACTGATTGATGAAGCTGCACAATGAAATCCAAAACTTTAAATTCCAAGGAAGTTCTACACTAGTCCTTTGTTTGTTGAAATGTTCCACTTACGCATCTACTTTCCAAGTTTGGCTGCTACGATTCGGCTCCATGTCTTTGTTGACAGATCCTCCCACAACTAATATGAGATTACTTCATTTCGTGGAGAATTTGCTAATACATAACCATCAAATGAGCGGTTCCAAGATGGCGATACGAAGGAGAACATTTTGTCGGTATTTAGAGGTTGGTACATGGTGAGCTGTTTTACGTCCACAGTAGACCTAACAACACCAATGCCAGCAATTAGCGTTGGTCATGGATCGACAACATTTGACCTGACGGGTTTCTTACAGTTTCTCAATATGTTGTAGGTTCAGCCATCTTACTGAGTTCCGATTCAAAATAGTTACTGCAGCCGTGTTTAACTGCGTTTTTTCTTAGGAACAATCTTGAACTTAGAGCGACCTCTATCCACTTAGGCAAATGTGTAGGAAGTCTTTCAAAATTATCAAAATCCGGTCGAATCAGCACCTGGTTAGCGCACCATACCCTATTTTATTCAGTTGTGTTCTGACATGAAATCACGCAAGAAGTCCATGCAAAATCCCGAAATTCCGGAAATTCTATTCATTTTTTCTTTAACTATTTAAGCATTTGCTTATTAATTTTTGTACCCATTTATTTATTTATCTACACCTACATTAGGAGAGAAGGTGCATGCAGTTTAACAGTCGACCGTGCATTTGGCTCCCAAAAATTAGGAAACGTGGTGGACCAGCTTTGAACCTAATATCATTCAGAGGAGAAAATTTGTTTTGACTGCATCTGTGGTTAAGTTTTGCGTCCTACAGTTTTTCACTGCGGTGGTTTTGTAATATGGATCATAAATATTCCAAGTGTCTACTGGGCTCTAAAATGGTTGAAACCCAAATTATTCCTCCGGGAAAATTTTCTTCAGACGTTTGTATGATCAACTTAGAATTCAACTCACACAAAACACTACCAATATTAAAGAGTAAGCAACAGTTACCAGATCTATTCGGACTACTTTATCTTCGAATTCAGTAAAAATTGTAATGCCGAAGTAGATATATGCGCTATGCTCGGCTTCCCGAAGTAGAAGAGACACAGAATTTTGTGGGATGTTCATTAATCACAATA
Organism: Opisthorchis viverrini; assembly: GCF_000715545.1. Lineage (NCBI taxonomy): Eukaryota > Metazoa > Platyhelminthes > Trematoda > Opisthorchiida > Opisthorchiidae > Opisthorchis > Opisthorchis viverrini. The sequence goes on along the minus strand of NW_008751688.1, from coordinate 190,375 downwards.
TGACTTATCTTTTGAGTTCTTGCGTTTTACGCTTCACTCATCGCTGCTTATATGTATCTCGGCCTAAATATCATGTCCAGAAAGACTTTCATCCCATGTTAGAAACTTGTCTCGGTGAGTTACGCTTCCGCTGTCTGTTTCAGAGTGAAGTGGAACGAGTGTCCCCGTGCAGTCAGATGCATGATTTGCAATTTCTGACAATTTAGAGTGGTCCCTGTCAGTCCAAAAAGTTCATCATTTCATGTGAATCGATCTTTTACTGTTTATTTGTCGTACCACATCACACTGAGTGCATTCTTCTAGCATCCAAACAGTCATCATTTCATGTGAAATCGATCTTTACTGTTTATTTGTCGTACCACATCACACTGAGTGCATTCTTCTAGCATCTACTACATTTTTCTCAGATTCTGAAAACTTACGAAATCGATACCATATTGGGCGAATTTTGGGTGACGGAAACTTTGCCGTGGTACGTCTCGTACGACGTCGTGACACAGGACAAAAGTACGCCATGAAAATCATTGACAAGGCTAAGCTGCGAGGAAAAGAGATGATGCTGCATCAAGAAATCACAATTTTGCACTCATGCAGTCACCCGAACATCGTCCGACTCCTCGAGGAGTATGAGACACCGAAGGAAATTTGGCTGGTAATGGAATTGGTCAAGGTAAGCAACGACTCTATTTGTCATCAAACGGGTAAATCAACTACTAGCAGAATGTGTCACATTTTCATAAAGCAAAGCACATTAAAAACAACTAATTTTTGGCAACGTAAGGGGATGACTTTTTAGACTAAGATTAGTCTTGTCTACTTGCATACTTAAATAGCGTATTGCAATCGCCTTTCTTGTTTTACTAGAAATTGAAAACATTTGTGCATCTGTCATACACCTATTTTTATTTGTAACCAGAACAAAATGTGTGGTAGAACGCTACTGAAGAAACTGCCCTAGGAAATCTAGGACTAATAATCTCTTCCGAAAGATTGCTTGCACTCGGAATATCCTTCCGGAGGGATTGAGCTCAGGATTTGTTTCTTTAGGTGGCAGTCAGGTTATCATATGCATGGTCCACCGTGGTGAGCTTCCTTCACTAGCATCTAATTTCTGTGCCACATAGAGCATGTGCTACAGTTTGTACCTATCTTGTAGTGACCTCATTCTTGTTGTTTTGCACTCTAGGGTTTGGTGGCTCACAAGTCATCTGAGGGAACGGTGAGGTACCGCTGGTACCAGTGTAATCAAATTTACACACGTCGAGTCAAAGGATGTACACACGAATATCCTTCGGTGTCCTCACTTAACCGAATGATTGTCATTTGGCTCGGAGGATTTTCCTCGTGTCTTTCATCTGTTTTCGACTATAGCGCGCCCTTCATCGTCCTCATTAAGGATTAGTGGAACACCAACAACAACAAAAACANCTCTGGTTACTGCCAGATCCATAGACAGGGCTCAAAAATGTGCAACTTTTGTTAGCAGCCCGAATATCACAACTTTACGTTCCCAAACCTTCGCGAGATTTCGCACTAACGGAACGAACCGCGATACTGTACTACACTTTGTTAACGGAAATCCTGAGATTGATGAGGAGGATGTCATTTCCCATGTGGATTTGGACGGTTTCGAATAAACATAGCCTCGACTGACTGATCTGGTTCAGTTTTGACTTACCCACACGACTGTTAACCAGGCTGCGTTCAATCGTCGAATTTGCATTGTAAACGCTTAGTCGTAAATGTAGAAAGTTGCTATAAAGGAGACGGACATCATATTAGCAGAAGATCAAATAAATCTGTGCGACTGGTAAGTTAGAAATTTGGACGCTGGGACTGAGTTCTTCCTTCCCCAATTGAAACTAAGATCCGCCAAAATTGTAGGTGAGTAGAATAAATCGTTTACGTGAAATATTTAATTATGCAGTAGGCTTTAGTCAGCGATCAAATCAATATATGCTGAAACAACTTCAAAAGTTACATTAGTTAGGTACAGCATAATGCAATAATCATGTTAATCTCAGTAGATGGTGTTAGACATAACTGCTGTCGCAAACGCCACTTGAACTCCCATAGGAATGCTAGCATCTCGTCACATCTCAGCTAAGTCAAAATGTCTTGGGTCAACTACTACTCGTGATAGCTAACCTCAATGCGAAACTGCCTTACTTGTCTCTTGCGTCTCTGACTGAGGAACAGATACAGTAAGATTGAGAAACATGAACTAGCCTTGATCTTTTTGAATTACATGTATCAAAAACTTGCGGGCTACCCAACAACTGGACTAGATTTCGTTTTGCAGTACATTCTGACCTGTGGATCCGGTTGCTCCATAGCACAGCAAGTGATACATCATCACGTCTGACAACCTGTTGCAAAATAAGGACGCTGATATCTCAGATCCTTTCTCTCATACCGTAAGCGACCTGGGAGTTATAAGATCCACAACACTGCAGAAACTCGGTTTCATTCTGGTTTGAGACATACTATCATCCACTCTGTTGATAGATCATCGCAGCGTGATGCTCGTGAGAAGTGTGGGTCAATGTGGATCACATGTAATACGCTCGCAAATGTTTACATCATATTCAGTGGATATTTTCTCCCATACCCAACCCAAGCACACCAATGGATCTCACATTCATTTCACTAGGTAAACACCCAGCCATGGTTTTGCCACTGCTTTCTCCTATCCGGAGAATTCAGCTGCCCCAACTAGATCATCTATGAAGCAAAGGTTTTCACCATTCGGCATATTGAAGCTTTTGGATGCCGGACCAAATGGATCAGTTCTAAGGAATGATAGTTGCTGATCACGTATACAGTTCGGTATACCAACAAGACTAGCGGTTATGCATAAAATTTCTACCAGTTCAAGTCTGTCAACAGTTGTAGTTGATAATCCGTCGCCTCCTATTGACCAAACTTATTTTTTAGTCGCGTTACCCGAATTCGGAATATACATTATTCCGCAAAAACTCATCAGATATCCGTGACATGTAGAGGTGTGGATCTGGGTTATAGTGACCCTCTACGGTTATTCTGTTGGGTCTTTCTTCCGCCATTTTGCGATTCCAAAGTACTTCTCTGTTTGATGGCCATGAACTAGACTCCATTATGTACGATTTACTAGACGATTAACATACTGAAATTATATAGATAGCCGAGGTGCTCTATCAATCCCACGTCGCACGCCCTTCACTGTCCGTGATGATCCATTGCTCTTGATGTTCTATTCAAAAAACCCGATATGTCGGCCCACAGTTTAGCATCTTGAAACAAATCAAAGTTTTTTAGTGCATTACCGGTAAAAAGCGAACAGCTTCAATCCGTTCTAATCTCAAGAAGTTCAATTTTTGTGAGACAAAACTTGTGGCTTACTGAACGATAGGTGCATGCTCACGGGGATTAGTCATGCCTTCATTCTGAGAGAGTATCTGCTCAATATTAGGTATTTTGATAATGTTTTTAATGATAAAGCTGTACTAATGCATCCTGAATTTCCTCCCATCCAATCCACTTTTCACCCATTTCGGCCCCCAGACCAAAGTTCCAGCAGACAATTGCAGCGGTGAAGCATCAGAGTATCACGCAGCACCACTTACGTCAGCTGGTTCGGTCTGCACTTGTGAGGCAAATCACTGACGAAAGCGTGTATAAGTGTTTCAAGAGCCATGAAGTGGGAGTTCTTGGTTAACAATTCTAAGTGCGCTACTTGGAATAGAACAGTCGGAATACGTCTTTAGACGAAAAGAACCAACGAAAGTAAATTAGATGTCCAGAAAAACAAATCTGAATAATGGTGCAAAAAATGTACCAATAAATCCCAGGTGTTCCTCTTCTGTTGTTGTGGGGATCAGTCAAAACAAAAATTAACAGTAAACGTTTACTTGTCTATCATTACCGTTAGGTGAGTGCCTTTGGCATAATTTGAATGAAGCGTATTCTTTCGTGCAAATTGCATTAAAACAGAAATGCACTAAATCAGAATTTCACGATCCCTAGGTGATTACAGCTTACAATAAAGCTTTGTGGAGTGAATGTAGTTTCTTGTGACGGTGCGCATACATGATAACTAATTGTTAGGAATACGGGATATTGAGTTGTAAAAATGTATAGCGTGAATTCGACCGATGCGTGTCTTGCCCCAGTTTGAAGTATTTCCATATTCCGAATGTAATTGGACCCCAAACAGTTGGTTCAACTTTTTTAAAATCAGGATGGGGACCTTTTTGAAGGTATCACAAACTCCGTCAAGTATTCTGAGAACGTGGCATCTGGCATTGTGGCCGATATTGCAAACGCGCTCTTCTACCTCCATTGTCGTTATATTGTACATCGGGATCTGAAACCAGAAAATGTACTGGTAAGCGGAACCTTTGTATACACAGATACGCAACATTGCCAGTGATTTTTCGGGTAATAATTGCTGACAAGTAATCTTACACAACCCTGTTTCCAGCTTTTCATTTATGGTATGCGAAAATGAGTTCAGTCAGAATGCTGTGAGTTCACCGGTTTTCGAAAAAAATACACAGCAATTTACTGGATCTTGGAGGTTAGTTTAAAGGCGTACTCCGTAGCCAGTGATACGAAGTATTGTCCACTTGACTGTTGGGACCCTTCCTCCAAAGCTCAGAGACCGAAGGACGAAATTCATCCTTAAGTTGCCCGTTTGGTGGATTCGTTGAAAGCTGCCATATATACTTCTTTTCCTAGAGCCCCAGGCTCATCTTGAAGATGGATAATTCATCCATTAGGACGATGGAAATTTCAGAATTTGTTTTGAAAATAGTCAGGTGCAAAGAGTTCACTCGGGTGGCCAGATCACTGAGAGTCGTGGCGATCCAGCAATATCGGAAGCTACAGGGGCTTAAACATTTTACTCGATGGTCTTAAGCAGTCAAATGCAATCTCGAATACAGTCGAGGGACAGTTCACAGAATTCTTGCTCGTCAACTAGGTAGGTGTAAATGATAATACGTCAATTTGGATGCCTAGCATGGAAAATGAATTACTCATCAAATATATTATAGGATGAGTTGTTTCCTAGCTGATCACAATTTAGTCGCATGGGCATAAACTGCCCAGTTTACTATTAGTGCATTCTGTCAAGGCCAGTGACACATAAAGAGGTTTTTCCCTGCTGAAGGAAAAACACGCTATTCATAATATTAGTGGAAACTCTGGGCAGCTTTCGTCTTCCGTGGAGTTCATTAGATCCATGGAGTTCCGTTAGACTTATTCGTTAATTGAATATCAAATTAGATTTCATTGCAACACGAGATCAGAGCGAGCTTATCAGTTGTTGTTCTTGAAGACAAACAAACACAACACCGACATGCCGTTCTGTTGAATTCTATCTTCTGACATTCCTCAATGAACTTATAGATTCTCAACGACTCTTGCAAAGTAAACAAAAACGGATGAAGTTTCTTGGGTTTCCTGTTGTAACTTTTGTTTCCAGGTAACAACCACCTAGCTTAGATGTCAAGGGTACCGTTTGGTTCCCCAGTCCAATCTTAGCCTTTGTTTCTCTCAGTCATATCAGGAATGAAAAGACAAGTTATTTGATAACGGTCGCTTTCGCTCTAGACAACATGGAACGCAGTGCTGTGGTCCGAATCACTGCATCACATCAGAAGCCGTCTCAAGAACATCTGTTGTCACCATTGGGGGCAAACATCCGGTTCTGTTAGTATGCTTCATGCACGTTCCAGTTTCAGTTTGAATTATTTTATGGTTGCCATGACATCGGTTGGTTGTGCGCATACCGCCGTTTTTATTTCTTTGGGCTCTGTTATTTTATTTTGATGCGTACAAACGCGCGCACAGATTTGGCATCAACCGGATGGAAAGCTGCGAGTCAAGTTGGCTGACTTTGGTTTGGCAGTCGAAGTTCGGCGGAATTTGTATACAGTGTGTGGCACCCCAACGTATATTGCACCAGAAATACTGTCTGAAAGAGGTGAGTGCTTTAGTCTGGTTTCATGTGGTCTTAAGTACAGAAATTTCACTTATAAACCTGATATCTTTTAAGATGTTTTCTTAAATTTCGATGAATAATCGATCGTCCACACGTTTTTCCTATCATAGATTTGCAATTCACTGCACCATTGCCTATAAGATAATACAAAACCGTATGTTTGTGGAGATTTTGTCCTGTAAGTGAAGCCAATCTATGCTGAGAAGCCGAGAAGCACTGTGCTTCTCTGCCATCTCGTTCCGATTGTCCCATTTGTTATTTATGCTGCATTTCGGTTCTGCTTCTTTCCATCTGACTGGTCAGTTGGACACCTACTCTGCCTTCAGGGAAACAGTTATTACATTTCCCCCATAAATGCTATGCTACGTAACCTATCGTCCACAAATAAACCATTCAGAAGCTTGGATGCAAATAAGACGAAAATAAGATGGGTGGTTAGATGATGCATTCAATAAATTTCTTATGGAGCAAGGAGAAGAAAACCACCGGGAAAAGGAATAAAACGGGAACAGTCTCCTTCTTATAAGCTTGGATCTTCCGAGTAAACAGGTAGGCAAGGTCGTACAATGAAAGCATTTACAACTGTTTTGATGTGTAGTACAGCCAAACCTTGAAACGAAAATGGCTTACTGACTGTTCGGTGCGAACTTGAAAGCAACTAAGTATAGCAATATAACAAGGAGTAACATCTACTAGTGAAGACCAAATTTAATAGTGAAAACAAAATTTCATGACTGACTAAGAACCACGAAAAATAGAGCATTTACAACGTTAAGTGGATTAAGAATCTCTGTAGCGGGATAATCACAGAAGATGAACAACACGTTATTGCCAAATTCGTACTGAAACCACCCCCGTTTTAAATGACTGGAAGCTTTTATTGACGGGACACTATCTGGACGTCAGGTGAAAATGTGGTCTATGGCTGCAAACTGGATAAGTTGCAACGGAACTCAAACATGGACGATCAGGTTGTTGAAAAGGATTGTGCTGCATGTTGCAACGAAGTACGGGTTAGTTCACCGAACAACCTAGAATAGTGCATGCTTTAAAGTTGCGCTGATGATATGAAGCACTATTAGGCATGGGAAGCTCACTTTTCTTTTCTGGAATTTCACGGAATATACAAGCCTCTATCACACCAATGAGGTAGAAAACCATTTTACGTATCCGCAGTAGAGGAAAAAGGGAGGACGAACTCATTTAGACATCTACGTGCTCATTACACGCTACGACCTGTTAGCCTGGCTTGTTTCAGAGTCCGATGATTGGAATAGAAAATCCTCAGTTCACCTACTTGATGTCGAAAAACACGACAAGAAATCGGTAACTGAACTGTGTCTAACTGATTGCAGTTAAGACTCAAGACGTGGTGAAACATGGCAACAGCCTGTGTAGTGGTGAATGGGGATTTCATCTCAGGGCATTGGGTGGTCCATTTAAACAGGTCAGTAACCCCACGCGAGCATGGAATTTGTTTTAGGTGAGAGGGTGGTGCAGATCCCGTTTATTTGATTCATTTCACGAACAGAACAATCGTTCATAATCAATTTGTCAGCCCCACACTAGGCAAAAGTTAGTGCATTTCTCTGACAGACCTGATCAGCTCACCTAGAAAAACGTCTATTCTTGTGTGTTTGGTTTTTATTTTGCAAAAACATCAGTTGGAACAAGTGACTTACAACCTCGGAATGAGTCCAGTGTGCAAAGTACAATATGGCCGCATCCAAAACCGTTTTATTTCTCGCGATCCTCCTCTGTTGTGATCTCCCTGATATTTACTCGCACTGGTCACTGATATTTCATACCCAGTGCCCAAGATTTCATATCATGTTACACCATTTGTGTTCAGGATTGGCGACCTCTTTAATAAGAAAGCTTGAGAAGGCTAGGTATTTCGCAGCACACTGTGACGTTAGTTTGTCTCTGGGGTATGCAGTGACAGTGAGAAAATTGTTGCAAAAAATTACCCATTTATGTTGGTCAAACTCCAAACCAAACGAAGGAAACCGAGTCAAGTTGACCAAATTAAAGAACATCGCCAGATGTGTGCCAGTTTGTGGATTTTGAGCCGTTTAGACATACGGAATAATATAAACGTAAGATCACTCTCTATAAGGAGCGAAATGCATGGATTTGAGGGTGTGACAAGTGACTTGGATTACCTTGATTAATCTACGAATGTAGAACATCCGGTGAACCACCCGGTTGTTGATCACCTCAAGTACCGACAGAAAGTAGCGTGGCGGGAGGAATGTTCACTGGATCATATCTTTTCCCATCTCATGAACAGACGACAGACTCTTATTTCCAATCAGTCAAAATCTCTGCTGCGTCAACCAGCGTCAAAGGTCATAATGAAATTTCAAATTATCCGCAGCAAGTTGCTGTATGACTGTCGGTATTAGGCCACCTATTCTTAAAAAAGAAATTCACTTTATTTCGAAGTTTGAAGGAGGTAGCACTAGCTTGGAGTACTCTGCTACCAAGATTCGCACGCCTTTCATTCCGGACCAAGCGTTCTGCTCATGCATACGTTTGAATGTCGCTTTCAAAGTAAATTTGTACACCTCACCGCGTTACTACAGCCACCGTTTTTAATAAAGAATGTGGCGACATTAATCGCAAAGATAAGGAAAATTTTCGTTTACCATTAAGCATAGTGGTATAAACGAAAAGCCATGTGCTATGTCTAATTTTCCAGGGAAAATAACCAACTTTCAAAGAGGAACAAGATATGAAGACTGTTTTGAAGAGTTTCTTCTGTCAGCTAACACCGTTTCTTGCCCCACAGCTTGATTAAAGCGCAATTTAAGTTTGTCTCGCCTTTGACATAGTGCTACAAACCTTAGCTTAATCATATCAATCAGTTAATCAGTGGATGTTTCAGATATACCTTTAAAAAATTACCGAAAATAGACTTTTACTCGCCAAAAGACTGAAAAATTTGTGGATTTGCTTGAGCGTTTGCAAACAACGGAAATGAAATTTTGAAAAAAAGAAACCACAGATTGGTTGTCCAATGAGCAAAATCTGGGATCTGTTCAGATATTCGCGCCTAGCTGAGCACTAATCAGTCCTTCGTCTCCCAAAACGCGCCAACTCAAATCCCAACCACATGAAAATAAGATGATACTAAAACTCAGAACTAATATTCTTGAAGTTCGGTATTTTAACACCTCTATTTTTTCGAAAAGGTGTTTTATTTATCCTGGATTTTTAAACACAAGCCAGCTGTAAACGCATCAGAAGTTTAATGCATACCGTCTATCATTTGAGACGCGTAGAACGTTGTTAAATTGTGTGCAGTACATGGATGGTAAAAATGATCCGGAATAAACTTCCCAAATTACTAAGGCATGCTTGTCAAATTCTGTTTTGATTGGTGAATTGAAGTACGGGGTGCCTTGATGTTACTATCCTGGTTCTGAGTTATCCGTCATCTCATCGATCCTATTCCACCTCCTCTATTGTTGCGCCATGTTGAGCTGCTCAGTCCAGCTAAGCTCATGCGTTTGTCTGGTCGTGATTACTCATATTCTTGAAGTCGGCGAATCAATATGAGATCCATGTATGTGCGAGCTATATAGAACGAAATGCAATTTAAGGATGGTAGTCTTGGTCCACCTGGAATTAAGTGGCTAACTACTTTGTTTTGCTTCGATAGTGCACATCCCGAAAAGGTGTACAAGATAAAATTTGAGAGATTTACCTTTTCTCTGCTCTGCCAAGTTCTTCTAAAACGTCCGGGAGTTTCTGTAAGGTGATAAGACGGCGAAGAAAGTTATCACCTGGTTGTGTCCTAGGTCCCCGGCGCACCGTGTAATGCAAATACTCAGCTTTACAGCTTTACGCAAATAAATGGACTGGTTCAAGCGTTTGAGCAGTTAATTCTTCCTCAGTGGAGCGTCAAGACTAGAGATAATTCCAGTGGTCCTTATTGAAAGCTACTAGTCGAATGAACACGTCAGCTCCTTTTTACCCACTCCGTCACATAGTAATGCACTTAGATCCTCATATGTAAATCGGTACCTATACGGTTCTTAACCCGTTCAAAACTTTTCATTCAGGTTATGGCCTAGAAGTGGACTTGTGGGCTCTCGGGATTATCACCTACATCATGTTGTGTGGATTTGCTCCTTTTCGCAGTCCGGATCGACGTCAATCACAACTGTTTGAGAGTATAAAACGTGGTGTGTTTGTTTTCCTCAGTCCTTACTGGGATGAAATCTCACAAGGTGAGTCTGTGTCACGAAACCAAGCAGGCAAATCCTTCCTGTAGTCCAGCTTCATCCCATAGGCCAAGTTATGTTTTGTGTTAAAGTACAATCCATAAAAAGCACATACTAAAGAAGCGACCACAATGCTTTAGACAACTTTGTTCTTGCACCACCTCACCATCTGTGAGGTGGTCTGAAGGTGCGGTCGTACTTTCCTCTGCGGTAGGATTGTGAAGGCGGCGAGGTGTTTCCTTCCGGTGACCAGCATCCCCATGGTGATGTAAGGAGCGAGCTGTCTTACCACTAGGAAGGGTTGGTGCTCCTGGAGGGATCCCAAGAAAACCCTGACACTAGTGCCTTACGGGTCAGACTGTTGCGCCAGAGGCTTCGGAAGGCGTACCGAAACAAAACCCTACCTTCACCCACTGACTATGGGTAAGACTCCTGAATCAAAGGCACAAGGTGAAATACCTCAAACAGCCCCCCTCCGTTTGGCCTGGGCACCCGGAAAGTAACATCTGCCCGCGCAGCTGAGGAGCAGCGGCTGGTCTTCTTAATTTACGTTAGAATACAATGTGCAGCTGATTTTGTGTAGTCACACGGCAATGGTCTGCCAAAATCCGAAACCAACAACTCAAAATCTAATTGTTATATCTGAATATGGCCTAAGAAACCGCAGTAGTGGCACTCAGGAATAGTTTAGTCACATGTAAACGGTCAAGTGAAGCAGTATCGCTATTCCACCAGGCGATCTGAATGCCCATTTGGGACGAATGGATGAGAAGGTGAGCAACCTTGGCAGAAGACTCCGCGTAGGTGCTCCCAGGACCAGAAGCCAAGTCGCTTGCTACGGCTGTGCGCTAATCGTCATCTACTTGCCACCAGCACATTTCGGCAGATAAGTTGGCAACTCATTACCTGGCATCCTTTAAACTGTAAACAGTCTAGCACTCAGGTTCACCATGTAGCAATTAGCTAGAGATGACGATCTTGTGTTCAAGACTGTCACTGTTCTTTGAACACGCGCACGGAATGAAAGTGCCCGCTTGTTCCGCTACCGCTTGTTCTGCAACGCCTAAAAAGAGTGCTTATCGTTATGATATTCCCTACGTGCAAGATACGTCCTTCAAAGAAGTCTGTCAGCATCAGCAACCCAAACAACTCACGGACATGAAACAAACGTCGGCCAAATGAAGACCGGATAGAATTCCAAAAGGCCATGAATTCGGGAGGTGAATGCCCCCCCCCCCAGAAGAAACCGCGCTCCAGTTCAATCTGAATCTAACAGAGTTCCATCGAGGAGGGAAAGGTGGTCTTACCTGTACAAAATGATTCAGTTAGACCTAAACAGCATCGAACATGGTCTGGGGGAGCCAAACCATCATACATACGCACATGTTCGACTGATTTCAAACCGAAATCAGATGAAGTGAACTGATATACCATAACGTGCTGAGCAGAGCTAATTTCAAACCCTGTGATTCAGAATCTGGGAAGCCGACTTTCGTGCCTTTTGTCAAACTCGTACAGGGGCCCCAAGTCAAGGGAGTTATTCAGGAAGACATATTCCGGCCAAAAGATATCTGGAATGTGCATTGAGAGCCTAATAACATTTCAGTAATCGTATTTTGGTTCACCCCTCATTACAGCGTCACTGCCTCCACCCAGTGTTATTACTGAGCCATGGTCCAACACAGTGGTTAGATTATCATCGAAATCTAGTCCCTCCAGATGAAAGAAATGTTTACATGGTGGGTGATTTGTCACTCAACTTCTGAGGTGGCAGTCAACAAGCAAATCTGTGTGGAGTAAGTGGCTTGCAGTGTCCTATTGCCTCATGAGGATACAAAAGGTAGGACTTGGTGTGGGGGATTCGAGTCAACAGCAGGGAGATCTGCGTTGCATGAAGTACGCGCCTTCGTTGGTCGTAACGGCCGTACAACTAAAATCAACTGTCATGAAATAGGTCAAGACAGGCACATGGAGGATTTGTGTTAGAAAGATCGATCACAAGTGACAAAAAGGGGTGGGTCAATCGCAGACGTTATTCTCTTGTTGAATAATAAGTTTGGTTGTTCACTTAACCAAGACTGACTGAGCTATAGTTAAAGTATACGTGGTACACATATCATATGTATATTGTCCATTCAGAACAGCAAGCGGTCTAAATAGCTTCTTCTGCTCTCGTTGAGGGTGTCACAACTCTTCGCTTTTGAGGCGAGCCGGTTTCGCCTTAGGGTTTCCAACATGGGTACTGTTCCTTTCTATGTACTTTCACGGATTAAGCGAATCAACTCAAGTAACACGTGAATCAAACTAAATTACCTAGTGATCTGAAACAGTATATCTTCAATGGGCTTGACCAAATAGCCGGACAGGCACGTTGCGTCAGTGACTGGAGTTTGTGGCGGATTTGGTAGGCTGGATGTCCTCGTTAATGCAGATTAGAGGCTAAATCCCACGATAAAAGTGAGTCTCATATTTTGGGAAGGTCAGCGCTGTATTCAGGTGATCAACCATATTATGATTATGAAGTGCTCTGCTTTTCTAGACAGCATTGGCTAGATATGCAACATGTTTTGTTAAACTCCTTTTTACCAGGTCTTACCTACATATACATAATTTCGGCATGAAGCTTGAAGTGTGCCGTTATTGGGAAGCCATTCAACCATATTTGGAACCGAAAGGCGACCCCAGTTTGTCTTGAAATTGAAGAAAAATATGAAGTAACCAGTTTTGGGTAGATAGGGAGAATTTTCGAATATGTGGCCGGCTTCCGGCTTGGTTCCTTGCGCAACTACGCCAGGTTTATACGTGTGTAGCACCAGCCATATGAATCTCGTCGCAATAATTGGGTTGCGGAAAGCACATGGACCGGATGCAACGAGATTCTAATCCATTTCGGACATCTGCGAAGCATGGGTGGGATGAAAATATTTTACAGATCTAGTGAAGGATAACTAAGTGCAAATTAGAACAGTGACGTTGGACATGTCTAAATATCGACAGTTGGGGTGGATTTATTATCGGTTAATCAGGGCAGATGCAATCGCTTGGCAATGCCAAACTGGGCGAACAGATTAGCCGCCATTTGATCAAGTCGCAATGAAGAATTGTAGTAACTGAGCTCAGTAACAAAAATTCGTGCGTATCTTACTGAGAATAGCAAACACTACTAGCTTTCTGAATAGAAAGATTGGCTGTTGAAGTGAGATGTGGAACCTTAAAATCTCTGGTCTCACCGAAAACAACCTAGTAAATGTATAGAAACATATCACCTATGTTGACCGATCAAGGGTAGATGATGCAGAGTGATTTGGTAGTGCGTAACATACCACCGTGGTTCGCTCACTTCTTGGACCAACCCGATGTCGATGGTGGCCTGAACCGCACATAATCACCTCATGTGAGATGAAATTAATCATCTGCTAGGCTATTCAATTCGATTTCACTACCAGAATGATTTAGAGTTGAAACAAGGACAAGCTCCTTGACTTTCACTGGCGGCATATTTTCCTGATTCCAGCCGGTTTGTGGATGCTTTGTAGGCAGAGTAGGATTAATCCCGAACTGGTCTTTAAAAGTCAGTTTTTCATCACTCAGTAAACTGGAATATTTGACATTTTGAACAAGTGATCCGACAATATCAGGACGGTGTACATCACCTATACATTTCAAAAGACTCCAAGGCATCCCAACCAACGGTAATACTTTCTAGTAAATTGCCTCCTGCGCTGATGAGACTTCCCTGCAACCGAGTGCTATTCAGCAGCCTTCGTGAGAATCTAGATCAGCGAGTGAGAACAGTTTGGTAAATTCCCGCCGAGTGGTTTAGCAGCACCCTTGGCATTTAGTGAACTCTCGTCGAAAAACACGTTGACTTCCCCATGCCTTTCGATTTCTCTGCCATTAGCGATCAGTTTAAGATTCACACCACAGCGACTGGTGGCCGAGAAGGTGGAAATCGCCAGGCATCCGAGTGTGAATAGAATAGAGGGGGTAGAACTTGCAAAAATGTGGAGAGCGTTCCTAGATCAGCCGAGATGACACGAGGCGGTGTGCAATTACCAGCGAAATCGCCTGGGTCTAAAAGTACAATATCCAAGTAGAGTTAGATCCAATTAACTACCCCACCCACATCCCCAAACCATTGTCCCAGCACCCTTGGACGAACACAGGTGAACGACCCCAAGAGGGATTTTCCATTAAGGTGTCCTAGACTGAAGAAGCAAGGACCAAGAAATCCGGGTTCATCATAAAGACGAACCCCCCCTAACCAGTCTATCGTAAATCTTAGTCGTCCCCACTAATCAACAAACAGGAACATCAGACTAGTCACTAGTCATAAAGGATCTCACGGATTGGTTCCCCGACTGCCTTAAAACCCAATCAACCTACTTACTTACCCATTTGGCCTGACGAAGCTTTTGTGTCAAAAGCGAAACGTTGCCCAGCAATAAATCCACCGATTGTTTACCAAACCCCTCTGAAACGATGACTTCCCAATCGGTCCCAAACATTTTCCAATTGATTGAAGATAGACTTTGCTTAAAATTAGCACCGCTTCGATCGCATCAACCATAGTTGCCCAAAGAAAGTGGTCACATCACGAAGTTCTGCGGTGGTTGTATTCCCCATTGCTTTCATTACAGGGGCGAAAGACCTCGTGAACCGTCTCCTCGTTGTTACGCCACGTAAGCGTCTGACTGCAATCGAAACCCTCACGCATCCATGGGTCTACTTCGAAGGTTCATCGGACAACTTAGGAAGTTCCGGCAAATTAGAAAAAAGCCGGGACGAATACAAGAAGGAATTAGAGAAGGAGGCGCAAAGCATTAGGTCACAAAAATTGTCAACCGAAAACAGCAACGGCGTGTTGGCTTCTATGCTCATTTCTTCAACAAGTGGTGAGTCGAAAAGATTCGAGAAAAACCCCAAACCCGATAATGGGCCTTCATCACACTTGTCCTCAAAATAACCCAACCACAACCTACATACCAACAAATCCAGTGATGAGACTTCCCGTGCTCATCAAGTCTTTCTGTGGAGAACAGTTTCCAGAAGTCAGAATGTATGCGGCCAGATGTATTAATCAGTCTTTCAGTTCTGATGCATATGTACAACCCGTAGCTTCACACAGTGAGCGTACTCCATACAGAGTACTTCCCAGTATCAACCTGGAGGACACCACGTGATCAGTCACTATTTTGACAAACCAATACGTGCTTACCAGCTGTTCGTACATTATGTAGATAAAACATTTGTACCCATATTTTATACCGAACGAACCTCCCTTCCAGATCGCATTATTTACACGGTTATTTAGCTCTTTTCCAGAATGATTTTTTACTACAAACCGGTTTTTGATTGATATTTTGTGCCGCATGAGATAGCCCGAGATGAAATAGGACGAGCTCGACACGATCACCGTGAATGTCGAGAGATAAGAGGGAACAGTTAAGCTAACAAGAAACTAGCAAGTTGGTTTGGTCTTATGCGGTTGTGGCAATAAGGCAGAAAGTTGGACAAACAATGCGAGAAATTTCAGTGACCTAAATTAATTTGCAACGACGGTAATATTAAACACCCTATTGATCCGCTCAGAAATGTAACGAAGAAAATTTTCAGTTCCATGGTTCCTATCTTATTTAACATGATGTGAGGGATATTGTCCAACATCCTGTCACAAAATACCCGACGATACAGCAGCGTTCCGACGACTAGTTGACTGCCACTGCTGTCGCCTGTCATTCTGACCATTAAGATATTATTGCAACGTCATCTATATATGGTCCTGAATTGGCTTATTACCACAATGAGATTGTTTCAATGGTAGAGGATGCTGAGGGTTGAAAGTTGAAAAAGGGGGTGACGGAATAAGTTAAACAAATCTGACGTAAACTGATCAACCATTTTCAGCTAGTCAACAGATTTATGGTATTCATCTCAGCTAAGACAATGGTGCCAGTCTGCGCAGTGAAAACTAGCACTCGAACGATTTGACTACCGGAAACACCGATTAAACAGCAAAATTACTAGGGCGACGAAAGCCCCAGTGACTACAAAAGTATGGATACTGAAATCAGCTATCTTCAAACACGAGTACAGCCTCATCAGATGAATTTTACTACATCGCAAATTGCGGTAAGTTAGCATCCGAGTTCCAGGACATCGGATGAAGCCAGTTCAGTAAATTGATGACTAGTTCAATCTAGTGTTAAAAAAGGATGACTAACTGGACTGTTCACCTCAGACAGAAGAAGACCAGATTAACAGGTAGAAATATACGGCAGGTTATTTCATTGGGATAAAACCAATCACAGATGGAACAGGGAACTGATAAGAGAAGATCCGACAGGCACAACTCTAACATTCCCTGGCAGACAAGTGGAGGTGAGGCAACAAAATACCCGACGATACAGCAGCGTTCCGACGACTAGTTGACTGCCACTGCTGTCGCCTGTCATTCTGACCATCAAGATATTATTGCAACGTCATCTATATATGGTCCTGAATTGGCTTATTACCACAGTGAGATTGTTTCAATGGTAGAGGATGCCGAGGGTTGAAAGTTGAAAAAGGGGGTGACGGAATAAGTTAAACAAATCTGACGTAAACTGATCAACCATTTTCAGCTAGTCAACAGATTTATGGTATTCATCTCAGCTAAGACAATGGTGCCAGTCTGCGCAGTGAAAACTAGCACTCGAACGATTTGACTACCGGAAACACCGATTAAACAGCAAAATTACTAGGGCGACGAAAGCCCCAGTGACTACAAAAGTATGGATACTGAAATCAGCTATCTTCAAACACGAGTACAGCCTCATCAGATGAATTTTACTACATCGCAAATTGCGGTAAGTTAGCATCCGAGTTCCAGGACATCGGATGAAGCCAGTTCAGTAAATTGATGACTAGTTCAATCTAGTGTTAAAAAAGGATGACTAACTGGACTGTTCACCTCAGACAGAAGAAGACCAGATTAACAGGTAGAAATATACGGCAGGTTATTTCATTGGGATAAAACCAATCACAGATGGAACAGGGAACTGATAAGAGAAGATCCGACAGGCACAACTCTAACATTCCCTGGCAGACAAGTGGAGGTGAGGCAGGGAGGGGACGTGCAATATGATGATGAGATTGATGGAAAATAGTGGGGCACATGGTCTGCTTTCGGATGGGACGAAGGACGAGGCAGCTGAGTGCAAGCAGGAGAAGGATGTGGGGAAGCAATGGTTGACGGGAAAAGGCTGGGAAAATAAGTACTATAAAATATACCATTAAAAGTACAAAACAAACAAAACAGCCTTCGTGTAAGGCAAGGCAAGCCTGATGAAAAGTGAAAAAATAACGATCTCAAACAGCCAAGGTCAACGGAGTGGGTATCGTGAAATAAATCTGTCTTCACGTTCACGATCACTGGGCACTTAAGCGACTGTTAGATCTTGCAAAAGCGGGTACCATTTCGTGATACAGCAGCCGGGACGTAGTGACCGTAGTTGAATATAAGCTTGACCCAAGGAAAAATTTTCCCCAAGGTTGACTGCGTGCCAAGCTGAGACTTCGAGGAAGCCTGTGTGTAAATCGTAGGTACTGAGATCATACGAAAACTGCAAGAGAGAGATAGAAAGATAGATATAGTCAAGCTGCTCGACAGAGACCGACACAATCGGGAGTGTCAATGCTTGCGCTAGCTCATACGATGGTCGATTGAAATGGAAGAGAAGAGTCACCCAAACCGTCCTGTTTGTTCACAAATCGAATAGTCGATACGGCAAGGCGATAGGGAACAATAGTAGTTCCCTCCACTGAAAATATCCAGCGAAAATAAGACCATCTGAAGGAGATGGAACGTCCCCGAGGAAACGACAACAGACTAAACTAGGAATGATGGGGAAGCTATGATGGTCTACAAGGGTGTCTTCTCATTGGAAGATGTTGTCGTGCCGTCCACCTTTGCCAGCGTGTCCAACACAGTACAACAGTAAACAGTGCAAGAAGAAACGGTACGATATTCGAAATACCGCAGTATACTTTCATCGAGGAGACTACTAACAGGGTTGCTGGAAACTCTTCACTAGGAATGATGGGGAAGCTATGATGGTCTACAAGGGTGTCTTCTCATTGGAAGATGTTGTCGTGCCGTCCACCTTTGCCAGCGTGTCCAACACAGTACAACAGTAAACAGTGCAAGAAGAAACGGTACGATATTCGAAATACCGCAGTATACTTTCATCGAGGAGACTACTAATAGGGTTGCTGGAAACTCTTCGACAACATACCACCGATTTCGCCCTTCTTAAGGCTCATCAAGTAAGCACAGTCTCCGGGTTCCCGTTAACCTTAATTAAATCCGAATTGCTTAAAACCCGTCGAAAGTAATTTACGTTGATTTAGATGAACAGTCATAAACATTTGTCATTATTAATCGATCCTTGTGGAGGACATGATCGTTTTACCGGATGATGGGTGCGGAGACGTATCCCGAAAAATTCAAGCGGTTGGGGGCGAATGGCAGCAGAAGTAAGCACAAATGTGACTAGTTGAAACCACCGATCAAAAGGGCGCATGCCTCTCTGCGCCAACTTTATGATTCTCAAGAAAGGCAAAAGAGCCACAACAACTATATATTGAATATTGGACAAGATTCCAAACTTGTGACTTGACAATTATCAGGTTTTCACAAGGATTGATGGCCATTCAGGCAAAATCTTCTGACTATATGTCAGCTGTCAGATGACCGACTGAACTGGTCGGCAGCTGGGTGAACCGAAAACCACATTTAACATTCCGAATAGGTTTCTTAAACTAGTCCCATTGGTGTTCCCTATACAGAAACGTCGTGGGGTTAATAATCGATGTCGTAGTTCGCATTGCCAAGCAAAAAAAAAACGAATATTTGCACAGCAGAATTTGTGAAAGTCAGGTGACTGGTGCCGAATCACCTCACGCGACTGAACCCGGACTCCTCGATGAACGTGACATACCCACGTGGTTCACGTGGGCCGAAACTGGATCGAATCAGATGCAGGTGAAACAACAATGCGCGTGTGCACTGAAGCGCGTCAGAACAGGTATAGACAGCAAGAAAAATAACTGTCGGACTTACCGCAGTATTGAAGGTCGGCGAACTTGATCGTCTGATAACAGTGGTTTTCCGTTTGGTGGATTTCTTTCGACGACCCGAAAGCAAGTAGATTTTCACATAAACATCAGGAAGTTCGTTTGTACCGGGAATCAGCTGCAGGCAGAAAATACATAGTCCAAAAGATGAAGGTGGTAGGGGGAGACGTAAAGATCACATAGCGATCTTCATTCAGGTGATTACTTACAGCTGATCGGGAATCGTTGCTAACCAATAAGCTTACTGCGAAGTAATTAGTAATTCGTTTTGCTCACCAAACTGAGCGGAGGATGACGAAGTGTAGTAACGAGAGTGGGCGTAAAAGCTGTTCCCCTCAGGCTTTTCTATGCTTGAAATATGCGTAGGTTCCCCATATAGGATCTGTGCCTAGGGCAACGGAGTACCTTTCGTCAAAGCTATCCTACTTCTTCCCCTAGCTGGCCAACACAGTGGTGTGGCAGACCACGGTGGGATCGCACGATCTTCATGGCTCATATCAGGCTTTGATTACCGAATGTCACTCATACTGGGAAGAGGATCCTCATTACCCTTTTATAACTGACAGCATGAGAATACTTTAAGTAATGAATTGTATCTTATGAAATCATCATATGAAAAAGGTCGAGCGTACGACAAAACGCCTCAAATTCTTAAGAGCAACAGCTCGTTCGCAGAGGGTATAGTTGGGCAGCTACTATAGAACCAGTAATTCGTGAGCGCAAAGTTCAAGAGATCGAAGTGTACGACTAGGTGGTCGATGCCTAAAAACGAATCAGATGATTATCTGAGGTCGACAAACGGGCGATCTAAACGTAGTTTTGAGGAAAGAGAGTGGACAGAGATCGAAACAGGACACAGCCCATAGCACCTCAAGCGCTGCGTGAAAAATCCGACGGATGGGAGCATCATGAGTAGTTAGACATTCAGACGAACAGTTTTTCTGACATTCGTACCAAATGAAATTTACCCGACAACACAAAATGCGTGCAACTCACGTACTTTCCAAACCTAGGCCTCAATCCACTTGCTCAGAAAATGAAAGACGCTTACTTCCTTAAAAACACTCAGGGTTATATGGTGTGAAAGTGATCACTGCAAAGAAATTTGTGAGAGGAGGCAGTTCGCCGCAAATGAGAGCAAAAACTGTTGGTTAGGATCAACTGGAAGCTGCTCCGTTCTGCGTTACATTCAGTTCGGGAAATGCGAGAATTTTTTTAGAAAGGATGAGAACTGCGAGAACAGCATGTGCTTGCTCGTTACAAACTGGCCATACCGAATATTCGTTCAACTGTCTAGACAAGTGGGATTTTTCTTCCACAGTGCTGATATTTACATAATCAATAATGTGGGACAAACAATCGGAATTTAACAACGGAATAGATCCAGAACACTTCACAAGACGACACAAACCCAAACTCACCAAGGCACGTCCGTGTTTGATAAGTATATCTAACCGCTGTGCATTCTCGCTTAATTGAAACTGCAGCTGTATGGCAGCGGTTTGGTCAGATGGTCTGAGAATGGAACACGCGTCGTAGGAGTCTGTGTGAACTACGGCGGTGGGCGGGGTTTCACTTGAAGAAGACGGGCTACCCCAAAATGTGAACTGTGATTCGTTACCTTCAAGAAATTCAAAACAGAGGTGGCATGGAGTAGAGTACCAGTGGTAAG
The DNA here is from genome assembly GCF_000715545.1 of Opisthorchis viverrini. Classification (NCBI taxonomy): domain Eukaryota; kingdom Metazoa; phylum Platyhelminthes; class Trematoda; order Opisthorchiida; family Opisthorchiidae; genus Opisthorchis; species Opisthorchis viverrini. The sequence goes on along the minus strand of NW_008751688.1, from coordinate 169,368 downwards.
TTAAGCCGCAACGTGTTGCGTGAAAAACGATATATAAGGGGTAGGAAAATCGTGACAAGGATAGGAGGTCGCTAGGAATGACAAAGTGGTGCCAGCAGTGATAAAAAATGCTGAATTAGGTTGAGCTAACTATCAGTATCATACGCATGTGGGGCGATGAAGGTAAAGATAAGCTGACAATGAACCCTCTTAAACTAAATGAACAAGCACACAAGATTTCGTACAGGGCATAAACCAGATTTCTAAGCCACATATAGCAGGGTTTTTCACTTGAACACGAGGCAAACCTTTAACCCACACAGGCGATCATACCGTCTGATATTCTACAATGCTATTTCAATCGCGTAACGGTGTTTGGACGAGCATCGCCTGAAATTGACTTCTTTTCTGTATAGTTCCTATTGACACTACATCGTCGTCTGTTGTTCAATGTCGGGCGAGAAAACTCGCCTTAAACTTTTTAAATGTGAAAAACGGATTCTGCCGATGCAATGATAAAAAAACTCAGATTCCACAAAAGGACGTTCAGACAGCTCAGGCGCTGACCCAATAAACAACACCCAGAGAGGTCATTCGAAGCATCGACAGACTCTCAGAGGTGTTTACCTTTACCGAAGCTCCCAGACACATTTATATACCCCTAGCATTTAGATTGCGTTACGGAAACCTGACAATGAGAAAGTGTGCACCATAGAATGCAAAAAATAGCTTGAGAATATGAACATGGAATTCAGCATGCGATGAATATCCCTGGCAGAACGAAATCCTCAGAAGCAAATGACTCCTTGACACAGTGTACCGTAAAAAGCGTAATTAAAGAGCTCCATTCAATACGAGCTAGCAAAAACGGCGTGATATAATTGGATCTCTCAGTTAAATCAACCAATTCCGGGAAAAGAGGATTAATCATGGAATCCAATAAAGTCAGATGCGGGTGTCCAGGCTAAACTTTTCAGAATAACTGAAAAAGAGCAAAGAAACCAACTAGAAGTTAAAGTACAGTTTCGCTCCCCCTAGATCTCAATACTGGTTCGCGGCCAGGGCACAGGACATTGACGAGGGAATCTCTGACTCAACCCTTCCAGATCGTTGTTATTCAGACTTGTGTATCCTGGAAGTATTCTAGTTTATGATTTGTAAAGGGTGGCAATGCGACAGAAGTGCCAGGAGTGATCTATGCAGAGGGAAGAAACTATATGGTATGGATCACCAACGAATAACGTTCTGGTGAGACTCACTCATGTGTTGGGCCTCTTTGGCTGCAAATTTCTCGTCAAATAGGAGGCTGTGGAAGAAGATACACAGTGGTTCGCTCTAAAAGACAACAGAGTAAAAAAGGAGTGAGAGGGGCAGTCAGACACAACGCGGCAACAGTGGATGAGGGGCGCAGGCCATAGTGTCTAACATAATGGTATTGATGTGAGTTAGCTATCGGTACATGGAGCTCACCAAGTTACATAACATTCAGTGCCTGAATCTACAGAGCCCGGGTTGAATTCGAGGTAAATTAAAACATTCTGCATAGGTCTGGTTTCCGCGAATCCTGTTTGCTCAGACATAGAGGCTGTGTTAATCGAAGAGCTCTGATAGATCCATAGTAATGCAAACGGCGATTTGGTCAGTGCATGTTACGTGTTAATATCTAGTGTGGTTCGTGAGGGATCATGTTTAAAATGAAGGGACAAAGTTTTCAGGCCTCGTCCGCTGAGCGGACAGAACCTAAAAAAAGGGACTAGAAATGAATGCTAGTGGAAGAAGACATGGATAAATTTTGGGCAATTTCAAATGCTGCAGGACCCATGGATGATCATCATTACGGCAGAACTGAAAGAAAACATTTCATGAAGTAAATGGAAAGTACCAAGATCCAGTCGTGCTAGAAACATCAAACGGACTAATCAAGAAACTTCAATGGATGTAATTGTTGAGGCCCAGTTAATTTTGCCGAGTCGGGACAGGGTCAGAACAAAGCCCAAAACGTTGAGAAATACAGTCACATAGACTAAACAATCATGGATAAATACCAAACACTGACAATTGTGAGAAAGCGGGGCTTTATATTTATTCGCCGAAAAATGTATACATCGGTTTCAAAGAGTGAATACGAACGGCCTCATGGAAGTACGCCCTGAATGAGAATAACTGCGTTTGTATTTAGCTACTTGTGCCACAACAGTAGCAGCATTCATCGGTAGTTGAAGGCAAGCGGAAACCCACTAAAATCCCCTTGCCAACGTCCCACTGGCGTCAGAAAAGCAATGGGATGTCGCCACCCAATGAATAGACATGGCAAGTAGACAAAATAAATTAAACCCATCAGGAAAGAACACACAGTAATGCTTTTCATTCAAAAAGCCAGAGCGTAGTATTCCCTCAGGAGGGGCTAACGTACCCCTCTCCCGGTGCTGTATTCCCTAAAGAGGAAACCTACCCCGACCGGCTAACGTTAGGTTGTGGTGTGAACGGACCAGTATTCGAAAGTCTTGGATAGTAAGCTTTAGATGTTACAACAAAGCGCTATCGGGTCTGCTTCATGGACTTTGATAGTGCCTTCAGTCCGATCGATCGAAAACATTCGCTGAGTAAATTCTACGGGACTGACAAGGAAAGACTCCTGTTCCTCTTACACAACTTGCTCACCGACCGAAAGTCATACTTTCGGATAGGTGGACGGTTGTCGAAGACTCCTACAGATAATTCGGGCATGTTCAAGGAACAGTTTTGTCACCGTTTCTATTCACTTCCATACATGCTCCGTGAAACTTGAGGGACATCGCAGTCCGATAAAATAAGCGAACAACATTGCGGTTGGCGGAGCGAATTCTACATATCGGACGCCTATTTGTCTGAACACATTACAGCCGCATGCCAGTAGATACAAGAAATCGCAGCTGAACCCACATAAATGCACCGAGATTGTATTCACACTAGCACAGGATAAACATCTACCGCGACCTAAACTGCTATCGAAAGTTGCAGACCATCTCTAGCTAATCACATAAAATATCCTGAAGTTCTGATCTCTAAATATGGCATGAATAACGTTAACAAAGTTCTGTTCTTTGCCAGTTATTCACCGCTGTTAACTCGTCGTTTTCACCGGACTGTCGAAAAAAGACCATATGAGTAGCAACCGGTGAAGTCAGCTTTTACGAGCAAGTGGTAAGATTCCCTTCAGCCCCCTGACAGATACCTAAGCTGATATATACGGATGGTTCCCCAGGCAATACTCGATGAGATTTCCCACCCATTACATTCAGGTATGATCATCAGTTTCCCGAAACACCCGTCGCGCAGCATTGGTGTACATCTATACGCAAGAACATTAAAATGCAGAAACGCTGGTTTCTTATTTCGCCCGGATTATGACTTCGGATTCATTATTCAGAGCTGAACTTCTGGAACGAGAAGCTGCATAACTCGCTCACCGACATGTGGCGTTTTCTTTCTGTTTTGTCCTCCCTGTTTCTCCCCTATAGGTTGCTTTTTCAGTTTTTGTGTATACATTGTTTATATGCGTCCATACATTCAAACGACCGGGTATTTGATGTGTTGATCAGCCTCACTTCAAAATCAATAGCTTTGCAATTTCTCTCCGCACTAAGCAGCCTGCGAACAACGGAAAGTTAAAAACTGTACAGATTCCACCGATCAAGATAACAAGTCGACAACCAGTTGGATCAAAAACAGGAAACACATGGACCACTCTTGAGTATGGAGAAGGCGAGTGATCAGATATCCAGTACCGGATGGCCTTAACCACCTTTCAAATAGGTGGAATCAAAGCTTAATGCGGGAAAGTACACCAGACTAAGTGCAACTATCCTTTGTTCGCTGTGCTCCTTATGACGTCTATCAGTGTTCTCGGTGAGTGCTTGGTGTCCCTTATCAATCAATAGACCACCAGTAAAAAAAATCGCACTACTGCCGACTTGAAAAAATCACACTGAAGTCTGCACATCCTGAAGTTGTTCGAAATGCTACTAACGATGAAAGTGAATGCCAGCCAAAGGACGGTTCACTTGCGCCAACAATTGTTTTGTCTGCGTAGATCATTGGATACCGATCGCTGCTGTACCGCCGTTCCTATTAAATCACACAGCTGCCGTAGATCTGTTGACGCAATTTCGGTAAAAGTTGTCAAGGGCCTATTTTAAATACGCAGACTTGAGATGATTTCACCCATAACATGATATAAGACGAAACGTCTCCCCGACTGGAATAAAACTTTCGGCTAACCACACGTCAGGATCTTGTTGACACCGACTTCTTCGGCTTATTATTTTATACGAAAACCATCCTTGTTTAACTAACAGAGTTTATAATAAGGCTCCCATTGCTAAAAGTGGTTATTGACTTGATTTGAAGGAGATATCTATTCTGGGAAGCGAACATTTCGGTTATACTCGACGGCCGCATACAATTTCTCAGGTACAGAAATAAGGTACTAAAGTTAAGAGACATGAGTAATGATAAAGATGCCAAAATTAGCCAGTGATAATGTCCAAATTGAGTCGATCCTTCAAGCCAGAACCTTTTGTACGCACGCGCTCATCAAATATACTTGCAGCAATATGTAGGCGCATTGAGCTCCCGTGTGTACCGTGGATGAAGTGTTTGGTTTGACAGAAATAACAACACCTGAAAACGAACCTTCCTGATTAGTAGTAGTAGTAGTAGTAGTAGTAGTGTAGGTAGCTAGATTTCCTAATAAGAGAGAGGTTCGAGAGTAGTGGAAGCTGGACTAACACGAGAAACCTGAACGCATCAAGTCAACATTGCTATACGGGTTCTCGTCTTCTGACTTTTTCGATGAGTCGCAGAGATTGGTTTCTTTGATAAAATTCGAGTCAACTTACAATCTATACATTAGGATCCAAGTCACACGGTACATGATATATCCATTTGCAAATATCGTTGAGTACCATTACATGAGATACGTTAGGAACAATTGACAGAAATAACAACACCTGAAAACGAACCTTCCTGATTTTCAAGTCTGCTTCGAGAAGATAGTCGACTAGCTCCTGGACAGTGTTTTGTGTGCGAATTGATGTCACGTGGTTCGCAGTCAGAGACCCTACCAGAAGTGGAATGTTCGTAAGATCAGCGAAGTCCGAAAACGCATCATGAACGACGCTGCACAGTTCGATCAGGTCGGGGATACGACGATATACCCGCGTTGGTATTCGGCAGTCTTTTCGCCAGACAGACATTGGAAAGTAATGGTCCTAAACGGAAGGGTGGAGAGGCACGGCAAAGATTCATATCAGCATAAGATAAAAGCGGTTGTGCTCCGGAAACATGAAGTGATTGATGAAATCTCAGTGCACCAAAAACTTAAATCCTTCGGAAGAGGAAATAGTGTCGAACTGATCTAGTAATCGAAGTAAACTGATGTAACCTTTCGTAAACCAAAAAACAGGCCAACTGCTATCCAAAAAATAGATAAAAAACACGTCTAGGTGCCAGAATCCGTGGGGGGAACTACCGTAGTACTCGGCACTCTTCGACAATGTTTGTGAGTCACCAAGGTAATCACCGCAAACAATGCTACACAAACACTGATCAAACTAGCAGAATGAAGTCATCAGATGCTTCTCTTCTTAAACATCGAAGCGTTGAAAATGTACGGGTTCGCGTGACCAGGTCTGCCGAAAACTGAAGAACTAACAGGTAATAATCAGACTCATCGAGAGGCAGTTATACAGAATCACACTGAAGTGTACTGGAAATCACTGCAGTACATTTTCACGCAAGTACCATCGGCATATCCTAGCACCCTTCCCATCAAAATTGATAGTCCTCAATGTGTCCTCCACTTAATTTTAGGATGGAACTTAGTCGGACACACATCAGGCCGCGTTACCTCTTATGGGCACAGTGCGTTAACGGGATTGTCTCACCATAGGCAACAACCCAGAATCAATAATAAGGCTCCACTTTCGTGTACTTACGGCTACCGTACTTGAAAGACAAGAAAAGAATGGATAAAGGAAAGGTGCGGGTTTCTCATCATCAAGAAACACAGCAAGTCGATTTCATCGCCGAATGCAAGAAGCCTTGCCAGAGTGCAAGGTTCTGCTGTGATATTGTCCAAACACAACAGACACGTTTGCGCCCCCAAAGCTGTAGTTAGGAAGCAGGAAAGAGGACGATGATTGCTCTATCTAGCATTGTGCACACCGAGCAGGAAAGAGTACCTAGTCGAAGTGAATTGAAGGGACAGTTTAACAACCTAACCGATTGCGCAGATTCGAAAATGCGTTTGTTATGTACAAATTCAAGTACATTCCCGTAGTCACAATGTCCTCATAGATGTTTGTTCCGTTCCGGAAAATACCATGTTGTTCTTTCGTAAATGCCGGTGTATGCATTGATTTTCGGAAGTTGCGACGATACGAACCCCCACCCAAAGGTATGGGGCACGGGACTGATGAACCGCACCGAACGATCTGAAATTTACGGTATTGTGCTTTCTTCCAAAACATGGTAAACATGAAAACGAGTAAATTAAATACGAGTCCCTGATGCACGGTTTGCGTGAATTACAATGGGTTTATGAAAGCTGCAGTCTGGAAACCAAATGAAAATGACGATAATCATGAGGAGTTGTGTCTGAGAAAGTAATCCTATCCAAGAGACTAAGGGATGGTTGAGTAATCGGTAACCGCAGACTTACCGAGTGTTTATCACTCGCTCGTAGTTTGACTGCAGCTTCTACGACCACAGCATCGATTTCCCCACGTTCCGATAGGCTGATAGAATGGGTCACATGAGAGCAGATGAAAAGAATAGATACAAAAGTGCTAAATGAACAGCTTGTCAACAAATCACGTGGTGAGGTTTGGAATCGGAAAGGCGGGACATTAGGTGCAATTTAATTAACACGATTGAGATGGCTCAGATGTACGGAATACATGAGGAACGTCCAGCTAAACTGACGACATTAATGTGACCGGTGGTTCGGCTGGGATGAACTTCCATATCAAGCACCCAAAAGCTGTCATTCCCTATGGTGATGGAATCACTCAGCACTGCACACAGTAGTGCAGTTTTCAGCAACGACTGGACTGCGAAAGCGATACACTGGAGCACCACACTGCTTCGTTTTACGGCGACAATGACGATGTCGCCAAAATTAGTGACGAAATGTACGCAACCCAATTAGCTGTCTCAGTGAACAAACCAACGATCAAACACAGTCTGAGCTATCCATATATTTTTCGATAGCAGGAAGTACTCGACATTTCGTACTGAAAAGAGTGATGGTGAATTCCACGTAGTAAGAGGAACTAAACTCAGCTGGACAGGCAGTCGATTAGATGATGAAAAGCGTGTTGAGAATGTACACTAGTCGAGCAACTAGTGGCGTGTTTTCATGCATCAAAGTGAGGGCAGATTATCTAGAATAACTCAGATTGAACGTACGTAACCAAGCAGTACAAGGGTCGGGAAGAGTTAACAAAAGAGAAACTCACGTGAATCGCTTGGGCACAAAGGAGAATATCTGTCCAGGCGACAGACTACCTTGTCGTTGAGCTGATTTGTTAGTAGGCCGAGAAGTTCGTACAAGACTTATCATCTCCGGTGCGGAGTTTGTGCCAGCAATAGAAGCTCCGCTTGCTCCGGACGAACTAGCCGAATTCGACGATTGCTTCGCCTGGGCCAGACCGTGTACGAAGAAATTGAGAGCAGGGGCACGTGAATTCAACGTTTTGCGAATGAGTCTAAAACAAGCAAGGAAAGATTTCGCCACAGAATGAGCCTGAATTTAATCGACATGTTGTACGACAAACGTGAATGATTAAGCCATCAGTTTTGTGTAGACTGAGCCCCAGATAGTTGCTCTTTCCCAAGAGATTATGGCCAAAACTCTGATTCAGCAATAGCACGCTTGCCCCCCAGTTACATCACTGTGCTCAGCTTCACGTAAGAGATGCGTGGTTTGTTTTCCCAGCTGCTGAAATCTGGCTCAATAAGAAACTAGTAAAAATAAACAGGAAATAGGGTGAAGGCATTCTGTATACTTACAACCCGACACCTTTGTCCCTGAGTATCGAAATAACGTTTGTGTACTAGCAAAGGAGACCGAGGAATTAGGTCGGGTTCGATCTGTAACGCATTGGTGCGTGTTCAGCTGGCCAAATCCCACTATTTGCAGCCGCACCACCGTCAAGAATATTAGTGTATTGTACAAAATGTGGGTGGTCAAGAATATTAGTGTATTGTACAAAATGCGGACACCACAGCAAGTGAGTGGGTACCTTGTAGAAATGTGATTCAGAAGACCATGTGACAACAAAAGAATAAAAACGGCGGTTGGACCAAGGACAGTCGCGGTCCGCAGCTTTTAGCTGTCTACGAAATCCGTTTAGGATACAACAAATATGTCTGCCATTCAGTGTTTTCGATGTGGATTACTAAGTTGGACATAACTCTCGTTACAAGGGCGGAGGCTCAAGTTATTCTTCCACCGAGTAGCAGTTTTACGTGGAAATCTTGGGCCTGATTGCTTGCAACTGTCCAAAAAGTAATTCAATCTCCATAGGAGATTACATGACTCATGGTGCTATCATAAGGTGTCTGATTATCTGCTGCCGATCCTCTAATGGCAATCTACATGACACTGCTAGGCGATCCATTGCAATATACTGCGATTTCACGATTGGACAGACACGACACAGTTGGAGCAACTATGCAAACGTATGGAACAGAGATATTTTTGTTTAGGAACATGGAAGAATGTTGGGAAAACTAAACGGTGGGTATCAGAAGCTAAAATTGGTTGGTTGCAAGACACATCCTATGTCCAAAGAGGAGAGAAATGCACTGTGAAGTAAAAAAAGAAACCAGTTGGTAAAAACATGCGGAACTAACCCGGTAAAATGTTGGCTCGCTTCTTGTTCCGAAAGCTCCAACTGGAGCGTACTCATCAGATAACGGACGCTGTCACGGGTGACACCCGGTATATTCATTGATAGACTCTGAAACAATGGATAATATAGGTACAAAGATAGCATGGATGACCCCACTATTTGCAGCCGCACCCCCGTAAAGAATATTAGTGTATTGTACAAAATGTGGGTACCACAGCAAGTGAGTGGGTACCTTGTAGAAATGTGATTCAGAAGACCATGTGACAACAAAAGAATAAAAACGGCGGTTGGACCAAGGACAGTCGCGGTCCGCAGCTTTTAGCTGTCTACGAAATCCGTTTAGGATACAACAAATATGTCTGCCATTCAGTGTTTTCGATGTGGATTACTAAGTTGGACATAACTCTCGTTACAAGGGCGGAGGCTCAAGTTATTCTTCCACCGAGTAGCAGTTTTACGTGGAAATCTTGGGCTTGATTGCTTGCAACTGTCCAAAAAGTAATTCAATCTCCATAGGAGATTACATGACTCATGGTGCTATCATAAGGTGTCTGATTATCTGCTGCCGATCCTCTAATGGCAATCTACATGACACTGCTGGGCGATCCATTGCAATATACTGCGATTTCACGATTGGACAGACACGACACAGTTGGAGCAACTATGCAAACGTATGGAACAGAGATATTTTTGTTTAGGAACATGGAAGAATGTTGGGAAAACTAAACGGTGGGTATCAGAAGCTAAAATTGGTTGGTTGCAAGACACATCCTATGTCCAAAGAGGAGGGAAATGCACTGTGAAGTAAAGAAACCAGTTGGTAAAAACATGCGGAACTAACCCGGTAAAATGTTGGCTCGCTTCTTGTTCCGAAAGCTCCAACTGAAGCGTACTCATCAGATAACGGACGCTGTCACGGGTGACACCCGGTATATTCATTGATAGACTCTGAAACAATGGATAATATAGGTACAAAGATAGCATGGATGACGATACCGGTGGGTTATTAGGAATTGAGGGATCCGGAGTTTTGGACAAAAAAGATTACTTGTTCAGCTGATTTTTCCCGCTGCTTTTTATACCCAGGCGTTGTTCATTGAAAGGGTCCACTCTAGTAGGTTGACAGATTCATCTGTTTAAACTAATAAACTCATTACGCAACTTCCAATAATTTTACTACACTGGTGAATCTTAGTAATAGAGTGATTTGGATCTAGTGTTTAGCTCAGATACTGAGGACCACACTGAAGACTTGAGGATTCGCAACATTCAAAACAAATCACAGTCCCAATTTTTCTACAGCGACGCGAATTCAGAGAGTTCACAGTATCGTTGGAAGCAGGACTGGGTCAAACTGTACACAAAGATTGCCTTCAGGTGCCGCGAGGAGACGGTTATAAACCGGACGAAATCACTCGATTACTAAAATCTTTCAGGATATCATCACATCTAGTCAGTTGAATGGTAAAACATTCCATCACTAGGTGATGTACATGCACAGAAAATAAATTTGTAGATCAGTGAAACATTAATTGAAAAAAAATGTCATGGAAAATATGAAAATTATGCGTGTGAAGAGCACAGAGCCGCTTATTGAAGTAAATCGTGTTGGAGAGCCATTTTCTCAACGTTCCATCCCAAAACCCAAAAGCAACGCCATGGCAGATCTAGGAAAGACGTCAGGCATATGGATAGACTAGTGTCTCCATTCCGGTACGAACGATCATGGACGACGACACCGCTGTACTCTTGATGTGCCAGGAGGCCACAGAAATTCCCAATTGAGTGAGAATCTGGAGATGCAGGTTGGTCAGTTCAGATAACATGAATCAGGAGCCCGTTGCCCAGCAATGAATAGTCGAGATCAACTCAATCCTGGATTTCTCAACTCAGGGCTGTACAGTTCCCGATTTCAGTGTTAACCATCCCAGACCCTTTTCCTGAACTTTGGCTCCTGTGTGAATTTCGCTGGACAAATTTGATGGATAACAACACCCACGAGAATTTTTGTAATAATGAGTAACAAACTTCCGGGAACTGTTATGGTCAGATGCTCATATTGGAACATTCCTGGAAGATAAATACACGGCAAATGCACAGGAACTCCTGGTGAGTTTCCCTGAATGAAAACGTCCCCGTAAGTGACATCGTTTCAGCCGATTGGCTGGGGAAAAGCCGATGGTAATCACATTTGAATGTTACATTCGTTGTCACTGAACGAAAATTCAATGGCATAATAAACAAGCAGACGAAAAAATTCAATAAGAACAAGACCAGGAGGAAGAGGCAATCCGCGTACCATATCCAAAAGGAAGATTAGCGAATAGGAGTGCTTGCGGATCAAGTTATAGGCCTGGCAACAATAGTCTATGAAGAGCTGTACACCTTCACGGCCGGCACGATGTAGTCGCGAACCCGTGGGAAGTGAAGATGAAGAACTTGTGCTCGAAGCATCGTTCAGCTCTTTGGAATACGCTTGGAGCACATGAAACATATCATGCGTTAGGACAAAAGGAACGCGATCCCTGGAAAAAGAAAAGTGGACAGGTTGTGTGAGATGTGAAACAACCAGGCCATATTGGTGAAGGGGACACCGGAAAAGATAGCGACCATCAACAAAACACTGCATGCTGGATGGAACTCTAGCATACATCAATAACAGCCATAACGAACAGAAACTATGTGACACTCGGTTGGGTTGCTTCTTGAAAGAAATCAAAGGCTATCAGATTGCTGCAATACATGGGTTGAAAAGAAGAAAAGTTCCCTTTGTCAGTAGCTTAACGATAAGGGAAAATATTATTTTTCACTGGCAATGTTGTGGAATACGGGTATCTCGGGTGTGCTGATTTGTTGTTGGTCTGTCTGCCGAGCTTGGAAGTTGGATTGCAAATATTCATCAAGATCACTTAACCCCGCATTGACAATGTCACCTCGATTGGTGATGAACGTTTGCAAGCGAACTGCCAAGCTCGGCGAACAGACCAATTATTTTTCATGACATGGAAAGGTTTCTAATCCAACGGATAGGGAGGAGGTAGAGAGAGAGAAGGTAGTGACCTACCGTTTAAACCCGGCAAATGTTTGTGCGTGTCCAAAGGCTTTTGCAAAATCCACGTGAAAAAGATGGCCGGAGAAGCGGACCATGATATTGTCGTTGTGCCGGTCACCAACTCCTAACACGTAGGTTGTCACACAACAGCCCGCAAGAGAGCGCAGAAAGTTGTCCAAGGACTAAGCAAAACATGATAATGAGCGTTGGGTAAGTTAACTGAGAGATTCACGTCAGATTCGAGTCAGTTCACAGAGGTGAAAACCTTTGCCCGTACTTTGAGTGGTTGGTTGCTTAGGTGTGAAGTGGAAATAACGCGTTCAGAGAAGTAATACAATAGCGAAACCCGCGTTTTTTCTTACTCGTATATAGTCCAACTCAGTGGTGTTTTGGGACTGTAGCCAGTTTGTGATAACTGATTCCTTGAAGGGGCCCGTCAATCCACCAACTTGTTGTTGGATCTCTCTCAGTGTGCAACACTCTGATACCTGAAAGAGAAAATAATGAATATGTAATTGGTCCTGAACCCAGCATAATTTGCATTTTCAAGCTGTTGGTCTGAGTTGCATGGCACACTGAGCACAAAGAAATACGAAGATTTCCACCGACTGTGACTTACACCCCAGACTTCCATACTACTCCAGCAGTTTCGTCTACAGCCTGTTGTTTACAAATATTTTCATTCTTGTCAGGCAGTTTCGTCGAAAGTCGTATATCTGAATGTCTGACTAAGTTCTAAATTTCGATCGTTCGCCATAGAACAGGTATCATTGTTGTCCACCGTTCGAAATATCCTAGGCCTTCTGGCATTAATCTCCAATGTAATACTGTTAACAAAAGTTGCATAGGTTTCTTCACTGGATCACCATAGCCCCCTTTCCCTATATTACAGTCTACATCTGTACGCCTATGGAAGTTAGTTTAGAACACGGGTTTTTAAGTTTTTTAGCCCAACGCCCATTCAGCTACCACACCTAAATCCATTAGACTCCCACAAATGGTTAAAACAGAACAGGAAACCAAAAGTCAACTCGACGGTTAGGTTTGTACAATAAATGGTTAGTAGTTAATGAAGAAACCAGATCTCCGTTTACAGAAATTTGGAGTTTGTTTGGACATCTAAAACATCAACTACGCACAAAGTTCAACACGCAAGAAACCATGGCTGAAGTTTTCCTGCAATTCGCGAGCAGTTAAAAACTTGTCATATCGTTAGTCCTACATCATCGCTGAACGTATCACAACCGATGACACACATCGCACCCGTCATGTGACGGGACATAGCTGCAGGAACGAGGTGTAGGAATAATTCCAGAAGTGGAGTTTGTAAAACATTCATTAAATTCAATGAATAATATAAACGTTGTCAGTGGATTTCCCGAAAAAGCAATAAACGTCGGCAAAGTTAGAGTGGCACACATAATAAACATATTTACTGAGACTTTAAAGAATGACAACTGGGACTATCAGGGTGCGCTCCCATTGTTGTGGGACGGAATAGAGGATGCAGCTGACAACACGCTTCAGATTGTGTCCAGTCGTTCCATCACAAGCGTACGAATCTCACATAGGCTGCCGAAAGTTGCACCTCATACAGAGAGGACAAAGAGTGATTCCACTGGTCCATAAGGTTCCTCAGAAGGAGTCAATGCAGGTCAATTGCCTCGAGACCTATATCAAGCTCACTTTATCCCTATAATCCAACCATACAGCGTCTTTCTTGGATGTGCGAATCAAGGGAAGCACATGGCGGAATCCATGGAATGTAAGGGGAACAGAAACCTTACATCTATTGACCCAAAGTTGAGCTGACAAACCCAGTTGTGCGAACAGCTCAGTGCATATACAACTCAGCTAGAGAGCCATCCTTTGATCAACGTGATCACGTCGCAAAGCATAGACTGTAGTCGCTTTCGCAACAGGCGATTGAAATTATCATTGCTACTTTGTTCTTTGTAAGTAGTTGGGAATGACGATAGAAGTGAAAAACGACAGGCAAATAAGGCAGCTTTAGTCAAACTTTATGGTGAGAGCTTTCGAAAACATTTACGCAAAAATTTTGGAGACAGGCTTGAATTGAGAATCATCAGCAACAACAGCATTTCTTGGTCAGCATCCTGTCCTTCATCGTCAGTGCTCAGAGATGTACATATTATCCAGTTGGGAAAGTAGAAACTTAAAAATGCTGAAGACATTGACAACTTCTTGTGAAAGTCTTAGACGTACGCAAAACTTGAACAGCTATCACAGTAATCGATTCCATATCCATCTCCAGATAATTCGTAAACAAAAATATACACAGATTTCGCCTTCACAAAGCTCAGATCGTTCCCTTGTAGCAGCAAATCATTTGTTCTATTGACAAATAAATCAAAGTACGCGGTTATTCTGCAGTCCAAAGAATTGAACACAAATGAATCATACTACCATACTTAGACCCGCATAAAAGTTCTGGCGCTTCTCTCTTAAAAGTCCTCTAACATGTGAGCGAAAAGCAAAAATTGTGTTAGCAGAAAATGGGTATTTGTCTTTGTTTACTCAAATCCAGGAAGTATAAACCACATATCCGATAAAGTTACCGAAATAATGTTATTCCACGGTATGGCATTTCGATTATTGAACTAGGTAGGCAAGGTGAGAAAATCCGCCCTGACTTCAAGGTATCTCAAAATGCAACAAAAAATTAGTTTGTTTTTCATGACTGGGAGATGAGTTGCACAAATGTCCGATTGGGTCTCAGTAATGTAACATAATCTCAAAAACTATCACCTTCGTGGATAATATAGTATCACACCAACTGCAATATAGATAGATACAATATAGATATCAGAGATTCAGTAGCAGCTAATTAAACCTTGCTACGCTGCTGAAACAGAGGTACTCGAGGGGAAGATTGCGTATGTTAAACCTTGGATGAACGGCACAATCAGGTTCCACAAGAGTGCACAGAAGACATTCCGGTGACTGAAAACTCTTGCAAAGGTGCATGTCTGGTGTTCCGGTTAATTTCGCACTCAATACACCAAAGGATCCACACAGAGAGAATTTATCTCAAAAAGTGTGTTGAAATGAATCGAACTCCGTGTGCGCTCTTAGAGATGTGTGCTTTATAGCTAAACATGTGAGTATAGAATGGTAAAACATCAGATGAGGCCAACCGCAGAAGATGATCAGAAGATGGATGCTGGAACATACCAGTTCAATCAGTCCCTGTTTGTCACCAGTAGGCACAGTGCGAAAATGAATCATTCTGAGATCCAAGCCGGATTCTAGCCAAATACGGTCCATCAAAAACGTCAGCTGTGTAATAAGGCTGTCTTTGCGTAGATCATCGCCCACCTAAAGAAGTAAGGAAAAAAGGAAACAAGCAGAAAGCGAGGAAAATAGGGTTAAAGGACGTCGATATAGCAGACCGAGGAGAAATATTGATCGAAAGCCACAGCGTTCAGGAATTTTTTTAAACGTCCTAAAGATCAACCCGTTCTAAAAGAGCCACAAAAATAGGGATGAGGTGAAGCTCCCACTAGAAGTAGAAGTATACACGAAGATAACAGTGAAATTCCAGACTATGAGCTAAAAAGGCACAATTATGCGACGTGGGACGTAGATGGTTTGAATTTTTTTGGAGCTGTATAATAGGGATGATAGAGCATCGAACTGCTACCGAACTATCGTAAATGTTCACATTCGGGCAACAAATTATGGAAGCAACAGAGTGGCAGGCTTTTTGTGCCTCCAAAGTCCTGCTGCGGTTTTCACAAAACCAGGTATCCTATTAAAACTTCAAAATGAGGAGCTTATGTGCATTGATCGGCAGTGGCAAACGCCTTGAGTGTACTGTGAGGGGTGAAGTCAGGGGATGGGTCATTGTGACCATCTACTTGCATTAAATTCTGGCGTCAGAAACGCATTCCACCAACACTACAGAATAACCGTGAGACATGATCTTCTTTCCCCTTCAACAACTTGACCAATGATTTCTTCTGAGAATTTAATTAGCAACACGATGTGGTCGACAAGCGAGCGCGTAAGCAGAAAAGCTTGCAACGTGTGACTGGTACGTGAACTTAACCAACACTTCCAATTTACAGCCTTTCTAACGGAAGATCCGGGATAGACAGAACATGACGATGGAAGGGGAAACGATACTGGATACCGTTTAGCTGAGCACTGTGGGGGCCTCAGTACTTCCGAATTCACGTGATTCAGCTTGCATGTGGTTAGGAACTCTATATGACATGCTCACCATCGACTTCAGTGCACACTGTCACATCTTAGCCTTAAAGTCTATCTGTCCATCAGTGCTCCACTTATATTTAATAGTGAAAGATGTCGGGTCGGACTCAACACGATGAAGGGATACTTTTATTTCGAGTTCTGTTGAAAGGTAGAGAAGTTTTTAATGTCTGTTTCGGGCATCGTAAGGTACGTACATTCTGTAACCAAGCAGGACCTCACTGGGCTAAAACTGTCACTGTTGAAGGGTACACCTTGAAGGTTGACGGAAATTCAAAAAGAGTCGGCAGTGCAACATAGTATTCCGATAGTGAAGAGTTTCACACGTAAAAGATAACGTACCTTGAACATCGTCATTATTGGCTCAGCCCCCGTATCTAGGGCATGGAAGACCAAACGTAACGGACAAGTGAATGAAGCGAAGTAGGTACATGCCTGATAGGAATAAAGAATGAAAGGGATGAAGTACATGTTGGAACGAAATAGTCAGTAGTCCAGCATTTTCACACAGAAATATTGATGAAAAGAACAACTGTCAGTTCAGCTTCAGGCATTACGCGGTGAGTGATCATGCAATGAACCGTACAATTCGCATTTAAGACGGTAGCCTCTGAAGAAAAACGACTCCCACGAGTAGCCCAAAACACCACTTCCCGTCAGCCACTCGATTTCGCGAATTGAAACAACGCCCCCTCATACTCTATGACTTGTGGTGAACGGCATGATGAATATCATGGATTATCAAAGCGGTGAGAAACAAACCAGCGTGACAAGTCAGGGAGTACCCGGAACTCACGTCGATAATACGTCCTCACGTATGCCACCAGATAGTAGTTTAGGACCAATAGGCGGAAAAAAGGATGTCAAGCCCTGCGACCGTGATACGAACTCTACGCACAATGAGGTGAAATATCTTGGGTGAAAGCCAAACAGGAAGAACTTCGAAGACGGACGAGGCATGAAGTGAAAATCATGGATCGGAAAACATGAAGACGGAATACGCAACTTAGAATATTGATGGTATCACACCAATCACCCAAGAGATTAGAGCCACACCTAGGATAGGCTTGAAATTTTGATATGAAAGCAGCTTTTTGTGAGTAGGATTATCTGTGTACATTAGTGAGATCATCTGAGGGCACGAAGAAGGATGGATGATGCATACATATTACCTACCGCGATATCCAACCGATGCGTCAACAGTCCGGGATTGTAAGGCATACGAAAACCAACGTCATACATGGAGATGGAGTTTGAAGCCACGACAGTGCTCGATTTCGATAAGTGCGATGAGACAGCTTGTTCTTGTGTCTTCTCTAATTCTTCCTCTTGCGTCGATTTCTCAGACGGCTCGTCCAAAACTATTAGGGGGGAATGTTTTTCAGGTAGACGCGGTGGCGAATTTGAGAACTCTGACGCAGATTGGTCGCACGTCATCGAAGGCTGACAACTACCTGCATTTAACCATTCCATGAACGAGCGCATGTGGTTCTGAAGAATAGTTTCACGTATGGCTCCGCTGCCTGCTTTGGCTCGCTTAACAGCGAGTGCTACAGAGGAGATGAAATTATCACTATTATTAATAACCAGTGGATGGTAGACCTATGCACATTTAGGGCTTCGTCCTTGAGGCAAAAATGCATATCAACCATTGGAAAGCCATTGGAACAAACCAACGACCATCTACGCTACCTGAGCTAGCAACATTTCCCTCTATTGGAAGTTACGAAGTTGGCGGCCGAAAAAGAGGATAAAGGAAAGCAAGGATAATGGGATCTCCTCCCATTCAAACTGGTATGGTCGCGTATTACTACGCATGAAAAGATTCCGTTGACAGCACATTCACATTCGCCGAGCAACTGGTAGTGAGAATGTGCCTGATCACGTAAAGCTGACAGGGACCATGGTCCGAGCCAAGGGAGTACAACATACTACCATGAGTGGATGGCGCATTATCAGTAATCATAGCTTGCTCCCTCGTGCGTTCTTTTTAAAATCCGTAACAAAAACCGCGAGCTGCTTACAATTTACTAATGGAGATATCGTTAGGTAAGTGAGGTCAGTTTATGCTGAAAATCCAAGAAGTACTATACTATAATTCCAACCTTATTGTTTCAAGCGTGTGCCACGCTACCTAACTGGGAAGTCCTGACGGCAGGTCAAATCGATCGTCACAACCAGGACAGTTACTGGGTCGTCGTTCGATGAGTCGGGCACACCAATCGCATCGCTCAAGTGTGAACAAGTTCGCCTATTCAGACGTGATAATTCAGATGCGCCCAACGTGCGTTGGTGTAATAGTGGTTACACGCTCGCCTCGCATGTCAGATGTCCGGGGTTCAAATCCCGGCCATTGGATATGCACTGCTGATGAGCTCTAATAAGAGCGAAACTCGAGTCCAGTGCTTCTCTTTGGTGTGGACTCACCGGAATAATTACGCCAGAACAGGAACACGGCCGTTCAAACGAGAGTGGTGTGGCTATGAACAAACATACCTATCCCGCAAAACCCCAAAATTAGTGTGAATCGTCAGCAATGTGCATCTGGCGAAACCCTAGAGTTTCGAACCTGAGATCTGTTGTTCGGCCATGGGCAGCTGATCCACACCGTAATTAAGTAATTCGTACTTATAGAGGATGTAGCGCCACTCATCCTATTTCCTGTCTAAGTGCGAGCTCATCACGCTGCTGATCAGCCGCTCGCAGTCGAACGGTTAAGTATTCAACCACCAGCCAATAAGTCACACACCGTCACAACACAAAATCAGAACTGTCCCTCAGCGTAGAGGTGCAGGGAAGTGGTTGACCCTCTAGTACTGAAGTACAGTGCTGTCTCCGAACAAAGTTCCCCATAGAGAGCGTCTCACCGGAGCGGAAAGGCTCAGTCCGAAATACGGTGCGCGAGTTAAAATGCATCCCAAGAGAGGTGATTGAAAAGCACGAGAGATCTGGTCATTTGGGTTGAAAAGTACCCTTTATGCATGTGCCATCCCACACTTGACACTATAGCCGTCCAGGTATGTTGATGAATAGTGGTATTTATTCGGAAACCCTTGAATGGGATCTCATTGATGCAATGAAATCAATGCACAGATGGATTTAGAATACGACTTCTACTGTGTGTGACTACTGATGACGGTAATCATCCAGGCCACGAAATCGATGGCGAAGTATGTTCGTGTATGCCCAGAGGTGCATCAGTATACAAGATTACTTTAGTTGGTGGAACACTGCACTTCACGCACGTTTCATGGTGGGAAATCTGCAGTCAACCATATCAGCCGTACCCATTAGCCTAACTAACCTTAGGTTGTCTCCAATGGAAGTTTTCTCAGAAGTTTGGTTTTATTCAGGGTTAGGGCTCTTGGTAACTGCAACAAGACTCAAAGATATTGATGGGTGTCTAGTTCTAGGGGATTTGAAGTTTGAATCATAGCAATGCTTCACGAAGTTTCAAAACACCCTATGACATGTCCTTCGACACTGCATTCGGTGTAGGAATCCACGAGGGACAACTACATCCGGGTGGACTGTGTTCGCAACAACATAGAACCCAGATAGGAAGATGCAGTTAAATAGCATGACAAGAACGCATATGGTAATTCGGGTCTGACCGATCAACTGCTGCATAGAACAAACAATTTTGGTATTTACAAGCGCCACAGACAGTCCACGCCTATCGTAGCGAGGCAGTAGCAGACCATCAGGAAACAAATCGAGTAAGTTATATGACCGTATTTCGCGCGTAATCT
Source organism: Opisthorchis viverrini (assembly GCF_000715545.1). Lineage (NCBI taxonomy): Eukaryota > Metazoa > Platyhelminthes > Trematoda > Opisthorchiida > Opisthorchiidae > Opisthorchis > Opisthorchis viverrini. The sequence continues at coordinate 149,449 of NW_008751688.1, read as the reverse complement.
CGCTAAATTGTGGAACGATGAATACAACAGCATGTATTAGGCAACCGGCAAGACATAATAACAGTAATAGTAATAGTAATAATGGAAAGATATGGCTTACGGAATGGTGAAAACTGGATGAGGCTCAAACCGTATGGAGTCGAGCTAATCAATAAAATAATAGGACTGGAATTACTGGATAGCTAACAGTAGGAAACTAGTCAAGCACCAGTAAGCGTACCAGCATCAGTGAGCCGCCCTATTGCCTCTTCTTGACGTCGCCAAGCATTGCGCAGACGCGGATGAGAGAGATAGAGTAGAGCACTCTTCAGAAGCAAGAGACGGCGAGACCGCCAATCGGATGAGACTGATGGGACACCGGCGGTAGGAGAGCTGGCGGGAGATGCGCATAATGCCGTAGTCAGAGACCTATATGAGGAAAAAATAAGTAGTTATATGATGGTGATGGTGAAGAAGAAATGAAACCAAAATGAAGTCACCACAGGAAATCCGTCTCAGAATTCATCCGATAAGCGAAATCCTCGAGCTCCCGTCAACGCAATATTTCAATCGAACTCAAAATGTACACCATAAACGAAATGCCTCATTTGCAAACTAATTTGGTCTTAACAGGAGAGCCAAATGAATCCCACCTGAATCTTTCCTCTATGCCAATCTATAAGCCTCTTGGGACCTGCAGAACAAGGTTTATCCTAGACGCTCCGATCACGGGTATGTGAACCCAGGCATTTGGCGCTTGGCAACAAAAACCATGACATGAGCTCAACCAACGACGACCGGGAGCCGTGAATTGGTTTACCGCTAAGCGTTGTCCGCTAGAGTTTTGATGTTCTGGTCCGCTAAAGTCATGCGCGACAATTCGCAGGCTACCTAACGCTGAGTGACAGGGAGGAACCAACCATTATGACTAAGTCATAATTCGTTACCGTTCAGGAATGCAGACCTCTCTAAGCGAGTGATGACAAGAGATAACAGACATTCTCACCCAGAGAAGTTGGTTATGGGCTTCTTGCGAATACGATCGCATACACCGATATAGTTAGGAAAGACAAATACAGGACGGTGGACAGCTGTGAAAAGCAATGATGGGGCCGCCGAGATGTGCGACTTGCTTATCACTATTCAATGGCCTTTTTAATAACAGGCAAGGGAACTTCTTTAACGATACTGGTTGAGCCTTTGGATCGTGAGGACGAAAGTATTGACAGGACACAAAGCAATGTGACCTTCTACAGTGAAAAGAAATCCGGTATGGGAAGTCTTCCTCAAATGCCGCCATGTGTAAACTGAACTGTCGACGTTCGTATGCAGTAATCTGTATAAACACCATGTTTATTACGAACAAAAACGTTTCCACAGCATTAGAACTCTACGAAAGATGAAATATTTAAGCGGTGTTTGTTATCCCGTAGTCCTTACAACGCTACGACTTGAGGCTATGAAGGGAAAACTGTATTGAAATTTTGCTCTTATCATCAGCGTATCCTTGACGTGTAAACTGAACTGTCGACGTTCGTATGCAGTAATCTGTATAAACACCATGTTTATTACGAACAAAAACGTTTCCACAGCATTAGAACTCTACGAAAGATGAAATATTTAAGCGGTGTTTGTTATCCCGTAGTCCTTACAACGCTACGACTTGAGGCTATGAAGGGAAAACTGTATTGAAATTTTGCTCTTATCATCAGCGCGGCATATCCTTGACTGTGGGGAGGGAGAGGGTTGAGCCTAGGGCCACTAGCATCCGGAACAGGTGTTACCAATACTCCACCACCGCAGGTTGGACGCACCTGGATTGTCACACGTGAACCTGTACACGCACTCAGGTCTGAGCGATGTGATTGGTCTTGCCCAAAGACTCGTCGGTTCATCCCGACAGCGAGGTGGCTCATTGGTTAGAGCTAGAATTTACTGACCGGAAGATCGGTGATTCGAACCCGACATCTGCCTCTCGACTTCCCCTGTCTGGGTTTGGGCAACCTGACAGTATTCATGCCCTCGTACTTTCTTTGAGTGGTATGGTTGATTCGATGCCAGCTCCGAACGATACATCACACCGATGCATACCGGGGCGAAGTGTGATCCCGTCGTTTGTGATTTCATCTCATACCAAAAAGCCGTGCCTCGTTCTTAAGTTGCCCGGTCTCCTACATGTATCGGTAACTGTTTTTCCCTGACTGGGTGATGGCGTTGTTCGGTAAGTGAAATATGATGGCTACCGGAAGAACTGCGATTTCGAATTTCCAAAGCACATTACCATTCAACAAAACTGATTTTATTGTCAATTCTATTGGTTCTAGTGCCTCAGTAATGGACTCAGCAGGACATTTCACGCGAGTGATTTGTGTACCTGACACAGACAGCTTCCTACCGGAAGAACTGCGATTTCGAATTTCCAAAGCACATTACCATTCAACAAAACTGATTTTATTGTCAATTCTATTGGTTCTAGTGCCTCAGTAATGGACTCAGCAGGACATTTCACGCGAGTGATTTGTGTACATGACACAGACAGCTTCGAAGTGAGAGCTATAGCTTAGTGGGGGGGAGACGACATCACCTCGGTGATTGTTACGGGAACCAAACCGGTTTACATTAAAGCTATGGAGAGGGACAATTCACCAAGATTGAAATTAAGGCCTATGTCGACCTACAATCACCTTGCCTTCAGTTAACCCATATAACCCGAACAGAATTACTCAAAATCTAACAAACCACCAAATGAAATGGTTAGAAGTGATGTTTATTGCATCAAACTTAGCAAGAAAACCAACTGGCAGCTTGTGCTGCCATTAGGATGATGACCCTTTTCGACTGCTAGGCGGTCATTTCTCCAATGAATAGCTGACTAAGAGACAAACACCCAAAGTTAAGCCTGGGAGTCTCGGTGGCCGTACACGGTGGTTCGAGTAGTCTTTAGAAGCAGTACAAACTCGTTTTCTGAAATAAGGCAAGCAGTGTTTCTACGTAAAGGGCTTCCAGGCATTTTATGAGGGCCGCACGGAGCGGAACAGGGAGAATCGCGGCTAGTCTCAATGGCGGAGTAAGGAAGAGAAATAAATTGTCAATCACGAGCATGAATGGAGAGATTCTACTAGGTTACGATGACATGTATATTGATAATAATCGTTCAGTTGTAACACCTTTCGGTGTCCAGCCGCCATGCCACCCAAAGGAAGCTGAAGGCACAGATACTACCAGGTTACCCAACAAAGACAGGGACAGTCAAAATGCCGGGGTTGGGTCAGTCCACGACCTTCTGATCACTAAGTTCGCGCCTTGACCACCGACCTAGCTCAAGATCGAGGACAATTATACCACTCAGTGAGTTTGGATGACTCCATTTAATTCGCTTAGACGGTTCACGCATCCGAAGACAATGGAGATGATAGAGAAAGAAGCCACCAACACTGAATATCCATCGAAAACATAATGGTGGGGAGAAGGCATTTATTCATGTTAAAATTGTTGGTTTACTGGTAGAATGAGGATATTTTAAGTCTTACTGGAGATAAATTCGTAGGACCACTCTGCAACAATACCTTCAATACCACTGTATATTTGCGAAAAAATTAAAGTAAGATATAGGCTTGGCGAACAAACAACTTTGCAAACAAATTTGGTTTTGGGGTACATTCACCCAGCGGTCTAGGTGAGAGATTTAGCTGCGTTCCAGGTGAGTCTCTCGCAAAACTAAATTTGTTTGCAAGTGAGTGTATGTCGCCAAAATTCGAGCAATTTGGGTTCAAGTAGGACCTAAAGTTGACGGAAACTCGGGGTCTGCGCCTACCTGATGGGCCCCAATAAGTGCGAAGCCGGTCGTCGGCTTAGAAGAATGTTCAGCAACCTTATGAGTTGCCTAAGATATGGGCTTCTTTTGGCGCTGAAATACGAGCTTTGCTTGTTTTTTTGAAAAATTCATTCCGGAGAAATGTCCATAGAGCGACGCTCTAAGCGTTTCTTATAAAGGATAAATTTGAGAACGAGCAAAGTATAACAAGTGTTATACATCATGTGATAAATCAAGACAATTCGACACATGGGTGCGAACAGATTTGGAATTCTTGTGTTTGTGACGGATGAAATCAAAATCACCAGTGCGGAGGACGGAGAACTTCAGTGCATAAACCAGAGAGTCCTGGGGATAGAAAGGGCGTCCCACCTGAGATCCGGGTCAAGCGATATGAACACCATAAATGAAAGGTACCACTGCGAATTAGTCGTTGCTGATCAGCCACTCGTAGATGACTGATGCGAGACTCAGGTAACCATCAGAGGATCGCTTATTCGAATCTCTCTAGGGACGTGCCAGCTCTAACGGTGAGACTGAACAAGATGGAACAGCTGTATGGTGCTGCTCGGCTTTTCAGTGTAGGATGAAAGTTCAACCTAGATATCAAACCCCCACGGGCACCCACAAACTGTCCATCGCCAGTTTCCTCAGTTATGGGGTAAAACGGTGAGCTATTTTGGTGTAGATTTCTTCACTTAGGGACAATTAAGCCATTCCCATCTATAACCTTTAATGGAGAGGATCTTCTAAGTGAAACGACCAAGGAATAAGGTTCCAGTCACCACAGCAGTAGCCGCACAGGGTTGCAACTTTCTGTAGTGCTAAAAAGCCCATCGTCCACGGAAAAAACAGAACCCCGTACCAGAACAGAGCGTTGGCAAACCGCATTGACGAACTAGACCGCTGGAGAAGAAGCGACGCAAGTCCCGAGTAGTCCAGATAGATATCGTAGTTGACAGTCTGGAATGATATAGAAAAAATTAGAGGAAGCGGGATCTCATGGCTCAGTGACAAATCAAGAAAAGAAAATCTTCCAGTTAGATAAAGAATATGTTGTCGGATTACTGCAATGGTTTTGCCATATGTTTTATAAGCATAAAATAAAAGGCTGTTTACCATTACTACACAGCGATACACTCGACGCTTCCCGTTTCGGGGTTAAGTTCTAGGCTGCCCCACACCTATGGTAACGTATATAGAAAGGTGGTCGCCCATCATTATCGGTTAGTGCGTTTTCCAGAATAAATTTTAGCTGAATTTCTCCCCCCCCCCCCCTGCAGATTGTATCTGACCCTATCAGCCTCAAAACATGTTTGCTTGCTCTCGAGTTTTCAGCAAAAAACGCGAAGTTGCATGGGATCACACGATGACCTCCATTGAGACACACGTTGTGCGAGGCGTTGACAATCCTAACTAATGGGCTCGTTTTGTGCTTCCTAGTGTGCTTTTCTCAACATTCTTCTGAGAATGTGTATGACGGTAAAAAACAGTAGTTTGGTGTGCAGATTCGAAAGCATACGGGATACCATGCAAAAGTTGACCATCCGTTTCTAGCAGGAACATGATGCTCGCCACACCCCGCATTCAAGCACCCTAAAAGAACGCTACACAATGTGGGATCACCATAACAGAAGGTAAACCCCGTCAGGTTACAGTGGTTAGAACAAATACCCCGCAGGCCAAACCACGGAACCACTAAAGGAAGTGTTATTCTCCGTACCAAATCGTAAAATTACCTCACTATCTAGAATCGTGTCACTGGTTCGAAGCAATAAAAATTACACATCCTCTTGGGCCAGAAGCCGTAAACTCACTTCCAATAGTTGGGGTAAATAATGTAGGAGAATATCTGGAGGCAGAACTGCCAGGGACTGGACAGCCCAGTGACGAATAGCCTGGTCGGCAACATCAGGAGCCAGAAGACGGAGTGCAAGACCGGGAGAAGCGGGTGGAAATCCGACAAGTAGGCTTAAGAAAGCGAAATCACAAGGACAATAACATCAGCAGGCAGTTCCCACCCATTTGAGTTAAACTTTCAAAACACCCCGTCCAACCGATAAGCCTAATGTATCACAATGCACTAAAAGGCATCAATAACCAAATTCAAAACTATGATTCCCCGGAGGCTTAGCTGTCTGTCGGTTACAAAAATGTATCACGTATAATGGGACTGATGAAGTTTAGTTTACAGGGGAAAAGTCACACTGGCAAGACAGCTGTTTGTTGGGGCTAGCATGCGGTTGCGGTTCGAAAGCTATCAATAATATTGACCGCGTTTCGGAGGCTGGCGGTCGACTGGATTTGGGAGATCGGCGAGNAAAGCTATCAATAATATTGACCGCGTTTCGGAGGCTGGCGGTCGACTGACATTTGGGAGATCGGCGAGCGGCGGGGCTTAAAAAAGTATAGCAAAGCGAAAAGTATGCATAATTAGGAAGATCGGTTGCGTACATGTCAGTTTGTGGTGTGATATGCAGTGGACCCGATAACTAATGCAGATGATAATACCCGCTGCCTGTTCGAGGAAGTGCTAATGTCTCGTGAACAAGAACAACAAGTCGGTAAACCTATGATGGTATTTAGGTAGTGCATTCAGAGTTCGCCTAAACTCTACACAAGGTACTGGAGTTGAATACGGGGTCAGATATACGGTTGTTGTATTATTCAAGTGTCACAATGTGGTGAGTTCCCTTCCCGGGGGTTGGTCTTGTATGCCTCAGTTACTTTGGAGCTTTTGTTAAGGCGTTGTACCGATATGTGGCAGTTTTTGCATGTAGTACACCTATTCAAGCCGCGGCTGACCTGAAAACTAGATATGGGAGGCGCGAAAGGACAGGATGACTCTTTATTGGTGAGACCGTACCTCACAAATGAGCAGCTCAATACATGGCGGACAGCTAGTAATAATTATGTTGTATATTCTGCACACGTGTTAGGAGCAAATAGCACACTTACAGAAGCGTCATCAGAAAACGCGCACGGTACACAGAATGAGTCGATATAAGTATGAACAATTAGCAAGCGCACAGCCTTAGAGGGGGAAAAAGGGATAAAACAGTCGAACTAGCTAATGAAAACAGTTAGAACAAACCTAACTAATGGTTGTGCTGTGGAGAAATGGAGGGACAAAATAAAAGGAGTGAAATACTCATAGTAAGTATTCCCAAACGAATCTTAGACGGGAAGACACATTGCCTCACCTGTACACGGCGCGCAGCAATGCAGACCAGGACCAAACAACCGGACGAGTGGATTCTACTCCACGGGTCTCTTGCGGCCAGACAACCAACACACTCGTCAGCAGAGCCACTAGGGCGCTCGGTTGCTCGTGTAAATGCCACCGTAGATTCCAGAGCACTTCTACAGCCACACCTGGTGGGAAGGACAAGGTGCTACCGATCGGGTCAATGGTTGATGTGGGTGATACTGAGGCCGACGTGTACTGATCACCAGAGGAGACTGGATTCAGCGCACCGAGTCTAAGACCAGGAAGGGGTGTGTGATTTTTGCACAGCCGGCCCGCACGATGACTTGCAGAAGCTGCTTCACTGTACAAAGCCAGACAGCGTGTGGCTGCACGACCGGAAAGATCTGGGTTGATCGAATGCATAAAAATCGAACACTGGGCGTGGGATATGGCTTTGTTCGCCTCGGATACCAAACCATCGCTTTTCGTTCGAGCATTTTTTCTGGAAAAGAGAATGGCATAGAGTAGAAGAAACCAACTTTCTGCAAAAATTGGGCTCACGCTTCTTACTTGAATGGGTAAAAGCATCAAGTTTAGTGTTATGTTGCTTGTGATCGACTCGCGGAACAGACAGGTGCAAACATCAGGATGCGCACTGATAGGTATTAATGAAGACAAGCATCCAATTGTGGCAGCTTCAACCAAGCTGAAAAGTTTGATGCGCAGCGTATAGTGACGGTACTGGAAATATTCTGTCAGAACTTATTACGGCCACTTCCAAACTTGATCATAGTGGCCCAGTCGAGAGTCGTTTCCTATTAAGCGGAACGAGCGAATTCGATCAACCTCAAAAGGGAGAACATATACACAAACGGAATGACGGACGTCGATAAGCGAGAGACCGCTATTTCGATTGTATCGAGGATTAATTTTTCATATTGCATCGCGAGTAGACAGGATCCCCAACTAAACCTGAGAAGGCTACAAACATACATCACTATGGACCAATTCAAACGGCAATCCGTGGTGTTAAGGGTGTAGAAAATGCAACCATTGTGTAGCTGAAAGAGTTCCCCTATCTGGTACTGCAAGATTAACCCAATTGGTGACCATTCAATTACCATAGATCGTGTCATACTACCACAGAATGTAAATTGCACGATACTGCCTGCAATGGCAATTAGCATAGAGTAACTGGACTGCCGCAATCAAGAAAAGAAGTAGGAATATCCAAAACCAACGCAGCGATGACACTAACCGATGAAACGGTCGGCTGTCACTCCGCTGTGATTCGATTTGGTCGAACGAAAACCTCAACTTTTCCAGACTACAGACTAACCGATTGCACACAAATGGTAAATGAGAACCGAGAGAACAAGAACATGGGGTTGGTGGAATAATTTCGTTGTTCTCGAAGCTATTACTGATACTCAAAATCGTAGGAGTGAATTTGAGCACATAAGCACCTTCTACTGGGATAAACTACCGTCAACACGACTACTGACATTGAACAGAGAGTTAAAATGAACGCCTATAGGCAAAATTGAAAATGTTTTCAACTGTGGTACGTGAACAGCTGAAAAATTTGGTTCTACGCATGATCCGTGGAACCGGTTAAACATTCTACTGCTCCTTCCGGGTTTTAGGTAGACATCGAACCAATGAAGAACTGTGTATAGCTCCTCTTCGTCTACTGAAAAAAGAAGGGGAAAACAACTAACCTAACAGTAATTTTTATCTGAACCCATCCACTATGTCAACTGATGTCACAATGTTTGAGCAAATCGGAACAACCACGAGCTGACTATTCATCAACTTCTGAGAACCATACGTCTTTTACAACACACCAGTATTATCAAACAGACCAGAGGAAAAAGTAATGCAGATCTTCGTTTTTATCACTTGACGCCTTTGAGTAAATCTGAGCGAACGTGTGATGGAGTACAGTAAGGCTTACTTGACACCTTATCACGTGCAGGACCGATGGTTTATAAAAAAAAGACAGAAAACGATCCTAGCGTATACGCGTTAAGTCTTACTGAAAATCGGAGAAGCATGTAAGGATGGTATGCCGATATAGACAACGTAAAGTTTACCGATATATATATATATATATATATATATATATATTGATTTACAATTCCAAAGTTGCATGCTTCTGCAACTCAAAAGCATGTCAAATATGTTGTGTGAAGCTCAAGTTCGGAGGAAGACAGTGTTAGGACGGTACTTAAATCCCTCGTCTGCGTTTACGAATTGTCATTGACCTTGTAACATATCGAATCGAGCTCGGGTGATCCTGTGTGTGCTTGGACAACCTGGCAATATATCAGACCCCATGCTTCTATCACGAAGGTCAGATTCCTGAAAGTAACCCCAGAACTCCCGGAACCTGTTGAGGCCCTAAAACTCCACTAAATCCTAATAGGAAGGCCGACAAGCATCCAGGCTAGTGAATCATTCAAGCAATGTATCAAAATCCGATGGGTGTTGAGACACGCCACAGAAGCATGACCGAATGTGATCAGCATTCAGGCATTTCATGGAAGCACGACTGATGCTGATGGGTGTTCACCAAACGCCAAGCAGACAGCCTGGATCAATGTCAGAAAGTGACCTTTAAATAGCGCGGGGCCGTAGTAACTTTTGCACTCGCACGCGGCATCACATGACTCAGACCAGCCAATCCTTTGCTTCAATTTGGCTTGTGCATGAATCGACTTCCCTCGCTCGCTCGCATGCACTCACTCGCTTGTTCGGAATACAGCTGTTGTGTATCCCTGTCGGTGAGTTCTTTCTGGCACTAGGCACTGGAGTGGGAACAACAGAAGATAGAACAGCTTTCTTCGGGTGGTATTGCAGCTACGCACAGAGAGGATGTTACAGTTGAACGATTAATTACATTGCATACACCAAACAATCATCATAAAAAGCTGGTCATCCAGCTACTTTCTATTCGTCAGTAATGGATAAACTCACTCGAATATTTCCGTGTTATCCGGCTGTATGAGGGGAAATTCAATGTCGTATTGGTATTCCGGAAGGCAAATCTATGGAATCATAAAGAGACCGATAGAAAGTCATTTCAACCAAACAGTGCTGCAGTATTTTTGGAACTAAATTGAACTTCTTTAATCGTAACTCAAGTACGTGGTGCAAATGGGGCGGGACCTGAATCCACGACCTCTAGTTTACTGGACGAGTGCTGTATCAGCAGAGCTGACAACACTGAAGTCTTCGTTTTCATCTCCAGTACGGGTACCTGAGTTTGCATACGGGATTCTCGAAATTCCTAGTCTCTGTAAGGAACGATGGAAACTAACCTGAACGACCGGGCAGTCACTGGCGCGGTTGGGTTGGGACCAACTGGGACGGTATTCTTGCATACGTTCACACGGAGGCCATAAACCGGCTACGATGGTGTTTTGCCTCAGGTAGCCATTCGCATCGAAGAGTGGAATGTTGACCCAGCCGAACAAGGTACCATCTGAAGTATGAGCAACAGTCTGTAGGAGCCGCGGGGTTCGGCAAAGATCAGAACATAAGAGAATATACCAAAAGGAAAAGCGAAGCCATAAGCTGTGTCCGCACAGTTTCATAAGTCAGGCTCTTCACTATCATCTGAAGTGGATTACTGGGACTCCAGATAGCTCACCAGGTAAGGAGTGAAACTGCTGACCGGAAGGCCTGTGATCTAAACCCAATCCCGGATTTTTCATCGCTCCCGCCCAGCCTTGGGTGATCTGGCAGTATCTTAGTACCCATGATGCTAGTTATGCACCAAATGGTTCCACAAAAACACCGAAAAAAGCAGAACGGCCTTCGAAAGAACTCCATCATAATGCACTGGCCGGCATATCGAACACAGCTGGAGTCCCGGAAAATGCCGGGTGAAAGGACTCGTGTTTGACTGAATTCGCCAATGCATGACTGTAAAAGTCCATCATTCAAAATTGCTTATTTGATGTCGCAGCTACTGCTCGCCGATCACAGAAAACGAACGTGGTCGATGCTCTGGAGTATACCATTCCAGTGCGCCACTAATGCGCACTCAGATCATTCGCCAGAGGAAACAGCGAGGGTGTAATCGCGGGAGGGGCACGTGGTCTTAGGGGTTCAACGCACAGAAGCTGGGTGCATTTCCCAAGACGATTCAACCACTCGCGTTACGTGAGCGATGAACGTTTGCGGCACGTGGAACAGAAAGTGCTTGGGTAATATGATCATACAATCGTTGAAAACATGTTGCTTCTGCCCGCACAACGATAATTTCTTTTTAAAAGTATATAATAGAGAAATACTACACACAAGTGACGATGAAGAATCGTGCCGTTAGTATTGGAGCTGCACAAGTGGACCAAGTAATTTAACAAGACCATTGACAAGCGAACAGATCACTTAAGTAACATCAAATGCAGCTCCATCAATGGCACATACACCAAGCGTTGTTCGCCAATCGGAAGAGTCGGTTATTAGGCGTCATCCGCAAGCGATACTTTCAAGAATGCCTCAGCCCTAAGTACACACCCTGTGACCCACTCACCCCAAGACAAATCCTAATACGTACCTTCCCTAGCCCCCATTTTGACGCTGACAACAAAAGACANAAGTAATTTAACAAGACCACTGACAAGCGAACAGATCACTTAAGTAACATCAAATGCAGCTCCATCAATGGTACATACACCAAGCGTTGTTCGCCAATCGGAAGAGTCGGTTATTAAGCGTCAGCCGCAAGCGATACTTTCAAGAATGCCTCAGCCCTAAGTACACACCCTGTGACCCACTCACCCCAAGACAAATCCTAATACGTACCTTCCCTAGCCCCCATTTTGACGCTGACAACAAAAGACACAACAAATGCCATGATACAGCCGTTTTGATGTTCATTCTACAAATTTTTGGTTACATGTCGCGTAATGTGAAGTATTTTTGTTTGACTTTTGAGACGCTGAGAAATCAACCTATCTTACCTTTTGTATATTCCCCAAGTTACTCCGGTAGGCTCGAAGAAATTCGCACTGTCTATTAGCACACCGACTTGTGTTCCAGTCCACACAAAGTTTTGCAATCCTACGATTTTTTGAAAGTCTAAACCCGATTAGATTTCAACAGTATGGACACGTCTGGAACTGAATGTGGGGGACTCACATACTAAAACAGTTTGACGGTCAAAACAGAGAAGTACGATCAAACTGTTATCGCTGCTCTATGAACATTGGACTGAAGCATTGCGCGAAGCAAACGCGAAGTGCTGGGACTAAAGCGACAAAACTAAATCTTCGTAGCTGAGTATTCATCGTTGAAGAAAACGCAGCTCCAAAGACGTTTTGCACTAGCACCCAACATCCATTAGAACGGCATCAGTCTATCTCCAGAGAGATTGAAAAGAACTCCGTAACAGGTTGTTGACCTTAATTCCAACATATCAACAATTGGTGGATCCTTCGCGGATCCGTTTCAGTCAGCTCCATATCTACGAACTAACCTTTGGAAACCCCACAGTACATCAATGTCCTTTTTCCAATGGATTGTACGATAGGCATACCTTCAAACGGTATGAGGCTTAATAGTTATCAATTAACAATAACCAGATTCCTGTTGGTCAGCCTGGAGTGAGAACAAGTCCATTGTGGAGGAGGGTGAGCATGATATGTGCACATATTGTGATTCGTCAACCGTCGGACAGAAAAATCGATTAACTTTGTGAATTTTTGATTCACACTATTTCCATTAAATGAACAATCCACTGAATTCTTGAACCCCGACAACACGTAAGAATGCGTGCACTAGAAAAATTTCACAAACACGCCGTGAAAGTAAGCAACAAGGCACACATCACAAGGTCGCCAGGAAAGAGAGTAGTGGCTTCGCTGCTCATAATATCATCTGACCACTTGTTTATTAGAAGCGACTTATTTGCCTAGGTACACTAGAAAATTTAGTGCGTTTCAGAACATTACATGTTGCTGAGTAAGATACACTGTACACGCAATACTCACCTAACGGATTTTCTCCCGTTTGTCGTTTACACGAGAAGAGTGATACTGCAAGTAAAACCTCTCGCGGCAACTGGCTGATAGAAAAACCTGTTGAAAGAAAAAGTGTGCAAGAAAGCAGTGCAACCAAGGTAACGCGCCGTTGTCCAATTACACCGAATCGGTTGTTTGCCAGGGCATCGAGCAATCCGACTAGAATGAGATCAAATATGTGGTCTGATATGTGGAGCAACAAGACAATGGCGCTATGGCAACTATGTCACGAGGCCCCGGCTTCAGTCCTCGTAGAGAGGTTGCCTCGAGAAACTACCACTTCTGATAGCCTTCCAGCGGAGGCCTATGTCCCCAGATCCTCTAAAAAACACTGATAAAAATCGACCTAGGAGGAAAATGTTCAGAAAAGGATGACTACAAACGCTTTCAAAACAAAGCATGTGAAACAGCACTTTCAGCAGCAGCTGATTTGGTTTGCGGGGAACAGGAAAATAAGATCCCAAAGTTAGCCTTCCAGTAAAAATCACCTTGTAAGAGACACACAAAGCAAAGGAAAAACAGATATTTTTGTTCTGATGCGAAAATAATATAATACGAAATCAGTTCATCTAATCTAGTTCGTTACATTTTTTTGCAGCAGTTTGGTGCACGTTGTTTCGGGTGAGCACTGTGGTGTGCGCATAATAATGTTTCTTCACTTTTTTCGCCACGCACCCTACCTGTGTCAGTGAGTATGAAGCACTGAAAATAATTACAAAGTTTGCATGCATTCCCGTGGTTAAAAACCAGGTACGAGTGGAAGGATAAGTCTATCCAAAGTGTCCAAGGTGCTCTTGCTCTCAATGGAATCTGCGATAGTTGCTCAAGTGTATAGATGGATCTGCGTAAGTGTTCGACGTATGGTGATCACTGCAACCCCTACCCGATTTTCACACACTCCACTTCACAGGCAGACGTCAGGCGTTGAAGCAGCCGTGTCCATCCGAATGGCGTTTTTCAAATGAAAGATGCAATGACTAGTCAGAAGCAGTTGTTCGTAACATCATCCCATAAATTCAAGTCACCTGGCTAGGGAAAAATGGTGCTCTATCGCCAGGAATAGTGCCGGTATGAGTTCGGTTTGCCGTGTAACTGATGGTGTCTGAAATCAGAGGACAATCAATAGTTCGGTAACTGAAGGGCATCGAAACCCGAAGACCACTAATTTACTTGAGCTGGTCAAACGGAAGAGTCAGTGGGTCAACTAAACTACCGCCTGAAACGGACACAAAGTGGTCACGATCCCTGATTATTTTGTGCAATAAGCTCGCAATACCATTGTTGGTCATCTCACTTACGACCGGTTGTTTCGGGTCCGCTCATACGGCACAATAGCCTCCTGTAAACCAGGGTATCCAGCCAGTGTCGCAATTCAGTTTAAGCACCATTTAGAGATCAGAACATAAATGAAACAAAAACACACCTGGGAACTTAAACCATTGATCAAAGTGCAGGGCACCAAGGAACCCGGGTTGAATACGCTGCGATCGGCCAGGGTCACTTAGAAAACTGTCGCGCGATAGGGCTTGTCCAGCGGTGCGATGAACACTTGGTTGCAAATCTAAATCGGGCGGATAACATTGGCCTAGTCTGCGCCCCGCGTACGTCAGCGTGAGCAGCACATGAAAATTGGTATCCGACCTGTGGGCGTGGAGGAACAAACAGTGAATTTGGAAAAATCAGTCCTGTTGTTGTCTGTGGGTGAAGCTCAACCGAATTGTGAGGCGTAGAGTCCTCTTGTTAAGATAATTTTGTGTACTACGCAGACGAGTGATTAAAAATTCCGGTGAAACATATCTACACCTTGAAACAAGACAATGGTTTTTTTTTCAACGAATGTTGAGGTGTCGTGTTCTGCTATGATATGGTGCCTACACATACTACATTCGGGTTTCTGAAAATCCCCAATAAATCGCAATCAGTTCCAACCATCGTCCCAATCTTAAGAATCTGACAGCGACCGCCGACCTCCAGAAGACTGTGAAAATCTACTCCCCCCCCCCCCGTGTCCTTCTTGGGGCCCGTCAGGTGGATACAGTTACCCAGTTTCGGGCAAAGGAGCTCCAGACATTGGATCCCTATGTTTGAGATAGCGCTTATCAGATAAACTGCTCTGCTGTCGGTCCACCTTTATTCAAGTGTTCGAAAGCGATCAACCCCTCTACCTCCAAGCACTCTTACTCACCATAGCGAAGTGGTAGTACTGCACGAACCGCCTCACAATAAGAAGTGTGCTGGTTCTCTGTAGTTGTGCACCGGTGAGGCAGATGGTAATTCGACGTTTCGTCATGAAAGTGGAATTATTCGAGTTCAGAGTTAACAAACCTTCTTTCTGCCCAACACTACGATTCTCTCACCTGAGTCAATCCGGTCGATGAATCATGAACAATCTGTCGCTTAAGTCGATCGTAACTTTGAAATTTTCGTCCAATTGTTGGTAAGCAGTAGGGTTTTTGAACTAAGTAAAGTGACTCTGATACTCTGGGATACCTTTCACTGCACAACAGTGAACTCAGCTGTGTTGGCAGGATTGTGTTTATCAACACGACTAACCAGACTCATAGTGCTTGCACTGGAGATCCCAGAACCCTCTTAGCTGAACAGCAGAAATCGCAGGATGGAGATGGCATCGTTGACCTTTTTGTACGGCTCATGTTGGCCTGCACGGGTGGGCGAGTCGACAATTACAGTCTTGGTTGCACAACCAGCCAGTTTTATGCCGTGAAGCAGTGTCTAAAGGACACTGTTAGTTTGCTGGAAAGGTCTCACAACTGCTTCTTCTCACATTGATATCACAGCGTCATGGTTTCTGGGTGGGTCAACTTATGCAGTCCAGTAGATATCTACTGATCTGACGAAAAAACATTCTCCACTCCTATAGTGAAACATCCATGGGAAGACGGGTAATCTCGATTTGACAGGGACATTCCCCTTGCTTAATTTGTCCTTGTGTCTACGACAGTTGAGCCGTCTATCTCGAACAATATAGTGTTGTTCTCATGCACTCATCACATGATTACATTATTCCACCTCAACAACCTTACGAATGAATGGAACTCCTAAGAAAGGAGGACACTGATTGTGAGACCGTGCACCCAACAGCGGGGAAAAATTATGTGAACATGAATTCCAAATGGTCAAACTAGGGCCGTAGAATTCAAAAAAGGCAGGCTACCAATTACGGTTCCGTCACAGACACTGTCTCCAGTCGGGTTCTGATGGCATCCACGTCTACATAGACTTAGGTTTCTTCGATTCACAACCGATTTGAGTTAGCCATAACAGATCTTGGTTAATCATCTGCTCAAATATTTCCATTTTGTTTTTCTGTGAAGAAACTGAAGTGGTGAATCAGAAACACCACACTGTTTGTACGTCGAGGTACCCATATGCGTAAGCTTGGAGGGACGCCCCCTATCAGGACAACATTTAATGCATGACGATCAAAAAATACGTCGAGGTACCCATATGCGTAAGCTTGGAGGGACGCCCCCTATCAGGAAAACATTTAATTGCATAACGATACAACAAAAAATAAATAAAGTAACACCAAACACAGTGCTAAGGTCAGAGTATCATCAGAGTACCAATGCCCAGCACACCACCGCAGCTAATGCACAACAACAAGTGACGTTTCTGGATGCAGTGAATATCGCGAAAAATAGCGTCGAATTTCCGGCGGTGTCAAGCTCCACGTTCTTGAAGAGCTTCTGAACGGAATGAGTCAAGTTTGCAACGTTAATGGGAACACAGCAGTGCCTCAAATCTTCATCCGCTGATACCTCATCAACGCAATACCCAGACCAACAGCCGGCCCAACTGCAGTACCCTCTCTACCTCGGATGACAATGGAAAATCCAAGCAAATTTGTTCGCTGTTGTACTTTGGGGGGACGAATAACCTGGTAGTTGAGTGTCGTGGAAAGATACAAGGACATATTGGAATGGGAGTCGTTACAGAAGGGATCGTCAAATAGAGAGAGTACTACATAGTACATCAGTTATGTGGTCACAAACAGTGTGTGCAGTGGCTATATTCGTTTGTGCCCAGAATGCAAGCGCCGAATCGTCGGTCCCGGACAAAAACGTCGCTCAAAAAGTGAGTCATTGCATGACCCAACGTTGTCATTCATGAACACCGATGTCATAAGCGGCCGATATATTATGGAACAAAATAGTACGAGATCCCGATTCTTTCTTCCGAAACTTATGTTTTATGAAATTTATACGTAAAAGAGAGTTTCGTAGATATATAAACATGACAAGGCGCATGAAACCGCCGCCGTTAGGGTGAAATAAGATCGCCGATACATTCTACTAGAAGAGAGCACATGGCTGGGTAGCCTATATCTTTACGAGGGGGGGGGGCTACCATAACACTGGTCTCATAAAACTGGAAAAAACTACCTTATGAAGGGATTGTGAAACAGACGGTACGACCGACCGGTCGACAGACAAACTAGTTCCCAGTACTCTATACTCAGACACAAAGCAAGGAGTCAGATCAAAAGTGGAGATTTTCTTATTCGCAGTTGGCAATTGCAGTAGAATACGTTGCTTTCAATGTTATTCTGCTTTTCAAGTTGGCCCAAGCGACAAAACCACCTAATTTATGGGGAGAGGGGTCAATAAGTAGTAGGAGTACTGGTCATTGCTACCAACGGAGTAACACAAGTTGACAATAAACAAGCTAGCTAATCATCAAGTGTGGCTGGACGCACTAACCGATAGTCTGGGTTTAAGGGGATTCGTTGCGGAGAACTGTTTTGTCGACCAGATTCATCCACGGGGGAGTCAACAGGGAGCTGCTTCTGAGGGAGCCGATGAATAGCAATCAGGCCAACCAGAAATGGATCAAGACAGGTATCGGAGCTGCGAACCTCTCGAGTTGCTGAACAAGATTCTGGGCAGAAAACGATAAATTCGGGGGGTTAATATGGCGATTAAAAAATAACAGCCTATTAATGATTCCTTCAAAATGGAAAAAAACCCGTGGCCATGAGTCATCCTTTTCCAAAAAGATAAAAAAATCAGAAACAGCAAAAGTTTCCTCAACTAGACATCAGATTTGTGCACTCGGTGGAGGAACGGATTGGAAATCATCAAAAACTGCTGATTTTCCGACAACTTATACGGTGTTGCCACTAACAAGCATATCAACTTCCGTCAAGAAACAAACTCGAACGCAATATCCGTTGGACAGAAAAGAAAGTGACTCCGATGGAAATTCGATAAATGGACCATTGTGGGGAATCACTAGGAATCATAAATTGACTGAATCAAGTTAAGGTCACCGATATGAATCCGTTCCAGCTGCTTGGTGCAAATTTAACCCGCATAATCCTTCGACATAGCACTGTCACGGAAACGACACTGCCTTAGAAACACATCTAATAACTTTGATCATCACAAAAACCTCACAACCACGTTACACAGGTGACCAGCGAGTTCGTGCACGTGAACACTTTGAATGCGAACGGCTGAAATGACGCACACACGATAAGCGATGTGGTTTGCAGTGTAATCAGAATATTTCTATCGATTCTGCACTCCTTCACCTTGCGATTACACATTTAGTGAATCAAATCGCACGGATATTCCGGAGAAACATATTACAGCATTAAGCAGAATGATGTCAAAGGCCAATGTATACCCAACTGTCATTTACATAGAAGAATCCGTAGGCCTCACTCTGAACAGAGTAGCCTCAGAGTCGAACTTTGTATGCTTAGGAAACGAAAATCGATTAGAACTGAACGACCATGCGTACCAACACCTACGCCCAGTAGTCGGCAACCTCAAGTATGCACGTTTGATGCTGTTCATCGCTTGTAGCATTCAGCATAAGTTGTTTCATCTTTGACCTAAACGACTGCGTCAAACAGCATCACATCGATGTGCTGAAGTTAGGCTGAAAATTACCAGTAACGTGTCTTGTGGTCAAAATAAAGCTTATGGGTAAAGTTGTACACTGCAGTGCTCTTCAGAGACAAACAAAAAGATCATACTGAAAATGGACAAGACCTGCGTAATAAGACGTTACGATAAAAAAGCGCCCAACTGGTATGATCAGAACACTGAAGGACGGAACGAAAGCTACCTGTCAAACGAGACGCATCTATGGCATTTTTATCGAGTATCACTCCAAGAGGTCGTCCAGAGAAACTTGACTGAGATGCTTGACGTCGACTGTGTTGATGAAAGTGGGTGAGGACATCTGGGTTAACACGCAGTCCCACCTGCCGCCAGTCGAAAAATGCGCTGAGTTGGACGAGTAAGGAGTACTCGAGCGCATTTAGTTCACGTTCTAGCTTCTGCAGATGCTCGTCAGAAACGCAGCTCCCAATTGCCAGACCACTAGCATTGCGCGAAGCTGCAGATTCCTTGGTTAAATCGGTAAAGGGTTTGTCGGTCTGTAAAATGACCGGATAAAACCATAACATTACCCATATTCGTGCGCACACAAGTATAAGATCATTTTTTTCCAAAAGCAGCACGTCGAAGTGGGATAGGGGGCGGACGTAGCTCAATCAGAAAAAAGGAACGGAGGCGAAGTATTTTAAACACATAAAGGAAATGAATGGATTTTGAATGGTGGACAAGGAAAGTTCAAAAGCTCCAGTAAGGATCGTATGTGGGGAAGTGCTAAAGAAACTGAGACGTATTTGAGAGTGCTTATTTAGGTTCGCTTTACTGGGAACATGAGTAGACTGACGTATGAACGAGCAACCCCAGCTAAAAGTCTCTTCAGAAAGCTTGGCACATTTCATGCTGATGCCTGAACCTTGATATGAACTGGCCAGAGTAACCGAATCTGGGCAAAAGTGAGACGACTCAGATAAAGTGGTGAAAAACAGCCAGGCATATGGTGTCAGCTGTTAAGAGGGTCGCTCTCACAAACAAAACTAATAAATGATGTAGGTATTGCCCTTCGAATCGAACCGATTCAAACCGCTTAGTTTCGGCACCATTCGATACATAGCCACCAGGATGGAACCAGAGTACCGACACATTGCCAGGTTACCAGTTCTGAGTGATCGGCAACCCATGGGCAAGCTCGACCCCCAGGGTTCTGTAACAGTAGCTCACATCTTAATTATTACGGTTTGGAGTCGAGATTAGGAAAACGCCTCCTAGTAGTCTCAATGACAATAACCCCCATAGGGGCAGGCTAGCAGAAACAACTTGTAGCTCGTTAAAAAAACGCATATACAGTACACACACACCTGCTCCGGAAAAACAAACTTTGTGGTGCTTGATGTTTTTCTGCTGCACCCTGTCCAGGTCTCCCAGAACCAAACAAGGAACAATGGATCCCTGTCTCAAGGGAAACAGCGTGTTGACAACGTTCTGTGTCGTGGGTGTAGACACGCAAAAACCGCCTGCGTCGCTGGTAACCGCTCCTACACTATCCCATCTCTTTCTACACTTGCGAATGGAAACCGGTTTGAAGACAACGAATTTAAAACCAATAGGCTCAGGCAAAGCAGCATAACACGATAATAATAATCGAGTAGTCCGTGATATTAAATCTCGTCTTCATTAGTCGCATAACGCGTGTTGTGCACAGTTGTTTGTAACGATTTAGATGAAGTAGAGTGATTAATATTATACGGACACGAATAATAAGGGATAATCGTTCAAATGCAACTCCTTTACGGTGTCTGGCTGTCATGTTACCCAAAGGAGGCACGATGGCTGAGATGCTGTCGGACTGCTCAAACCTACACAGGAGCAGTCGAGATGCCGGGATCGGGTTGGAACCACGGTTGGAAGTACCTTAACAACTTAGCCATCTTGAGCTCAATCTACAAATGAATTGCGCAAGCATCTCCGCATGCGCCTCTGGTACATACATACAGTGTCATTGATTGGCTGGAGTATTGATTCAAGTTGAATCGAATATTCTCAGCAGGCTACGAAATCATCATAAGTTTTAAGAACCGTGTACTTGTCGTACAGTGGTTGCAGCTGCCACAGTTTCGTTCACCGATAAATTGGGGGGGAGGTAGCTGAGCATTGCAGGCGAAAGCTGGCAAATTGTTGCTCCGAAAATACCTGGTCCACACATCAGACAACCGGCTTTTGTTGGCTAAGTGTAGAAAGTGTCGAAGTCAATCTTCCCTCGCCAGAAACATTCGCATCGAGAAGAAATTTCGGTATCCCCTGTCCGGAGGTGCCTCACGTAAAGAATCAATAGGCTGGCCACCAATGCAGTAAGCAAACGTTTTTTGAACCAGGAAATATAGTGACTAAGGATGTTCTCTATTCCCAGAATCAAAAGAGAAAAATGAAAACATCGAATGCCACATTTGTGCTTGGAAAAAACCTGATATTTGCAACCAACAGGCATCCTAGGGGTTTTACGGGGCACTCCGTTGTTACGTATTCTCAGGATGTATGAAATATGTGCTATTACTAATAATGTATTTCCAACACTGGTGAGATTCCTTGAAGTTCCCCACTCGCCAATCTAGACGTCTACCGAAGTAAGGAAGTTGAACTTAATTGTGTTTCGGAAGTTAAACCGCACTCAGGTGGGGGCCATAGGTTGCTGACGGAGAATTGAGAAGTTACTGGATTGAGAATAATCACTTATCAGAAAATGGAAGATGCACAGTGCATTTGAATAACCGATTAGCTAAATAGGTAAAAAGTGAAATGCTCACTATTTTCCCTCGGCGAATGGATCCTACAAGTGCTTCTGCCGAAGTAGATCCCTCAACATCATTCAAGACATTGGCTAGCATTACTTGGACGTTTCCCAGTGCATTAAGAACATCTGCGAAGGCTATAGACTGACAAGCGGCAACCAAGACAGCCTTCACTGACTGAGTTAACATGGAAATTGAGCGCTGAATTTCACTTGGACGCGTCGCAGATCGTTCTTCAGTCTGAAAATATAACAAAGGCAAAGTATGCGTATTGTTGGCGGTGAGCCATTGAGAAACGAAGTCGCTAGAAGGGAAGCATAAAATGGATACAGAGAACAAGTCAAAACAAACAGAAGGTAGGCCAACAACACCAAGAAAAATTTTGTCGTATAAGTGACAACTCATGCTGAATATAATGGACTTTTTTGTAGATGATATAAACGCCAACAATAGAGGAAGAAACACCCATCCAGTAAACTGCGAAATGATTATACCCCGTTCATTAGTGATGACAGTCAATAAATGCAAACATTTGAACACAACACCAGGTTCTCAGAAGATAAGCTTTGCGAATGGATCGCGATAAAAACTCCAGTTGATGAAGGACCATCAACAGCAAGACCATCTGGCAAACGACGCCTTCAGAGACGGGCGGATTCTTTTCAACTTGTCTACTGGTAGCAAACATATTTACAACAAAAGGTGCCTGGACAAAAAACGAAATCGAGGGCACGGAGACGGCACTGACCGGTTCTAGATGAGGTGGAACTTAGTGAATCGTTCGGGGATGTGTATGGATCATCTACGCGGGTTAAACTCAGGTTAAAGAAATCGGGAAAGTCAGAGTATTCGCTTCTGTCTGTTACCGCAGCAGGAACGTCCCAGTCGCACAACAGAGGTGAGTCTATACAAACAATAAGCAGGAGGGCACATTGTTGAGCACACTCATTTAAAACTAATCTGGGTTTGACATTTTTCTGAAGGTTGTTTCAGTCCACTGTGGATCGTGATGTCACCAACTATCGGTCGACTAGTCGGGCGTTATGAAAAGCAGTTAAATGTGCCGCCAGTATCTTCTCAAACAGTTAAAAATCACCAAAACGAAAACAACAATCTCTCGTGGGAAACCAATACACATGACGGACAAAAGTACTAGAAGAGTACTAGAAGAGTCCCAAAAATGTGGGGATCGCATCGAATATCACAGGTGGAGACGACCCGCTTGATATGATTACTGTGAAGAGCAGATTGTGTATTGTCTGGCTGGTTACGTCTGACGAATTTTACAATCAACGACTGAAAACCTGGCATATGCACCAACAAACTGCAGCAAGGATACTGCTAAAAAAAAGTCTTCTGTGGAGAAATTTCCGACAATGTGTACAGGTTTCAGTACTCTGACTGGCGAGTATAATCCCCAAGGGTGAATACCTCGACAGCAGATTTGATGTAGATTTTCCCGCTTTGCTCAGATGTGCGCCCATCATCACCTGACTATCGCATCGGGTTACCCGGCGCCCTTCCAGGTAGCAGACCCAGCACTCCGACTGACCAGCTAAAAAATAACTACAGATTGTGATCCTGTGTCAAGATTTTTTCTGGCGAGTATAATCCCCAAGGGTGAATACCTCGACAGCAGATTTGATGTAGATTTTCCCGCTTTGCTCAGATGTGCGCCCATCATCACCTGACTATCGCATCGGGTTACCCGGCGCCCTTCCAGGTAGCAGACCCAGCACTCCGACTGACCAGCTAAAAAATAACTACAGATTGTGATCCTGTGTCCAAGATTTTTTCCTTTCGGAGCATATGCAAGGATCACATCACGTCCCGCCCATCAAGGCACATCGATGAAGTAACTGAGGAAACATACGAAAGTATTTCGACGACCACCCTTGTCTATTTTTTGGTCATCAACAAGAGCTTCTTTTGGATAATAAATATCTGTTTGAGACCGTCTTACATGAAGTAGCCGTGCCTACACAATCTGATCGAAATACAAACAGTTGTCCACTCGTACTGAAACCCAGGGTAATTCCGCATTTGTCTCATGACCCAATAGCTCACCGATACCTCAGCGGTGAATAGCCTTTGGTTACAGCTTCTTACCTGCTCAATCGACTATTCCCAACATCCTCATATCTGCCAATCTTCAATAGGTTTTTAATGCAAACGTTTGATGCTGATTGGACTTTTGTGCTAGGGATTTGCCCTCAGGTGCATAAAACTTTCCTTCATTTGAGCTCATAGGTTACAACCACAACTAATTATTCAAGCCGAAAACCTATGAATTCACAGCACAAAACAATCAGCAACCTACCAAACTGCTCCCTGGAGAGAAAACTGTTCGAACCTTCTCAACAGCATTCTGGAATACACCATAGGCGATGAGAATTTCCTCTCTGAAACAGTAAACGATGGAGAGATCAATAAAGTTGGACTGCCCGTGTCAGAATTCCAAACATGATATGAGCATACTGAATCCCGAACAGTAGAAAAGCATACAACACATTAACTAGCAACACTGGCGTGAAAAAGATAATGTTGACAATACATGCCGGAGTGTGCACATGGCAACACGACTTTTGTTGATTACACTCATCACGTACTTTGTTCGAAGCCAGTTGTACGAACTGTAGTCTCGGTACGCAGATCCCCTAGAAGCGCAGATTCTCGTTATTTGATCTTGGGGTTTATCGGATACTGCGCTAGGGACATCTCAGGAAAACGTTTATGTTAGTTCCCATTAATCAAGCAACAACTGTGGTACTACCCAGGATCAGTTGACTTTATTTTAAGCCATAAGTTAGTAAATCGAAACTTTAGAAACGTTCGCATGAGCTAACATATGGTCACAGATACACTGTGGTAACTGAGCTGTCGGTATATAGACTAGCGAGAACATAAACGATTCTAGTCTGTTCTGGGTACACAACTCGATGGATTCTAAGCGTAGTCAGGGTGAGCAGGGAAACACGTGCATGATAGAAAGAAGCCGTCAATCGTGATATGACTAGGAGTAACAGGATAACAATATACACCTAAAGGTCACTTACAATTGAAGACGACACATAGTAAACTGATGCACAATCAGGACTGAAGTGCATTTTGTCACATACTACCAAATTTGTCAAAAGATGCAAACTGGCCCTTGGCAGTCCTCGAACAGCAGTCCAATTTGGTTCTTCTGAGTTATGGTAAAGACATGCTTTACACACGAATCTAGATAAAGTGCAGAAAAAGCGTTTGTTTGTCCTCATATCGTTATCACCGCTATAGCTTTTGTTTCATCCGCAATGACGCGCGCGGTCACTGCAACTTCACGCACCTTGACATGACATTACCTACAAAGTTGACGAATACTCTCGAACAGTTGAGTCCTCCGTTGACCTCATCTCAAATTGTAACTGAATATTTCAGTTCACATAGGTGCAGTTGGGTGTTCAAGTAGGAAACCAGATTGATGAGAATTCGGAGGCCAGCTGAAATATGAAGCACCTTCTGTTGAGAATTCGGAGGCCAGCTGAAATATGAAACACCTGCACAGTCCACCAATCTGAAGCATCGTAAACCAGGAATTCAGTTGAGCCAGACGTTAAAAACACATTATTCGATAAATGGATGTTTGATTTCACACCGTTTTGAATTTTCCCTCGATTTCCTCTGCTATCGAAAGCAGGAGGTGATGGCTTGAGAAAACCTTGTTAAAATTTACTACAGAAAATGCTGTGGAAAAAAACCTGTGCTCGAAAATTGGGATGCCGCATCATTCACTCAGTCCAATGCTGTCTAACAAACGAGAACCAGATGTTTATCTTTTGCGATAATTTGGCTTCTCCTGATCAAACACAAGTACATTGAAAAGCTCCGCACAGCACTAATCATAGGTCAAATGTAACTCTCAGATAAATACTCCGGCTTGGCCAATGGCGAATGAAAAGTGACCCGAACTCACTCGCTAGGAATAGTCCCAGAGTTGGTTATGGGCATGGACTGAGGTTTGAAATTCTCACCGGTTGATGCATCTCCTGTCTGAAAAATAGTGAGTGGCAGAGGATGATAAATCGTACGATAGTCAAACCAGCGGCACATAAGTGTCAGCGAAAGGATGGGAAACTAGAAATGCGGAGACTGAATGAATTACCCGCAAGCTGACACTGGGAACCTTGCTCATACTGATCTGGGTTAACAATGGATGGAACCGCCCTATATATAGCCACGTGTGTAAAAGTTACTGACCCTTGATTTAGGAGATATAGCTTGAAATTGATATGGCTTCTAGAGACATTCCCTATCTGAAAACGCGTGCCAAGGCCAGGAGCCGTTGTGTTGATTATACTCAGTCATGTAACTTCCTCGTCCTAATTTTCCATCCTCACACTTACTCCTTGGTCATATTGTCCTAACTTCCCAACGTTCTCCGGCAAGCTCAAGTGCAGACGACAATCGTTCTCGGGTTTACGGAACGTTTGTGCGTCGATCTTTCCAAAGGAAGTAGATAAGGACAGACAGATTATTAATTTTAAAAAATACAAGGTCCGCCTGAGTTGGGTTCGGGATATTATAGCGTTTACCACATACTACATACTACCACAAACTACCTCAGAGTTCCCCAAGGACTTCTCCACATAGGTTTTTTTCTTCTGTGGCTTCAAAATAAATCTCTACCCAATTATCCAGGCAATCAATCAATCCACCCTGTTCCGAGTTGTTAACCCTCTACTGTCACTGCGGACTACTTGACAACCTCCAACAGCGTAACGATAGGAGAGATGACCCAGTAAATAACACCCAACAAGAAGAGGGTGGAAAAGCAAATGGTTGTGGGTTAGAAAAACAGCTGAGCTCTAGGTTGTGATTCTGTGGAGAGATTCAGAGCAGAAGTTTTGAACAGGCACATTCACAGTAAAGTTTTCATCAGAAAACAGGAAGAAGGTTAGCTGTAGCACCCCTCAAGTGCCTAGCTGACATGCTAACGGGAAGAGGCATATGGGCTGGGATAGTGCCAGGTTGTCCAAACCTAGACGGAAGCAGAGATGCTGACGCTGGGTTTGAACCACGGACCTTCCTACCCATAGGCTGGCGCCTTAACCACTGCCTACCTCAAGCTTCATCAGAACACAACCCACACAGTATTTATGTGAGTGGAAAGTGATTGGTGTCATTTGTGAAATAAATGTCAGCTGGGACAATTCGCACGAAAATGTAAAGTTGAAGTGGTTTGTCGGCTAGTAAAGGTATACAGATTCTTACAAGCCCTGGTACTGACGGCACGCTACCTCCTGAAGATGGCTGTACGAAGGAATGGGCCTTTTACTGCCCAAAACTACACTGACTCTGCAAATAAGTTTGTTCTTACGGAAAACTTAACTGAATCCGGGCTGTATCTCTCGTTTATGATATTCTTCAACTGAATGTGCTGTGAAAAGGCCGTCTCATGATAAAGTTGGTCCGACATTTGACATACCGTAGTATATGCTCTTGAAGGAACACAATGAGTGAGTACAATATATCGTGATATCTCAAACACAGTACGTATCGGAACATTGGGCTATTCTTGTGCATGACGTTCAGTAAGACTAGAAATCCAGCTGAGTCCCCGGTTAAGACTAAATTGGTTTGCAAATGGGTGTGCGTGCGTTTGATTCGGGTTCCAGTAGAACATAGGATTGACAGAAACTCGGGGACTGATGATGAGTCCCAAGAAGAATGAAACCGATCGTGTATATTTGCTTTCCGGTGTGGCCAGCAAAAGTGCAATCGCTCGTCTCTATGCATTTGTTGCGGGTTGCACGAAACTTCCCAAAAAAGTCTACTTTGCCAGATCCGGAAAGAATTTTAAATTCGCTACGAAATGATAAATAAGATTTGCCAGCATTCGGTTAGATCCCGGAGTGTCTATATCAACGCAATATTGTTGAATGACTGCAGGCATGCTAGCTGTTTCGTTATTTAAAAAGCGCACGATTTCGCACGATTTCATCGAATCGTTTAGGAGCTACAAACGCCTATACATGCCAAATACTAAATTGAGACATGGCAAACAGTAGGGGTTGGAAACAGGAATGTAGCCACCATACAAGGAATTTAACCTAAAAATGAATCAGGATGATTTGATTCTTCATTAATCTTATGATGTTGAAAAATATAGAAAATTGCTCAGCTGTAACATGCTTTCGGTGCCTAGCTGCCATGCCATCCGATAGAAGCACGAGGGCTGGGATACTGTCAGATTGCCCAAGCCTAGACAGGGAAAGTCGAGAGGCAGAGGTCGGGTTCGAACGACGGACCGTCCGATCAGTAAATTCGCGCTCTAACCACTGTTGATGTCGATGTCGCTGGCAATGGCTAGCGACGAACTCATGGAGGTCCATGAGCTAGAAAAAGAGTTCCTTCCAACTTACGTGTTTACTTAGGCTTCGATCTGGTCAACCACTACTGTCAGCACTACTGTCTTAGGTTCTAAACTCAGAGTCATCCAGTATCTATAGCAGATATAATTTTGATACACAAGAAGGATATCTCACAATAAGCGCAGCGGTCACCTCTCACCCTGCAAGAATTACCGAATATGGTTGGAAATTCATCGGACACGAGGCTCTTGAACGCATCTAAAGTTACAAGCAGCCAAAAGCAAATGAAACTAGACTGTTTCTTTTTCGATGAATCAAAGGTTTTGGTGATGGGTTTCTCTAGAAAACCGTCAGGAAAATAAGATGGAACGAAAACAGTACACGTGCTTACCGACAAGACAGAACTGTCGTTATGCAGCCTCGGCTCCAAAATCAGTCGTAATGGTAGGTCCAGGCGATGACATAGCTGCACTTGGTTGCAATCGCAGAGACGGGCATCCCTACCAGAAAAATAGCAAGTGATAGGTGTGAAGCGTGAATCAGGAGTAGTTAAGAAGCAACATAAAAGAACGCACACCAAGAAGGAACAGGAATCATTGGTCGCAGCTGTTCCTCAAAAGTGAATTAGCTCGAATCAGTGTATGGATACCTGCTGGAAAGCAAGCACTGTGTCAACAGAGTTAGCACTCCAGATTTTCCTCCACAAACCAATCACATCGATCTACTGGAGCAATCAAAAGACGACGTGGAAATCGGAATCATTTAAATCCAGAGAACTTCTTGAATCACGGCGATGACGCGGGTACAGCAACTGAGATCTGAATGGTGTCTAGCTAAAATACTTTATGCCCTCATTAGGTCAGACGCTTCAGATGTGACGAGCTCTCGGTCTATGACATCGCGCCGCTTAACCGAGGCATGAACTTTTGTCCAAACCTAACCAGAAATGACGGTAAGCTCAGGAGTGGATCCGGAACATAGCTTTCGACCATCAACAGGACTATGTCGGTTTGTGCTACCGAAATGGGTTCGCGGATACAGCTAACTCATATTGTCGTGCGAAGCCGTTGATCTTTCCTGCACAATCATTCCCCACCACTAAGCACAGATACACCACTGTATGGAACAATTCCCATTGAAACAGATGCCTGATCTATTTGCTTCCATTTGGGAATAGACATGGGAAGTCGAGAGGAAGAGGCCGGATTCGAAACGCGGAGCTTCCGGTCAGTAAATTTGCCCTCTAACCACTGAGCCATCTCACCTCCATTTGGTCAATACAGTATGTTCCTCATATCCTCCGACTTTCGGAAGTGGGAGAGTATACAAAGAGCTCTCCAAGGGCTTCCGTACACAAAGTGGTGCCCCACAAGGAAGCTCACTCTCTAATATAAATAAACTTCGTGGTGGACAGAAAAATTAGACGAACGCTGGAAGGTTTTAAAAACCCTGGTACTCGAACAGCTGATGACAAAAACCCTGTCAATCTGGAATGTGTAGATAAAATCGTTCTCAACCAAAAGAACGCGCAGGTTTTCGGATGAACTGACTAAAGTCATTCCGTCCATTGGTTTGCGCACTGCACCTACCAAATATAAGGTCATGCTTCTAGACATGTAGCCACTTGACACGCCGCTTGCAGTCCAAAGAGAGACACTCGAAACTGTTAAGCGCTTTACGTGCTCTAGAAGTTATATTAGTTCCTGTGAGAAAGTGAGGTGAGGTAGTGTGGCAGCAGCCAAGCACCAAAGACTACGGTGGCTAGGCCACGCACTGCGCATGCCAAATCATCGTCAGCCGAAGCGAGTACTGTTTTCTGTACCCAATTCAGAGTGGCGCAAGCACAGTTGGTCAATCTGGCAGATGGTATAGAAGAGATTAACAGGAGATTACACAGAGCACTCAGCAGTGGCCCTCTTAGCGATGAATGTTCAAACTAACCACGTCAGCAGACCAAGGGCCTTCTGTGAGTATTGATTTTCATGAAACTGAACTTACCAGGCTAAGTGAAAGGTGACTTGATATCATTTAACGAAGTCTGATACCTTGAAAGTTAATTCCGGTGTTTGTCGCCTAACCCGGAGCTGATAAATGATTATATATATATATATATATAATCATTATATATATATATAACATCATCGTATACATATGGCATACCATGTTGAACACGGCTAGTGTAACTTTAGTTTGTCTCAACAAATAACTTATTGAGGCCATATGACGACGGAGCTTCAGTGCTGAACACTGATGTCATGCTGTCGACGAGGATGACGATCAAGATGACCACGGAAGCTTGTGCAATGCAAGAAATCACATGTGGAAATGGAACTACGTTTGAAATTTGTCAACACCCATACAATAACATTGTCAACTGGTACTTGAATGAGCATTCCAAAAAATGTTTGACACCACATGATTTAGGTCATGATGTCATGTGATCAGATCCACTGTGCCATACCGGCGCGAGAACGTGCCGGAAGACGGAGTAATCTTGTGAGGAAAACGATCGATCAATCTACGGAGCAAGCCGCTGCTCCCAAACGCTTAATGGTTACTTTGAGGCTTCCCTCGCTCAACTTGTACAGAAAGCTGTCACAGTAAAGATTACACTGCACACTGTACAATGCCTTCCTCTGGTTGCTGGAACTCAACGACAGGGTTCACGAAATGCTTCTTTCGCGCAGCCTAGCAGCAAAAATATAGGTAGGACATTAAGCTTTTCCATGTTTCTGAGAGCGAAAAACATGAATCCAACATTAATATTGAGTATTCAAGTTGACAAGCGACATGAAGAACCTAGCGACGAAGAAGTCAGTCGTTGTTTCTATTAGATGACTGTACAATCATCACTGTCGGCTGTTGCTGAACAGATTGACTGCTTAAGCGTCTAATCGGTAGCTGGCTTCTCTGGCCCAGATGCTTGGTAGCTTCCCTAATGTGATTTTGGCGCGGTTTGAGGATCACAACAAGTTTCGGGCAACCAGGAATTATTTTCAGGAATCTGACCATTCTGATACTTGTCTATGTGTCTAACTTGGTCTATTTCACAAATTACTGGGTAGAATTCACTGTTATTCCGTAAACAAGTATAGAAAACAAGACAAGCATCATTGGTTCTATACCTTCGTTTCCGAAAGGCAACATACATATCATGAACCATCTTAAAGGGACCAAGGTAATCCATCGTGTTTGGCAGAATAGTGAAAGATACTTGGAAAAGTATGGGTTTGACGAGTGCTCTTCTTTCTGCATGATGCGAGTAACGCAACCCTTGTTGTGCTTGGTTAGGAACACCGCAAAAGGAGACAGTTAACTGGTGCTACCGGCGTTCGTGCTACACTGTGTTATTTTGGCCGAATTTCCCACCCTCCTATCTAAGCATGGAGAAGCATGGTAATATAGTCTTCCAATGTCCGCATGGGTGAATCGGAGTCCTATTGACCAGCCGGTATTACTAATTTGCTCAATTCGTATGCTGAGAGGGCTTATAAAGGAAAAGCGGATGAATTCTCCTCAGGAAAGCAGTCTTCGTCGTCGGTGAGGCCACCAGACACGTTAAAAAAACAAACAATTCTATGGGAATTCCGGGTTAAGATAAGCAGAGGAAGTGCACTGGGATTGAAAAGCCCACACAATCGATGCTCCGTGTCTCGGATTGAATTGATGGTCACCTGGAGTCACCCGTGGAGTTATGTTCTCACTTGTGTTCAGAATTCCCGTGCCGATGGAGCAGTGCCGATGTGCAGTAGATCAGTTTCAGACTAGAGGTGCTAGTTCGGAGTCTGTTTTCAGCATGCAGTATAGGCAAGTTAACAATAGTTCGCGTCTAACGGGACATCCAGGCATCATATTATGACTAAGGATAGACAAAAAATTAGAAAGCTGAACTAAAAATTATGTCACGAACCTCCCGCATCATCAAGTGCTGTCTCGTGGTGTTTTGTACAACGAATCTAAAAAGGTGGAGACGTCTGTGGTCTGCAATTTGAGTTGGTGGCTGTCCCCCAAACGACAACAAACAAACACCAACCAAAATGTCATTTACACACTCAATGAAAGTACGCCTAAGCGGAAAGGCCATCAAAATCTCTCGACGAGAAGGTAGTGTGGGGTGATCGTATAAGTTTGCCCCATTCTTTTTCAAGTTTTTAGTGTTTTTCAGCCATATTTTTGTGAATTCTGGGACTGATTTCTGATTGGAACCGTTACCGGCAGACCAGTGTTCATTCAACTACATCCAATGAAGCGCAATTATGCCAAAAAACAGGCAGTCTGATGATTTAATACTAATACAATGCCGGTCCGCATATGGTGAACTCACAACCATCTAGACGAGGTATTGCCTAACACTCCAAGATCCCGTGAGTGATTCAAATGCCTACATAGCGGGCGACTTACGGATTAAGAAGCTCCGCACGTCCATGAAGACGCAGCTGATATTTGTTGACATTCAGATCCGTATTTGGCGGCACAACGTCATTGGAAAGCGCTTCCAACATGAGTTCACTCACTAGGGTGCTGTTGGCTGAAGGTACAGACAAGTTGATGTCAATTTGGAGATTGTGTAAAAGACAAAAACAAACTGCAGTAACCCGCTTCAAAACATGTACCCACTACTCCGCTACTCCTCCTAGCAATGCCACAATGGTACTCAGCCACGATTTAGTGTAAAATGCCCCCCGCCCCCCAAGACAGTGTACCCAAATGTGCAAGAAATCCCTTGTCTGGTAATGTCCACTCTTCGAAAAATACTGCATAAAGAATACGAATGCCAGTTATGCACTCGAACGAAAGCACCGTCTCTCAGAAAGAAGTGGAAGCTGTGATCGTACGCATACTCCGAGTCTCTGTCGTGACAATTAGACATTACATTTATACGAAAGACCCTTCCATAACCGGTGGGTGGAATAGCTAATCGAGTGAATTTTCACATCATCACGTCCAGCTATCAGCCGTCCGCTGACAAACCGCATTTTCAAATCTCACTGTTTAGTGCGAAACTAGAATTCATTAGGTATAAAAAGCTAGGCGTTTCCCCTTACAGTCTTGGTCGGAAGGGCTTATAACGACCGTAACCAGGTTTTTCATCTTACATTGAAGATAGAATAAAATGCTCCTCCAACCTGTACTTGAGGTGGGATAAATCCAGAAAATGGTTCGGATATTTGCTTTGACGAGCTTTAATAATGTATTCCGAATGGAAACGGCCAACGACACGCTTTTCGGAAAAGCATAAAAGCGATCGGTTGCTCGTTTACTTCTGGTGGTCCATCAAGCTTCGATGGACGGAGACTTAGAGATGTCGAGTCGGTAAACATAGATTGTACAATTTAGACGGAATACCGTGAAAATCGGGGATGAATTTTACTTGCCACGCGCCGTGGCAAGCCTCCGGGAACGAGGCACCCTTACGCGGAATACACACTGCAAATCTGGCTTTATAGTGGGAGACTCAAATAAATTCCAGCTGAAACATGAGGCGATCTTTGTGTAGTACGTTCAGTTGAAGAATATCCTAAACAAGACATTCATTCTTTCATTGAAACCAACTTGGTTTTCTAATGTGTATATCAAGAATTGTAATTGGTTCGAATAGAGTATGGGGTTGGCGAGAACTCGGAGACCATTCCTACCTGATGGGCCTTAAGGAGGATGAAACCTGTGGCGGGCTGTCGGAACCCCCTGCAGCTTCATGAGTAGTAAGTTGCGTCAAGATGTGGCACCCCCTTGTTTGCTGGCACGCAATCTGTATAGTAGACAGACGTCGAAAAGCATTTATAACGGAATAGTCTAGGTAGAGGATGCCAATCGGATATCCAAACTGCACCTTAGTTAATATACAGGCATAAGTGGTACTTTTGGAGAAATCGACCAGAGCGAATGGAGTGAGTCGGTCGGTACTGATTAATCGTTAACATTATCAAGAAGTCAATATCTATGGAGCAGCACGTTTGTAAGCCAACATCCTCTGGCTGCACGACTGAAGTCCACGTATCTACAGACGCAAGGACCGTGGGCATGAATTCCAATCACGAGGCACACAAACCGGATAACTCGGTCATGGTCTACATGAAGATTCGTAACAAAAAAGAAGTTACGATAAAGGTATGGAAGACTAGTGAATCTTAGGAAGAATAATTATTCGGAAACTAATTTCAAAGAGCCGAAACCTGACCACCAAACGAGGCCATGCAGTTCACGTACGATTTTCCATCTAAGCTCATCACTACTGACTGAGCAACTGAAACCAACTGGAGACACTGAATTTCACTTCAATGTAAGCTCTTAGCCATGGTGAACCTTAGCAAACAACAGTCAAACATGGCGTGGTTTCGTTTTTTTAAAAAAAAACAAAATACAGCCAACTTACGATCACAGACCAATCGAACTCGAGGGGAACCAAGTAAAACAGACGAACGGCAGGCTGCAGAAGAACGTGGTTTTCCGGTAGACTTGAGACCTGCCGTGGGGCTCGCATCATCAACTTGCGGAAGACAGAGTTTCGCATGTAGCCCAACGTGCATGTTGATCCGTACCTCAATTTGTGGGATGGTCCATCGGGGGGTGTTTTTCCAGTGAGTCGGTGTGGCAGCTTCGGTCTTATCGTTCTTGATCTTTTTCGGACAAATGCCACGCACCTGATCGACACTAGTTTTACGTAGTGGAACATGATCTTCTCCTTCGATGGAGTTCGCACGTGTAACTGAAGATGTTAATTGCCCATAAACGGCATCGAACACGACGGAATCACCATAGAGTGGGCTGCTATCGTCGGGTGGCAAACTTTGACCGATTATATCATCAAACGGGGAGACGAAGGAATAGACTATAGTTCTCGGTTTTCGAGCTTCTCGTTTCTGATGTTTGAGGCTGTGAGGTAAACAGTCGGCATGAGGGAATTATAAGGGGAAGACAAGTAGTCATAATACGGCGCCTAATCCGACTTAAAATCAGGAATACTGTCAAAGTCTGTTGGTGATAACCATACGGTCTACTGAGAATGATTGTACAAAGGTTGACTGACCACTTCACAAAACAAATGAACCTATCAAGAGAGAAGTCAAACAACCTACCGACGCTCTGCTATAACCTGTCCAGTAGGCTAACCCAAGTGTCGGTCAAGTGGACTGAATTCGATGCTCTTTTTGTTTCTCAGTAGTACCATAAAAGTTTAGACCAACAACTTGGTGGTGATATTTGGTATCGATCGTCTACGCGTGACCTAAAGTTCGACCTAGTGGACGGTGCGCTAAGATAAGATTACTAGAATCGAATTCTGATTGGATTTTGAAGTCGACACCAAAACTTTTCAACTTTAGGGCATCATTCACACCAAGCTCACTGCCTGAAAACCCACTACTTCAGGACATCCGAGTTTCACCTCAATTGGCTGACCGGTTGATGCGCGCCAACACTATCACGAAATTCGGCAAAACTCGATGTCGCAGAACAGATGTGTTCAGGGCTTTCTTGGATTGTGATGAAAATCCGATGATGGTAAACTGATAGTCAGCTTCCGGCTGTTAATGCGTGCCCTAGAATAAATGATACGTAGCAACCAAGTACAACCAAAGAACACCAAACCACCGCTATGATGAATGGCATGGCGATCGTTCAATATATGATAGAAACGCCAAAATCCGGGAATCGGACGAAAAACGTTTGAAGGAACTTTCTGCCTAGCTAAGAATGTCGAAACAAGGGATACCCTTCGTTTTACATGAAATTCTACTGGTTGGATATTACGGTTAACTCTGGCAGTAACTCAAGATATGTAGGTCGAGGACCCACAAAAATACGCGGGATCTGGATTTGGAAATGCTCAAATGGTTCCCAACCCTATTTTCTATTTCACTTCATTTCTAAAGCTTCCCCTCCCAGTAGTAACCTTGTCAGGCTTGTTAATAAGCCATCTACCAGAGCCGACAGGATTGCCTAAACCTGATCGGCAGCCAGTCAACCTAGAGATGAGTCCGAGATAGGTTACAATGCTAAGCTGAAAATCAAAAGAATTCCTGTGACAACTAGTAACAATTTCACATTTTCTCGTACGGGTCAACAATGACTCCCAATCTTGCCTATTTGTGGCAATAAAAGCAGAATAACCGGCGGTTTAGGAAAAGGTATTCTAATCGAGCATTTGGGATACGAAGCGTTGAAAAGCATTAAAATTACTACTGGAGCCAAAATCACTGCAGTTAAGGAATACACCAAAAACGGGTGCTGCGTGGGGGCGTATCAAACACAAGACCGATGGACTTACTTTTCCACAGCGCTGACAAAAAACTCCAATTCAGTAGTCGCTTGCGTGTTGGACACAAAGGTCGATCCCTGCTGTTTTAATGGTCTTCTGCGTCTTACTGGTCGTTCCAAAAGTGTGTCCGACTAGAAGATAAAAAAGACAATGAAGAAAGTGACCATCAATATAGTCATAATCACCATCATCATCGACCCTAATATAGCAGCATTACACACTGACGTCTAATGTTCATAGAACCATGGGGAAAGAAAGCCTTAGCAGCGTTGAAAGAAAATGGAAGGGTACGTAAGGGATCTCATCAAACCAACCTGATAATTTTCAAGTTGCTGCTGTAACGGCCTGAATCGTTACCAAGTACCGGCTTACGTTCGTTTCCTTTCAATTCCCCGCAACGGGCACGCCAATCTAACATCTTCGAACAACCACAGCTCAACAGTATCGGTCTTAGCTAAGTCAACAACTTTCTGCTGCAAGCCGTACTGTACTGGTAGCGAGCACGTGGGTGAAGCACGGCGAAATGTGAAAAGAGCTATGCTAGCGGCGCTCAGTGCTGTCTATCCGACTTCTCGACCACAAGACTACTGGATATTATCGAGATCACTGGTCTTGATTGATACCAGGAAATCTATAACTGTAGGCAGAGAGGACGACGGCGCACGCAAATGCCTCAAACCCCAAGTAGTGAAGAGCCTAGAGAAAGACCGAGACCCTTGATGGAAAATGAAAGCTCGGAGGGTGGAGAAGGCTTTTTCTACCGGAAACAGACGTGCCCTACATCAATTGATACGATTGACCAGCCCTAGGAAAGCAACGGTCACAAAAGTGCTGACTGGATGGGCAGTTTAGCTGGCTCCTGCAACATAGCCTCTGGAAATAATGCATGAGGGTGAATGGAATGTAAACTTTAATCGAGTCAGAAGAACCACCGTGGTATGAAGTTGGCAGCTGAGATGATAAAATTTGGTACGTCTTATTAGTTTGTGGGTCCTAATTTTTTACTGGGGAGCGTGTTCTTCGGATTTACTGGGAAACCTGTATGGAAATCTACACTAGAAGACGATGAGCTTAAATTTACCAGT
The DNA here is from genome assembly GCF_000715545.1 of Opisthorchis viverrini. Classification (NCBI taxonomy): domain Eukaryota; kingdom Metazoa; phylum Platyhelminthes; class Trematoda; order Opisthorchiida; family Opisthorchiidae; genus Opisthorchis; species Opisthorchis viverrini. The sequence continues at coordinate 112,086 of NW_008751688.1, read as the reverse complement.
GCGCCAGAACCTTGACATTCAACGTCTGAACCACGCGATTGACAGTCGATGGCGGTGTGATTGATTCTACCCCAGGGTTACACAGTCGCAAGAGGACGCCGCGTAACGAGACGGTGTCCACTTCATCTAAATTTAGTGCTGCATGGTTGCAAAAGAAGCTCACCACCATTGCATTGTTCTGCGTCCAAATTAAACACACCGCCAAAATGGACTTTTGGCGAAATGTGGCGCATAATTTGTGTACTGAAACCTCATGTCATATTGACTGTAGCTGAACTCGGCGTAGCGGACAAGAAAATAATAATAATAATAGTTCAGCTGTAACACCCTTTCAGTACCTAGTTGCCATGCCAATTGAAGAAAACACGAAGGCTGGGATGCCGTCAGGTTGCCCAATCCTGGACAGGAGTTTTCGAGGTGCCAGGTTTGGTTTGGAACCCGATCAGTTAGTTCGCGCGTTGGCTACTGAGCCATCACGAGCTCGGCAGTAGACAGGAAATTGGTTGGATTTCGGTAAGCGTCTTTTAAAGAACCACAGGTGCAGTTAGGTGGTGCATAAATGAACGTGACAAAAAAGAGCGTTCAGCATTTCCACAAGGAGGAAAGTAGGACACAGTCAACAGCCTACTGAGCGCTAGCATGCGATGGGTAACTTCCCACACCCTTTCAGTACCTAGCTGCCATGCCAATTGAAGAAAACACGAAGGCTGGGATGCCGTCAGGTTGCCCAATCCTGGACAGGAGTTTTCGAGGTGCCAGGTTTGGTTTGGAACCCGATCAGTTAGTTCGCGCGTTGACTACTGAGCCATCACGAGCTCGGCAGTAGACAGGAAATTGGTTGGATTTCGGTAAGCGTCTTTTAAAGAACCACAGGTGCAGTTAGGTGGTGCATAAATGAACGTGACAAAAAAGAGCGTTCAGCATTTCCACAAGGAGGAAAGTAGGACACAGTCAACAGCCTACTGAGCGCTAGCATGCGATGGGTAACTTCCCCAAATGCCTACTTCCCTAGGTGACCAACGTGCCTACAGCTGAGATCTAGAGAAGATTGACTGTCAAGTCAGACCAAAGGGTAGTTACGAAACAACAAGGAAGATGGGGGCGTCGACATTCGTAAAAAGCGAAGGACGATCCGCTATGCAGGTGCTTTGAGTTGCGTAGTTTATGGTTGTGTCTGAGACGAAATACTGTTAGAGTGCGTAACACTAGACGAGACTGCAATTATGGTCCTCAACCAAAGCTGTAGACTGACCAAAAGACAGTAGCAGTCCATGTACGACGACTATTGGATGAGTCTAAATTCTAGGGAACAAATGCCAGACTTAATCCTATTCAGTTCCTTCTCTCAGCCTTTAATCTAAAAGTATCAGCCGTTCCACAGCAATATTCATCCAGTATTCTCTGACAAAACTCCGGTTTCTTGTATTTTGATCAATGAGGTCGGAAACTTTTTAAACCTTATTCCGTGTGGTGAAGGTGATCGGTCTGGTATTTTGATACTGTCTTTATTGTGAAAAAAGGAATTCACGAGCAACTAGAAATAACCAGGTTTCAGGTGATCGGGATTGTAGTTTCCCTTTAGCCGGGACGGAGATTCCCCCGTAATTTTCATGCGTAAATTTAAACTAGGGCGAGTAAAAAACAATGGGTGGCAATCCAACCCTGAGTTAGCCCAATTGTGAGTGGCCTCCTATGCGAAAAGGATACTTGTGCCTAACCACGTCTTGCCCTAATTACAATCGATATCCAGTCCTATTGCCTCAGGTTAATTTAACTGTGAAAGATAAAAATGCCGATAGGGTTTATGTTCGTATGACCACCGATAGTCTCAAAAGTTTTAATCAGAGGTCACACTTTCGCTTTATCGTCTGAAAACAGGTTGCTATGTTACAGCCTACGCCGATATGCTTCACCGCAACTTAATTTTTTTCAGTCCTTAGCAAGACCTATCTGTTCACGTTCACCGGAAGTATTGACGATCTAAAAGTGCATATCCTTGTCACAGATTCGGACCAGAATGACTGTAGTCAATTGACTGGAATAAGATGGAACAACGCAGACCGACTGAAGGGTATTTTTTCGACATCTCTTCGTCAGATTTAAGCATATATGTATACATGTAAAGATAATAAGATAATCGTTCAGCTGTAGCACCCTTCGGGTGCTTAGCTGCTATGCCAACCGAAGGAAGCTGGGATACTGCCAATTTACCCAAGCCTGGACAAAAGTCGAGATGCAGAGGTCGGGTTCCAACCACCTTCCTTCCGGTCAGTAAATTCGCGCTCTAACCACCGAGCCCTCTCGCATATACATAGAAAATAATACAATCGATAAAAAAATTAATGAATCAGAGGTCAACTCATAGCTCGTCAAAACCTGGCATGAGGTATGAGAGTTGCGTGGACCTATCACTTGACTAGCCTTCCACATGAATGCTAATGCTTATGTGAATCACTTTCGAGTACAAAGTTCAGACCGGCGAATCCTTATGTCAAAGGGTTCTGCGGTCGTTGGGATCTTCATTCTGACATAGACTAGTTTTCCGATAATATGTAGATGGATGAGAAGGCTGTTGAGGTGTTCATGTGGTGTCCCGTGTCCGGTAAAAGGTACCAAGAAAGGCGTACACATAAGATGAAGACATACGATGAAAACTTTGTTGCCGCTAGATTCCTTGCCTTCCGCATTACCTAATAAGTTATGTTACAAAGATTCTCTCACTGCTCAGAGCATGGAGCTTAAAAGTTGCCGAATTTCGGTCAACGATATTTGTACCTATTTCAACGATGATAGCCAACCATTCCTTGAAGCGGGCGAACCGCATTTGGAGTGTTCCGAAAAAGTCATAATCTTGTACCATTATTGTCTGTTCGTGTAGACCGATGGTTACCAATCCCTCAAGACTTCTACCTTGTTCGACTTTCCAATATAAAAGTCACACTGATACCTATTCAGGTCAGTTTTGTAGAAAAAACAGCGAAAAGAGTGTGGTGTTATTCAGAGACAAGGCGAACAAGACCTGTATTCAGTACTTCGAAACTTTAAGCCCTACGTTCCCTAATGGAACCAGTAGTGAAACACTGGGATGGACAAGATACTGAGGGTTTCTTTCGTAGATGACAAAACATAAGAGAAACATGCTTCATTGGTTGTCCATTCGGTCAAGATTACATGAAGCTTGTAGGGTATTTCGCTCTGAAGTAAGAGTGACATTTAAAAATCCTACTCACAAGTTAGGAAGTACCTCCTTGTATGAAGTACGTACTACGGAGAGAACATCTTAAGAAAACTTCAAAGTTGGTCTTTTTGAGGAATCTTTTCGACTGATGGTCCCTCCAGAGGGTCATTCATTATGCATAATAATGACGCGAGCAATTACAGCCCATGTGACTAAACTGGCAATTCTTCCACATCACTTGAAACAGCACTTACAACTGAGCCTGATTGAAGATTGAAAGTAAACCCTAAGTATACATCTATCTCTCCGGTTCCTAAGGTAAAAACCATCTCAACTCCACTCCATTTTTGGTAAGGTCCCCATTGAATTAAATTACAGGGGTAAGGGATTGCTCAATGTTAGATATTCCCCGTAGATCTTTTAGAATACCAAAATACAGCATCCCGTTCATCTAACGGCCTTTTATGTGACAACCTCAATCGTAAAATGGTAGTCGCAAGTTCGAGACCGTCTGTCCATTGTGCGACAATTTCTCTCATACGGTCGAATGCTCCTAAATTCCTTAAGATTGTGCGGGAGAGAGGGTATCATAGATAACACTCGATAAGACTACTTACACAACGACCACGCTATTAATGATAGTAATGGCAGTGATGTTGGCGATGAAGACACGGATGGGGACTCTACTGGTGAAGATTATGAGGACAACCGTTAGAGAAGTGTCAACCGAACATTGTGAGATTAAGTGCAATGCAGGTATAGATCGGTGAAACTATGATTTTAGAAATTGTGACTGGTCGTGGAGATGGTCAGTTCAAAAATGATTTAGCGCGAAGACTGACGGAAAACTCACTGGCAACTGGCACTAATCGAAACAGGCAAACTGTGCACGACAGATCGGACCAAATCTAGTGTTTCAATAACTTCCGCGAAAATGATGGCAAGTACACTTGAGTCGACATGGTTTATCCGTACACAGCGAATAGGTTTGTCAAGATATTGCAGGCAAAAATACAAATGCTTACCGCGTTCGGTTAATAATCGCACAAAACAGGTAACAACAAAGTAACCACAGAGAAATGTGTGTGCAATGTAGCACCGTCAAATTCGAGATCAATGAATTTCGCCAGAACTTACACCAGGAGGCTGATATCCACCAATCTCACTTGCATCGGGTTTAGATTGCAGTTTCGGTGACTGAGACGACGGAGTATTCTTTGGCTTTGTCGTTGAAGGAACTAGAAATAAGTCCAGTAATGAGGCCAGGTCCTCTGCAGCCACATTGTCCGGTTTTGAATTCACAACATTATCAATACGAAATCCAACGGGATGTTTCATTGGACACCTTGGAGGTACGGGTGGGGGGATTCGAGGTTTGCGAGATGGATTTCGGGATGCAGCCACAATCGGCGTAGACGATACATCTGTGAATAACGGATCAAACAACTTTCGGAGCTCTAGTGTTTTGTTGGTACTGGCTTCTATCGGGTTGTCAAATGAAATTAAATCCGGCGGTGTACTCATGGACTTTCAACAAGTCAAGGTTGTCGGTCAGTCGATTGTATCCATCAGCGACCTCGATTGAAATTAGGTGAGTAAGCTGGGAGTTATATACAGAAATTCTTGGTTGCTGATAAGTTCAAGTGAGCGAAACGGACGTGGAAGTGTTCATTCTGAAGTGGAACGGAAATCACGATTATAAACAAAAAGTATATAAACCAGCAACAAAATACAATCGGTGAATAAGTAGACTAGACCATGTTTTTTTAATTTGACTTCTTAATGTTCCAGTCTCGGTAAAATTGTGAAAAACAAACGAAAACTAACCTGGCACCTACCATATGACGTTTGTCCCAGGAAATCATTATATGGATCTCTATGGAATCACCCTTAGTTAATGATGACTGCCCAGCATATTGAGTCGCTAGCTTCAAAAAGGACTGAACTGTCGAGCTAAAGTAAAATAAAGGCACCTTTTTCCAGTACTGCGTGGGTACAACTGATTTGAAGATTGCACGCGGGAAATTTCTCCGCTCTGTGCGACACCTGCTCGACCGGTAAATAAACCGTCCAGTTTATATAAAGGTTGGAACATGATATAACGGAACCAAACACAGCAAAACAAATACGTACAGGAGACTGGTGTGTTAGTCTGGTTCAATCTCATATGACAACTAGCTGCGAGACATACAGCTCAATGTATGTGTGCAATGGATGGGAAGCACACAACACTAAATTAACTCAGTGAGAGGGATCGGACATACAGTGCTCCTAGTCTCGGAGCTGGCCGAAGCTTCGTATTTCTTGAAGGCGCATCCACCAACTGGCACACGATTTCAGTCCTATTTATGTACAAAAATTCAGAGTATACGCATTGACAGCACGACCAGTATTGTTTTATGGATCAGAAGCCTGGCTTCCATGCGCAGAGGATACACTAAAACCCCCAGCTTTGGTCATCGAAGTCTCTGAAGCACGAGTGATATCGTCCGCGTACGCCAGACCGAAAGGGTTCTTAGAAGGAACTATTTGAACACTGGGATTTTAAAGACCGGTCGGGTTTCGCCTCATTAGTTCCTCAACAACGAAGCTGAATAAGAATGAAGAGATTGGACAACTTCGTGGGACACCATTCGTGTTGTAAACATGTCACAGCACTTTCCATATACGCAGTTCACAAAGCCGGAATTGTGAACATAAGGACCGGATTAGGTTCGGGAACATCTGCTGTTGAACAAGCGTAATCAGAACTGCTTACTGATCGACATAATCGAACGTACCCGTGAAGTCAACGAATTCTAAGACTGTGTGCCACCTGTACACATGGCGCCGCCCCAACGCCTGACGTAGTGTAAAGATGTGGTCGACGCCGCCTCCACTGCGTCGAAATCACACCCACGGTCTAGGTTCTGGGTGCCATCTCAATACAACGAAGAATCAGTACCGTCAGAGGTATTGTTACAATAACAGCCAAATTGGAGCATCCGAAGTTGGCACTCTTTATGAAGACGAACACGATTATCAACTCACGGACGTTCTATTCCTCCCAGAGAGAGGGTTAAACAGTCACTGCCATCCTTTAACAAAGCAGGTAGCATGTCGCCCGGATCAGCGGCACGATGACGCTTCCGAAGCTGAAGAAGACACCATATTTATAGTCAACGTTTCCACAGAAGGCTGACAGCCCAGAAAGCAGGTAGCAGATCGTCATCTGAAACGCTTACCAAAATATTCTACCAAAGGTCAAAAGTTCCTTTAAGCTGCATTGCATTTTTTGGCGATTCCGTTAAAAAGAGCCATCTGAGGACCTGACAAGTAGATCATTTGGAACCATCTGCGAACACTTCCACTATAGTTCGCCTCATCCAATTATTCGGCTTTTCGGATTCAGCAAGCATCTTGGATTGTATCGACGCTCGGTTTTATCCGGCATCAGATGATTTGTCACGGAGACTGGACCTTACCGTGGTGTGACCGTTTGCATACTTCATCGACCCATTGAGCTATACTGGGGGGTGTCCCCGCGACACTCACAGGGTCTCTCATACCGGGTTGGTCAACGGTTAGAGGTCTGACAAACCGTCTCCTGGTCCTCCAGGTTGAGGGTTGGAACATATGGTGACTTGTTCCGTAATGGCAATGCATTTGCATTTTCCGCCAAACTCCGCTGCCTTGCATTTAGGCCTTTGAGACAAAGGCATTGGCTGAGGACCCTAATCGTCCCCCTGTCTAGACGTGGGCGCCATGACAGTATCCCAGCCCACGTACCACCATGAACTGAACACATGCAAATAAACTCATCCCACATCAGCAGTCACGCGGTGCCATAAGCCGGGTCACCTTACTTCCTGCATTCAGCAGGGCGGGCAAGCGAAAACATGCTACTGCTGACGTCCCTTTCAAGTAATTTTCCTTCCCCTCTCCCCACCCCACTAATAGCTCTCCCTTTGTAGGCCCATCACTTAGGACTGATGGCCCCGTTCGTCTTGCATCGGTTTCGAGCGCAACATCTGCTCGTCACATGGCGCCAACATCCTCAGGTATGCGTGTTTCGGAGACACAGCATACATCAATTTTAAGGGAGTACAAGGTTTCAGCAAGCATAGCCTGTTTGCCAATTTGACATAGAGTACGGACGTTAAAAGCTCCTATATAGAAAG
>NW_008751688.1:81380-98437 GCF_000715545.1 Opisthorchis viverrini | reverse complement strand
AAATCATTCAACAACAAAAGCAGATTTTTGTTTGGTTTATAGTTTAAACCTTCTTCTTGATTTCTAGGAGCCACAGTTTTTGTCACTCCTTGGAACCTGTCATGACGTTGAAGAGCAGCCCCATCCCCTTTCAACGTTACATTTGAAGAACATCGTAAGTGGCGCATTCCCCGAGAATCCCCTACAGGTGAGTCAATTTGTTTCCTCAAGTACCCAGCATATACAAAAGCAGTTGAAAGTATAATGATGGGGACAAATATCTTGCTTTATTATCTTTCCCATGTGTTAAAACTGGAGTATTAGTTTGAAACAAACCGGGACAATCTACAGCTAATTATTCTATGAGTAATTATAGGGAGATGACTAATCCCTCTCTCTCTCTCATCTGAAATAGTCCACTGTATTACCATCCCTTTTCGCGTCAAATTTTTCATCGTATACTGCAATTTAATCCGCAAACCCTAGTCCCGTGATAATTGATTCAATGGAGGAGTATCGCCTCCTGCCCGTTGCAAACCCTGGGCTAATGGGGTTGTAAACACCGGATCCACAACACCGATTTTGAATTGTTTCTCTTGGGTAGAACTATAATCTGCGTGGACTACCGGTAGTGTTCGACACTCATTGTCTTAGGACCATAGCTCGTGTCGGTAGGCGTCGGATAATTCGTAACCAGACTATTAGAAAGTGAGTTTTCAGTTGTGCAACGGAAATTCTCATTGAAGAATGCGTCCCGGAACGGAAGGTGTGTTGGTTAGGCCGTGTGTTGCGTATGCCTAGCCATCGTTTGCCGAAGAGAGGACTGTTTTCCATGCCCAAAGTGGGGAAAGGAAAGCACAGAGGTGGCCAACCCTTGACCTGGCAGAGAGGTATGAAAGAAATCATGAAGTGTTTTGGTGCTGTCGGTGCTACTCACCTTCCAGGATGGGGACCACGTGATCCTCACTGGCCCTGGTTGGAGACGCCACAAGATATGGCTTCTAACCGATGTCAGTGGCGATCTTATCAGTTCCTATCCAGATTGCCTGAGTGCGTGTTTGGAAGTGTAGGCACCTCGGAATGATTGTAGTAAGCCAGCACTAAGTCCATTCCCGGTCCACCTTTATTCTTCTCTTCACAACAAGGGTTTCAATGAAATCATGGTTCTACGGCAGCGAAGCACCGGTGTTGAACACTGATGTCATGCTGTCGATGATGGTGATGATGATGATGATGCATCGAGTTGGGTTGTGGTTGCGGGGCATCTAGAAACTCTATAGCCTCATTAGGGATCAAGCGCATGGCAGAGGTCGTCTGGGTTGAAACGCAGGTAGAGGACACCTGCATCAGGTACATCTTTAGATATCTCACTCAAGTGAGGGTTACTATCCGATATCGGATCAGCAGGCTGCCGGTTGAGTAGGTTCTGATAGGTTTGCTCGAATTCTAGATCTACAGACTTCTCAATAGCCTTAGTTATGTGATCAGCAGGCTGCCGGTTGAGTAGATTCTGATAGGTTTGCTCGAATTCTAGATCTACAGACTTCTCAATAGCCATTAGTTATGTCCGTGTGTAGGCCTGAAAACCACGAAGAAAAGCAGCAACAAACAAATACACCATTGGAGTCCGCGGAGGTATTCTGGAAGGAGCTGCAGGCGGTGTTCGTACTGTGAAATACAAGAGAGAACCACCTCCTCTACAGGAGGGTCATAAGTAGCAGCTCAATCGTTGCGTTTTAAAATAATCAACCGAAGGACAGTAAGCAAGGTAGGAGACGATACACCGTTGGTTAATCAGCATGTGAACGTTCCTGTGGGAAAAAGTTAATGCTAGTATATAACAGAGATCTAATACACTGGAGAGCATTAAGAAAGACAACCTCCCAATATGTGGCAGGCAAGTTTCGTGATTTAGGAGTAAGATAGATGGTTTTCCAAATGGTGTTATCAAGTCGCTCCACTTGAACAGTGGATTGTGGATTATAGGCAATGGTGTGACTAATGGCAATTCCTTTATCGGACAAAAACTGTTTGAATTCAGTTGACATGGACGTAGAACCACGATCTGAATGAATGTAAGCGTGCATACTAAACACTGAGAACAGTTGACTCAAACAACGAATCACAATGAAAGAAAGAAAGAAGGAAAGAAAGAAAGAAAGTGTTCAGCTGTAGCACCCTTCCGGTGCCTAGCTGCCATGCCACCCGAAGGAAGCACGAGGGCTGGGATACTGCCAGGTTGCCCAAGCCTAGACAGGGGAAGTCGAGTGGCGGAGGTCGGATTCGAACCACGGACCTTCCGGTCAGTAAATTCGCGCTCTAACCACTTGGGCCGTCTCACAATGAAAGAGGACATATCTGCGCAAGGATAGGCAGAAGGGAATCGGCGCATGTGGAGCAGTTAGAGACTACGTGTTAGATATCGTTGATTGAAAAGGGAAAGGACGAAAGGAAAAAGAGGGGACAAAATGTGCAAATCTTGTGACCCCGGGATAGCGAAATATGTAGCAAAACTCGTAATGCACTACTAATGAGGTTGCTGAAAATTCTTCGGCAGCCCACGACCGATTTCGCCCTTCTTGAGGGTCATCAGGTAGGCGCAGTCCCGTCAACCTTGTGTTCTACTTGAAACCAAATCGCACGAAATTAGCGAAATACACTCGTTTGCAAACAAATGCGATTTTGCGAGAGACTCAATTGGAACCCAACTGAATCTCTCGTTTGTGATGTTCCCAGGCAACTGAATGTGCTGTACCAGGCCGCCTCATGTTTTAGTTGCTACGATCACACATCACAAACGAGAGATTCAGCTGGGTTTCAGGTGAGTCTCTCGCAAAACCAAATTTGTTTGCAAATGAGTGTACTTCGCTAATTTCGTGCAATTTGGTTTCAAGTAGAACATAAAGTTGAAGGAAACTCGGGGACTGCGCCTACCTGATGAATCCCAAGAAGGGCGAAATCGGTCGTGAGCTGTCAAAGAACTTTCGGCAACTTTACGAGTAGTGCATTACGAGTATGCATGTATCGCGGTATCTCGAATATCGTAGAAACTGAAACATGAGGCGACCTGGTGCAGTACATTCAGTTGCCTGGGAATATCACAAGTGAGAGATTCAGCTGGGTTCCAGGTGAGTCTCCCGCAAACCAGATCTGTTTGCAAATGAGTGTATTTCGCTAATGTAGTAAAAATCTTGAATTTTCTTCGTCCCAGCAATGTTGACACCAAGTTAAAGAGAAAAGACGTCGGCAACACGGTTGTCCACTCCTGATCTATGGACTATGTCGTAGTTGTACCCCACCAATTCGTCCAATCTTGTCATTCTATACTTTACTCTTTCGTTGGTTCTCTTACAAAAAAGCAACCGAAAGTTTAATCTGTATTCGGTATATAATATCGGCAAAGGGATACTGGCGTTATTTGCAGATTGCTTCAACGATAAAATATGCTTCCTGTGGAGTTCTATGGAGTTGGAAATTCTCACACAGGAGGGCACATTCTGGGTTAGGTTTGATAATGCCTTTAAAAAACTTGTAACCCAGAAGATCACTCCCTTCAGTTGTGAAGCTGCTTTTTGTGCCGTTCAAAATGATGTTATGCATTTTAGCAAAGTCAAGAAAGTGTCTAAGATTGCGGTCATATTATCGTTTTACCGCATACAGTAACGTCCCCAATGTAGGCGAATGTCTTGCACCTGTTCGACTTTGATGTTATTGTTCATCGTTCATCGGAAACATGCAACCCCCTTTGCCAACCCTAAAAGGAGTGCGCCAAAACTGGTATAGGTTCCTGCCAGCTTCGAATGCAGTAAACGGTTAAGGATAGGCATCACTATAGCCTATGACCATGTATCTCTCGTGGTTTTTAGTAAGCGTTACGAGGACTTGAGTGCCCCATGGAGTTCCTGATGTTTCAATTGTGTCATCGGTGAGCATTATTTATTATGAATTGTTCGTCTTCCGGTGTATGACGATGGGACTCCGGAGCGATCGGTTTGCAATTCGCAGCAAAAACAGTGAGTAAAGATGGGGATTTCACATACAGTTAAGGTGAGATGACAAGATGGGTTCAGTGGGAGGGATAAATAGAGCGCGGATTTACTGATCGGAAGGCCCGTGGTTCGAACCCAACCTCTATCTCGACTTCCCCCGTCTAGCTTGGGCAACCTGGCAGTATCCTATCCCTCGTGCTTTCTTCGGGTGACACGGCAGTTAGGCACCGAAAGGGTGGTACAGCTGAATGATTTTTTAGGGTGTCCCGTTGGCAACTGAATGGAATTTCAACTTTATCATGTAATCCCAAGAAGTCATGTCCGAGAAGGACGTCTGAAGAGGATCGAGAATAGACAAAGTTTGAACCGTTTATATGCAGCATATATGTTATCAATGACATAATGCAAAAAAATTCGGTGGAACGTGAATGTATCGTCGACGCCATCGTTATCACAGAAACATACGGAAATTGTTTCTAGTTATGAGCGCGTAGGACTGGCGAAGAACCGAAACCTCTGGAGCTGCCGGTATAAATAAGAGCCCGGAGCGCACCGCCGACGACCAAAACATACGTTGCAGTTTTGAACAGGCAGTTGGGAACAGCGGTACACAATAGGGTGAAGAGTGACGAGCTGGACTCACATGGTATCTCGAGGGTTTAGGTTTACAGACACGTTGAAACTACCCTGTTTTCCCATAACTTTTGCAACGGGTTCTTTAGCAGGACACTAGATACGGGGATGCTCGGCAACAGGCTTGCTGTGTGGCGGCGGCAGTCGTTGTTCCAACAGAGGACGAACGGGTAGGCAAATAATAAGTAACGGTATGTCCTTGTATGTAAGATTGTGATTGCTCTTGTGCAAGTCTGAGAGATCGTGCGGCCTCGCGAGCGTTGCCACAAGACAAACGATCGCTCAGCTGTAGCACACTTCCGGTGCCCAACCGCCATGCCACCCAAAAGAAGCGCGAGTGCTGGGATACTTCCAAGCTGAGTTGGAACCACGAACCATTCGGTCAATAAGTTCGCGCCCTAACCACTGAGGTACCTCAACCCTAAGGGCAGGCAGGAATAACTGTTGGGCGGTATTCCAAACGGACCTCATTTTAACACTCGCAGCCAGGTGCTGTTAGGGCCGAGAAGCCTACCCTACGCACGATTGGCAAAAAATTCGGGACAGATGCTGCTACGGGATCAGCCGACATCTGATTGGTCGAAAGATTAGACCAACAGCTAACCAGAACCCAGTGTAGGCCGAATGCAGGTTACCACCGGCGCATCCAGATGGCGTCAAAATTTTCAGAAAATTTTCCCCGCTTACACTATATATTTGAAGCACTGTACAAGTGCTCTTGACTTCATTTTGGGCGTTGTTATGCCTTGTGCACCTTGGTGGTTGTTTCTGATGTGAACGCTATCTTGGGAGGCTCAGACCAAGAACTAAGCTGAGAAGAATATCGTTACCACATTAAATGTCAATATAACTCATTCTGAAGCCAATTAATCTTCACTCCATATCGCGTCAGTAAGCTTAGGGATTCCTCATCTGTGAAGAGCGTTGGACACGGACCGTCCAGTCCTTTTGCGCACTCACGCTTCGGTGGGGACATTTCGTATTGTATTTCTTCTGACCATCGATTAAGGTATGCATTCCATTCACCACTATGCAGTATTTCCAGGGGCTAAACTGTCTTTCTTAATGTTCGGCCCATGTATTCAGTAGGCATTTTTGTGTGTGAATTAAGGGGCCGCGTCTTTCACTTATCCTTTCATTGACCGTTGCTGGTCGACCACTTTGTCCGGCAGCGAAAGCCTCCCCATGAGTTTTCATTTTTCATCAAGGTCTTTCCTTAAGCCCCTCACTACTTGGGTTTTGAGGGATTTGCGTGCGGCATCGTGCTCGCTGCCTGCGGTTATGGATTTCCTGGCATCAATCAAGACGTGCTCGCTACCAGTTCAGTATGGCTTGCAGCAGAAAGTTGTTGACCCGGCTCAGATCGATATTGTTGAGCCATGGTTGTTCTTCGAAGTTGTTGGATTGGCATATTTCTTGCTGATTTGCGAAGGCGAGCATCAACGTGCATACATCATGGCATAGGCACTTGCATCTGCGTGAGATATCCCAGTAGTTGAAGCGCTTTCTTGCGGACCGGAAGGACCTATTTCGAGTGCATCAACGTGCATACATCATGGCATAGGCATAGGCACTTGCATCTGCTTGGGATATCCCAGTAGTTGAAGCACTTTCTTGCGGACCGGAGGACCTATTTCGAGTACAACCTCAGCATCTCGGGTGATCCCGTCTATGCGTGGGCAACCTGGCGGTATCCCAGCCATCGTGCCCCATTCGTTAGCATGGCAGCTGGGGATCGAAAGAGTTCCACGGTTTGACGATCTTTTTCTTGGTTACTCAGCACGATATCCAGATGCGATGGCATCTGAATAACGAGAGGATCCTGGAGGCACGTGAGGGACGGCCAGTTCAACCACAGTGCTTGCGTCCTGGATCCTTATTTCTGACAGCCAGCATACATAATTGGACAGGTAATTCATTCTACGGGCAAGGGGTGCTGGTATTCCTACTTGCACCAGGGTACGAAAATTAAACGAAACGGCTTTCGGGGTTTGAAAACCGACTTAGAAGTGTTTAGGTTTGCCACTGAAGTCAGGAATACATTAGTGTAAGAAGGGAAGTGCCAGCTTACTCATCCTGCTTTAACAAGTAAAACGACCCGGCTGGTGGTATCACGCGAAGGCTTGATTAAATTTAATCCTACCCAAGCCAAACTGTGTAGCGCAATTATTTGGGTCGTTTAAAATGGTTTGCATGGCTGAGGTATCTTATCTGACGAAAGCAATATCGTCCGCACACTTGATATACGTGAGCGAGTGCTCCAGAAGCATTTCTACCCGCCGAATTTTCTAATAAGCGGGAGAGTTTCAAGCAACATGGATAGCAGAGTTGAATAGGAAAGGCGAGAACGGGCGGCCAAGTCTGACTCCCCTAGATGTGGCGAACGTAGGCGTATGCTTAATGCATAATTGTACACGCCCACAAGACGTCGACTACAGTGCCCTTGCAAGAGATAAATTTGAAAAAGACACCGTTAATCGCCTGATGACGTCATGGTATCGAGAGTCTGATAAGAGGATTCCAGATCAATTAGGACGACCAAAATGGGAAATTTGAAGGGATAGCACCATCCAAGATCTTCTCTCAAGTGCATGGTGAAAAAATCCAGGGCCAGGGCAAATACCAGCTTATCTTTCACGACAATTCATCAGCCACCGAAAAATGCCAGAGACCGCTTCTAATCTTGACGTCTTTCGGACTGATGGATCAGCGGTTGGAGGTCAAGGGTACTGTCCAAAGGGTCCCTAACTCGGACCCAACCTGTGCGTTTACACTGTCCTTGTCTATGCTTGGACAGCCTGACGGTATCCCGGCCCCAGCGCTTCCTCCGGGTGGTATGGCAAATAGGCCTAGAAAGCGTACAACAGCCGAACGATTCTTTTTTAGCAGGCTGCTACCGCAAGGATATACACGGTGCGTCTCCTCTGAAGACCCGGCTGGGACGCCTAAACAGTTCAGAAAACAGTTGTGACAAAAACATTTTGATTCAGGGTTCTCCTAGGCTCTCAAATTCTAACTAACGAATCACCTCAAGAGGCCACGAAGAGCGAGGAGGAAAACATGATCAAGCGCATCAAGCTCCACAATCTTCCAAAAGAAGTGGCACTCATCCACCGTTGGCACGAATGCACGGCAGTTTGGCTGGCTGAAGGAAGCGCCATACCCTCGGAGAGTTTCAGTTAATTAGATGTTTAGAGCCTCATAAAGCGTCTGCGGTCATCACACAGTAAAATATGCCGTCCAGCGCTATACGACCATACCGAGTTTGATCCAGTTCGACCCTGCATTAAGATACCCTGCAACCCCAGTGGTCTCTGTGCTTCCCGTCCACCGTAATAGACAAATCAGGCGTCACGGCGCAAGCGGACATCATAACCCACTGACAACCCTCAGAGCCCTGTGATATTCACGCTGCATTCTTTGAATGAGCGTGAAACTTCAGGACTGGATGCGGCTCCCTACAGGAAGAATTTTAGTCTGCATTTCTATAGAGACTGTAACGCGACAATTCCAATCAGGCGACGACACTTCAGAACTGATGGACTCAACAGCGCCACGCCAAAGTTCAGACATGCGCCGCAAAGGTCGGCACTTCATGTCAAGGTCAAGGGCAGTAATCCACACCATGACGTGGCCATGGGGTAAGGGTTGGGCGCGAGCTAACGGTCTGCGACCAGACGGAGTATAATTATATGCGGAGTGTTCGTGCTCTCCTGGAGTCTCTTCAAATCCATTTGTAAGGTAGCAGCGGAAAAATCTTTCGACCGTTGGCAGCACCCTTTTTGGACCGCAGAATATGATGATCGAAAATTTTTCCATGCCAGGACGATGAGTGTTTCGCTTCGCGACTGATGTAACCATTTCACTATGCACGGGATAGGAGCTCAGCTCGAATGCCTTGTTGGCCCTGAGGACATGCGGCATGAAAGGCGTAACTAGTGCCGTTTCTCGCATTCAAGTTGGACTGGCCTGAAACTCTGTGATACAGTGGCCCTGTGTCGCGACGTAATGAATGTATTTATTCTGTCATTGAAAGTTTAGAGAAAGTACAAGGTATTGCTCTGATTATGAGACTTTGGAGAACCTACTGGGCAGACCTGCGGTTGCCTGAATTGTAACCACTTTAGAGAGATTACTCTAGCGTACGTGGGTATCAAAATCCTTGCGCCTTAGGGATGCATGGCGCGGCAAGGTTGGTGGTAATGTTTGTGCTCAGGGGACAACCTTCAGAACCTAGAGGCTGCACTGTCGATGCGAGTAGATGTCCGGTTCTGTGAGAACGGTATGCCAAAACAAGAACGTTTTCACCCGTTTGGATGTTTCAAAAGCCTACGAATGGTGTGTGAAATCAACTGACTATTCCCAGTGGACTTGACTGTGCGGCCTTGGTTGGATAAGGCACTGGTCTGTAACTAATTTTATAGACATTGTTGGGAGTACCTCTAATCCACGATGACCAAACGGACATCAATGGCCATTCTGTGTTAGCTTTCTAGCCACAGGGTACTTGAGCTAGGCATCATTTGTGAGTAACAGGCATAAAACTAGTAGGTTGTTTGAACAAGTGTCACGCGGATGCATAAAGACTGACAGGTGATTTTAAAGCTAACACTTTCACTCAAAACTGGCAGGATCAATCCTGAAGAGAAAAGGCACCTGTGCAGCTTTGGAATATTTTATCCTATTTCCATCGGTAAATTATGAATCTTTCTGGATTCTCCTTACAACCCATAGATATGCCAAAGTTTATTTCACCAGCAAATTCACATGGCAAGCTTCCCAAGTTCGTTGTTATCGGCTAAACAAAATGCCACCTGCGTAGTGTAAGTAACATCGTAAATCAAATCCAGCGTTTCATGACTGCTTAATTTGTGGCCCTTCATTCGTTCCTAGATCATCAATTAATTATAAATATTATCGCTCCACCACTTGTTTCGTCCATACAGAGTACCGGTGAAAAAATGCACACGTGACATACGTTAAAAAGCACACCTTGTTATCTTCAACCATGCCTCAATCGGCATGTTCCCTACAAGTTGGGAACTATAACTATTATTGATCTAAGATCTAAATTTGCAGCATTGTTACATACGAACCTTGTAAGTTTTCTGAACTGCACGTTAGTAATGGAGTAAAATGCAAACATTGGCCCATTTTTTTATTTTACGTGTATTTGAACTTCCCCTTGGCACGCGCTGTCATGCGTTGCATAATGAGCTCCCTACTTTTCAATGATCCGTTGGCTTGGTCTCAACAGGTCGTTTTTTTAAAAAGAGTAAACTCTCCATGCAGAAAGAACCAACAGTTTTTAAACAATAGCTCTGGACGTATATTATCTTCGCCGTTGAGCTCTGAAGACAGAGGCCTGGAGATTTACGCTTGCGCTCTTATCTTTGACTCTGGGTCGGAATCTGATATCTTCCTAGCATTCAGGGAAGAATTTTTCAGTTATCAGGTCAAGCCTGCCTGAGCCTTCATAAAACTAACACTTTTCCTCCAGTCTAAACTTTCTGCCCCACTAGCCCCAGCATATTTGTGGTTTGCCCTCTCCAATATCAACCGTGCTAGGCTCGTGTCGATTTTGCTAGGGCCCTCTTTGTGTTGAAACATTCCCATTTCCATATGCGCACTGTCAATCATACATAACCCTGTCTTTATGCTGCCTGTACCATTATGAACAGGCTTGAAGAAAGTTTCAACATCAGTGTTGAAGAGAATGGTTTTTGCCATTTTACCATTTATTGAAACGTTTACGCACCTCACACGTATCAACGCGCATTTAACGCATACAAACGCCTGTTTTATAGCACGTCACGAATGTAGACAGCAGACACACGGATAAGGCCGCAGGTCGAATTTCATAGATAAATAATAGATTTTTCCAATTTGTACGAAACTTACCAACTGAGGTATGATCTGCCCGTTACAGCCAAGGTAAGACGACCACTAACACACGAAGGAGCATACAACCAGGAAGATACTGTCACCACATAGTAAGAGTGCGGGCATGACATCAGACTGGGTGTTGAAGCACTATATCATTATCGCACTGACATACTTCTGTTTATGTCAGCCCCGTGACGGACGCCAATGTTGGGGCAGTCGGACAGGGGAAGCAAATCCCTATGGTGGCTGGATCTGTGTTAGACAGGGGGGTTAAAACAGATAGTTGCCAGGCCGATATAGAGTCAGGTGTAATTTCAATTCAGTTAGGGGACCGTGAAATTGTCGTCTGGAGACCTGCCAGACTAAATAAATGACGGCCATACGGGGCGTTTAAAGCAGCTGCTGCCGAAAGTCAGAGCATGAGAAGAGGGTGAAATGAGTGAAAAATAGAGTGAGTACAGTGATGTATAATGTGTGCCTGGAGGTATCAGATGAGACGATGTCGAATATAGGAATCTAATCTAAAAGAGAGTGACGGCATGATAAACGACCCAATGGAAATGTGCACTTTTGTTGACCGACATGGCAAAAAAACTTGCTCTCCTAGGTTATTGTACGTAAAAAATCCAGATAAACCAGTCCATCATCTTGGAAGTCCACTGCAGTCAGTCCCCATACGTTAGGTTTACCAAGCAACACCAACACTCAGCAGGCTGGTAACCAGTTTGCTCTAGACTCCTTGTAATTTAAGATGATATTATCGTCCTCAACCCCTGATTGACCGAGAACCTACTAAAAAGAATTCCACCCTCATTGAGTTCTGTTTAATCACCTCTTGTCATCACTCTAATTGCGGCACATGTTGATTTTTCCTTCCTCCAATAATGCGCATCATCTAGTCTCATGGTTTTATTGATCTCATCCAACTCCCCCGTCTTCCAAAGCTTCAACCTTCAGTAATAAATGTTTTGGACGCCCCGATTGACTGTGACCCGCTCCACATGGCCTGTGTTCGGCACCACAGGGATCCTCACCTGGCAATACTACCGCCCCTCGTTGAGTACTTAAAGAGCAGTGCTACATCCTCATTCCGCTTGTGCCCTTCAAGTGAAAGGCGGCCGTTGAAAAACAGGAACAAAAGCGACTCGAGAACCTCGTGCAAAATGTCACGATACTGTTCATTAACCAGTGAATCCGGTAATCTCGTGCAACTAGGATTTTTGGCCCGCGTAACAGTAATTAGACGTTAATTGAGGATTGTAGCGGGTGCTAAATAGCAGATTGAGTAAGACAAGGATGCGATCCTGCCTAATATGACAAGGATTTGTCAGCCTGGGCAAAGACACCTGACCATTAAATTAAGGAGAAATAAAGAAAGTGATAAGGTGGAGCACTTAATGAATAGCAGAGAAGAGCGTAAGTCGCTTTCAGTAATAGACTCGTACTTCAAGAATGGGCTTCAAACGCATTCTTTGAAAGTGGATCCGGCGCTGTTTGATGATAATAGGAAGGGACTTGCTTCAACTGTGGAGTAAGCAAACAAGCACGCTTGTTTAGAGCAAATGAATCAGCATTTTGAAGCAAGACTTAGAAGCTGTTTAGGGGAATGTCTGGTGTAAAGTGTGGTCCGAAAGCACGCTTGGCTTTCTCAACAGAAATGTTAACATTAAGAATGTCCGGGAAGTCTGCGCAGGAGGATAGAGTGTGGATACGTTGGATGGGTACAACAGTAGTGGC
This sequence comes from Opisthorchis viverrini, assembly GCF_000715545.1. NCBI lineage: Eukaryota > Metazoa > Platyhelminthes > Trematoda > Opisthorchiida > Opisthorchiidae > Opisthorchis > Opisthorchis viverrini. The sequence goes on along the minus strand of NW_008751688.1, from coordinate 86,213 downwards.
AAAATAAAAAGTTTTATTGTATGACATTTGAGAGACAAAACCAATAGATGCCAGAGCTGCAGATATTATAGTTTAATAATAATGACGCACGTTCCCAGCTTCTTATTTGCATATCTCTGGGCATGATCATAACGGTGCAGTTGGTATAAAAGCATGACCGATGGGATTTGTGGATACTCAGAATTGCACCGAAACCTAGCAGTCACAAATTGTGTCGATTGACCGACGCAGATACGTTTGTGCCTAAACTGGCATGGTCTTAATGCAATGGATAGTGAGAAACGCAGTTATAATTGTCATCCTATCTTTTGGGAATATATCAAGCTGAAGCGAGACCAGACATTTCGATTTAAAAATGGCCGACAATGGCCGACAACAATTCAAAACCAAGGCACAATGCCTGGCTCTGGATAAGAAAACCACAGACGGCTGAGAATGAGTGGCCAGAACAACGAATCTGGTGACGTGTGATCCGTCTGCTTAACTTGAAAAAACAACTTAAGACAACTGCCGAAGTTTTATAGGCTTGGGTCATGAAAATGGGATAGCATGTGGGTAAATTCGCGGTACGGATAGACCATGGGAATATGGTGTACAGTAAAACTTTACAGACCTACTTGTGTCACTGTTCTGGTCGTGAATCTTGGTGCACATCTCTTCGGGAGTGCGAGTTGATGCTGAAACGCCGGACAGGAGGCGAGGTTTGGAGAAAATGATTTACGTCGTGAAAGCACAAACTCAAAGTATGGTGCACATCTCTTCGGGAGTGCGAGTTGGCGCTGAAACGCCGGACAGGAGGCAAAGTTTGGAGAAAATGATTTAAGTCGTGAAAGCGCAAACTCAAAGTGCAGCTGGATGTTTAAATCGGAATAAACTTCTTCCGGTAGCGGTTGGGGCCAGGAAAAGAAGTTTTTCGTACCTACAGGTAAATGCACAGGTGAGCAAAAAGGAACAGTCAGTGGTACTAAGGAAATAATTGCAAGCTTGCCTTTAAGACTGGCGTGGCGTTGCCGTGCACTGAAGCGCATACCTCGGTTTCTAGGCATCCCCAAAACTAAGGTCATGACTGAGGTGATTTGACCGGGGATGCGCAGTTTTCGAGCATCAGAAACCTCGATTAGACAAGGTACGTCATGCGAAGAAAACATAGCCGTTTTAAGATCACGGGAAATTTGGGTCCAGCAGGACTTCCATATGGACGTGAAGCGGGAAACGGCCGAGTTGGATTACGACCATACACGCCTTTCGAAGTGGCTAGCGTTGAAGATCGAAGCAACATTTCTCGTAAAATGGTACATGTTTAGCTGAAATACCGTCCACCGGTAAATCGGGTGGTGCAGATTTAACCTGGGATTCCGCTAGGATTAACCTAACACCTTACGGTTAACTAGAGTCGTGTTGGCCCCAAGGGATCCAAACTGATTACCAAACATTAGGGCGGATTTGTTGGCTTTGGTGACGCCGGCTTACCTGATTGCTGTCAGGATATTTCGAAGTAGATGCTGTAATGGGTCTAAGAATCTGATTCAACGTGGTGAATGAATAGGTTTGCTGCAGGATATGCGCAGAGTGAGGGCATAGATCTTGTGGACTCTTGAAAAGTGGTGCCACTTGCTTTCGGAAAAGTTTAGCGAGCAGCGGTGCCAACGACCTTGGTGAATCGTATCGAATGATTACTAATCGGTAGCCCAATAAGGAATAGCTATCTAGAAGGAATTTGTATTCAGCGGAAGAGGACTTTGAGTTTTGGAGCAGCGACAGATATTTTCGTTAAAATAGAAAAGGGATAGGAAGTCCATACCTGACTGAGTGGCAGATGAAATAAGGGCCCGAAGGGTATATGCTATTTTAATATTATTGGCAAAGAAACAGAGATAACTTCAAGAAATGACGTAAGAGATGTAATGAGGTACAGCTGGAAAATAAGTGGACCAAGTAAGTCCCCATTAATAACTTCAATGGTGGTGGGGAGCGGTGGATAGCAGAAAATACGTAAAAGGGCACTATAGTTTTATGTTTGTTGTTGCTGTTGTTGGGCTCGCCCAGGGCTTACATCGGCCTGCAAAGCTATAGCTTCCTCAATCATAATTATGGTCGCACTAATCCACAGACCACCTCGTCAACCATGAAACACACCTGCTTGCTGCTCCCAAGGGTGGGTACCTACAAGAATGAACAGTATGCACAATAAGACTCCTAACCCTTCACCACCAGCACGCAAATTTGGTGCATAAACACCCTTCGCCATGCAGCACTTGTCGACTGAAACTGCTAGCAGTGCTTGAATGACAAATGACCATTTCTCTTAGATCCGCCTTTCCTTCTAGATTACGGGATTGTCCAATCCAAGTATAACCTCGAGAAAATCTAGTCCACCATCTCGGTACTTCTGCTCCAGTCAGTCCTTGTTTGTTTGATTTTCCTTCTCACACCGACCCTTCACGTACTAATATCGATTTTTTGTCTGTCTCTGGTAATACAATGGCATAAATTAGCAAGCTTAGCTAGTCTTTAATCACTAGACTAGAAACCACAAACCTATCCTTATCCTGTCCGATTTACCACCTATTGTCATTATCTCAGTTGTGCTATATTTCAGCTTCCCCTACTTTTGTGTAGGCTTTCCTATTTTATGTCTCCAAAAACAAGCCAGGCCTCATCGATATCATCCTCTTCCCCCTTATTCCTAAGTTTCGACCATCAGCAACTCCTGATTCCGACCCTAAGCATTTGGCCGCCATTCAGTCTATTTGCTCAATGCTCTATAACCAAAAAACCCCATGTAGACCAACAAATGCCTGTGATCTTACGTTGGCTTTCGCCCACCTTGGCGTATTTCCTCAACCAACCTCAAAGAATCCAGCTGTTTATGGAATAGCACACTGCAGTCAAATCACCTCATATATGACGCCCGTCACGGTGCTGACCAGAAAACGAGGTATGTCAGCGCAATAATGGCACGAAACTATCATATTCAGTTTGGTAACATACCCACAACTATTCACTTCCTACATTTGGCTGTGCCTTCTCGCCCAATCGCTACCTTATCTCTACGTACAAACGAACGTTTCGCCTGATTCCAGCCACTTCTCGGACGCGTCCGTTCTATTCTGCTGAACTTTTTGTTCGGATCTAAACATCTCAGTGACTTTTGTTATGTGCTGCTCACAAGGTCACTTATTTTCCTACCGTTCGCATTCCGTGGAACTACAGCAGTGACACCAGTAGGTCCCCAGATCTAAACATCTCAGTGACTTTTGTTATGCGCTGCTCACAAAGTCACTTATTTTGCTACCGTTCGCATTCCGTGGAACTACAACAGTGACACCAGTAGGTCCCCCCAGGCACAATGTATACCGTGATTCTGCGGTTCTTGCTGCCATTTATCCTATCTTGCTAAGCCCCTCACTTCATTCATGACCCTGTTCCGGAGATCACAGTCTGAAGCCGCGAGGCCTCAGAGGTTGTTTTAGGATTTAGCTCAGATAAACCGGCGGGATCGTGGCTACTTACCTGCCTCACCAGATCCATTGTTCTGGTTCCTTATTTCCGCAAGTTGAAGCTGTCTTATCACGCGTTGGGCAGGATACCCCTTGTATTGCATTTCTATATTTTGTGTTTGATCGGCATATGCAAATAATAATGATCTGATGTTGTTTGAGCTCGATATTTTTCTCAAAAGAATGAAAATCCTAGTAACTGCAGTTCCACACCCGTGCCAGTTCAGGGGTGACCAATTCTACATCGGATAATGTCCAGTGTTTATGACACTGTCCCATTTCTGCCCAATCTGCAGTACTCACAAACCCCTCTATTCGTTTGTTTATTCTGGTTGTAACAGTATGATCATGCCCGACGGTATGCCATCCGCTATATGAATGTGTACGTTTTTATTACAGAGAATTGGCTATAGTAATCTTATTTCTCTGAGCAGCTCATGTTGACTTCAAATTATCGAGAGGGGCGTCGTGTGATACCTATACAATCATTTTACCATGGTCATGGCGGACAACAACCGCATGGTCTAAAAGTACACACAATTAAACGCGACTAAACAGATTTGTCCAATGATGCGGGAGCAAATCCATATTGTTGAGTGTGAGGGTCTTCGTGCTATGCTGATGTATTTATTAAGGCGCTCAATGACACGGAAAAGTAATAGCTATGTCGGAGGTTACGACAGATGTTTGGGGAAATTCGTGGCCAAGGCTTGTGGTGTGCATGACCGTTAGCGAAGCAGCCTCAGTGAGAGGAAACCGAGTATTTTCAATCAACATGAGTGAGTCACGTTGCTAGGTTCTTCATATCATTTCGAGGCCACTGACCTGAGACAAGCTTACGCGCAAATTTCTCAAAAAGACGTGAGAGACCACTGGTTCTGCGAAAAAGCCCAAGAATCTAATCAGATGTAGCGCTCGTTTCCCAAGTAACTTTTACACTCGACCCTGCTCCATCTGCGACACTAGTGAGTCGCATAAGCTTCACTGCACACTGTAATTCTGCGCTTCCTGCTACCATTTGTTCGTAATACATTTTTACCCCACTACACCACCTCCACATAGCTTTCCGTAGCCATCCGCCATAGCCCAAGGCCGTGAAGCCCTAGTGACGGTTCCGGGCTTTAGTTCAAACCGGCCTGTCATGTTGTGGCAGCTTTGCTGCCTCTCCATACCCATTATTCCGGCCCTACACTTCCCGTATTTTGAAGTTTTTTGTTTTTGTCACGTTCCAGTCAGGAAGCTCTTTGTTATGCCCTCACTTGTAATGTTTTCTTTGCCCGCCCCGTCTTAACCCTAACGTTCAGATCTCGTGCCATCTGATATGTTCTCCATA
>NW_008751688.1:44843-80713 GCF_000715545.1 Opisthorchis viverrini | reverse complement strand
ACGGTATGCTACCCACTAGTTGGGAATAAATATTACTATTATTATCCTCAGAATGTAAGCAAACAGAAGCACGCAAAACCCGTTTCGGAACATCAGGCATGGTAATAATAGGATCTGGTCGTAAAATCTTTGGACGCGTTTGGGGTTCTGCGAACAAGAAGGCCATTGCCACAGGTTCTGTAAAGCCGTGAAATTGCGCGGACTTGAAAGATCTCAATAAAACGAATGAATGAGCTTGAAAGGAGGGGGGAAGATCTGTATCTGTCCGGCAGCCGTTGGCAGATTGGTGGTCGATGGGACGCAACGAAGGATAAAGTGCAGCAGCGTGACATGGGGAGTCAGTTGCAGGGGCAATGCCTAGGGTATGGAGACCGTGTTCGGAAAGCCCCGGAAAGCTGTGATCAACCTTGAACACTGAGCAAGACCAGCAGGAGTAAAAGAGTAAGGGAGCTTGTTTTTTACTGATGTATCTCGTGTATCTTTCTTCCCGCGTCCTCTCGGGGCTCTGATGCTCATCGAGTGGCTGCTTGAAATTTGGTATAGACGCCCGATTTGAATTTTCCGGGTAAAGTTTATCACAAACCCTGTGTAGTACACAGTTCGTGTCGCTCTGGATTGCTAACGCTCATTTAAAAGCGTCTAAATGTATAAAACCCGAAAAATTCGGCCATAGTCTACGGCTGGAAGTGAAAAGTCCCCGCCAGCTAGGTATGGAAGGGAATGACACCGGTTTTGCGCAAAAGGTACCCAAATCCCTTATTTTTGGTACACCTGACTTTAGATTTACTGGTTTTACAATGGAACTCTGTGAAAGGCTACACGTTTTGGTGAAGCATGTACCTTGGTTTCTAGACAGTTAGAAGCTCAGAACATCTTTCTTGCCGTTGAACACAAAGTACTTCAAAACAGAAGTTTTCATCGATTTAGTAAATGAGACTCATTAATTGTTACCATGTTGTTCATCAGTATAAAGTCGTATATAGCTACTTTACCACACCATAACCACACCAGCATCAATACTACCTAAATGCTGAAGCAATGCACACTGTAGGAGGGTTGGGCTTGCACGCCAGCGGCATGGGCCATTATGAGCGCGGTGTCTCTCGCATATGCGTCTGTATTTGAATCGCGTATTTTACTATCATGTATTGCATGAAATAAAACCCGTATGAGACTAAAGCGGCCTTTTATCTCACAAGACGACAGGTGCTATCGGGCTACCCAAACTCATTGAAAAGTAGGAACAGACAGACGAAGGTTTAGATGTTTTATTCAGCGCCGATCGTACAAGCATATAGGTTGGTAAGCATCATGGATTAAGTAGAAGGTGCAATGAACAATAGCGCAACCGGAAAGAACGGGAAGAAGGACAGTGAGGCTTTCTGGAAGCAAGAGCAAGCAAGCACAAACGTGTGGATATGGGCGATCAGACAGTATAAACGGGTTGTGTACGGAGCTGACGATGCACAACACAGTCAACCTATTTAGCAAGTGAAGAAATCTGTCTGAAAAACTGGAATCGGGTGAATTGGACAGAAATTATATACACCTACATTTTTCAGCGTAACAAGGCAGTACGTAGCGCTCGCCAAATCGGAATAGTCCATTGGGTAAGTTTAAATCAAAACATCAGTAAAAACTATTACGTGAAACGTGATCATACGCTTACAGCTAGAATGAAGAATGACTGTGGATTTGCAGGTAGTTGGGATTGCACGAAAAGCGGACAACATCATAACCAGTGGGGAATATCCGATAAATAAATAAAAACAGATTTCTTTCCCAACCTGCAGGGAAAAATGGGTATGAGGTCCGACTAGTTAAAAGACATACCCGATCGACATGAACTAAAACTGAAAAGGATTGCCGGCTATGATTTGCCTTGGGCAGTTGGGTAAGTGGCCGGAGTCACAACGGGCAAAGGTGGAGACGGAGTAATTGGAATTGAGAGCACATGGCAAGTTTTGTCTCAAAAATGTGGTTTATTCTGAAACCAAGAGACTCATTGTTGTAGAAAAGTCAAGTGCAAGGGAAAGGTGGTGTTAATACATAGGGCAAACCGAACGCCGTATACGGGAGGCAAGCCGGAATCGCAGCAGAAAATCAGGCTGGCCAAATTTGAGCGAAAATTCATCGCCTACGAAAGAATTGATCCCATAGACGGTTGGGGCCGGATGAAAAATTTGCTCGCAGTTGAATTTACAGACTCGGGGTGGCAATCAAGATTCTGAGGAAAATAGTTGCGAGAGCGCCAACGCACCGGGTATGACAGATGCCTGCCATCCTTTCACTGACATGCTTTGGCTTACGGACAGCCCCATAACGGACGTGGAATGTGCCGCGGTTGGGGGATGCACACTTCCGTGGCAGCTGGATCTGGGTTAGACGAGGAGATTGACACAGTCAGGCGAATGCAGGGTCACGGATAATTTCCCTTCCGTTGGAGGACTGTATGAGTGTAGACTGGGGACCAGCCATACTGAATAAACGACAGTTATACGGGGCGCTCGGGTAGCCGATGTTTGAAGCTTGGGAAGAGGGACAATGAGGAAGAAATAAAACGAAGGCAAAAGCGTGCGGCGAGTGTCAGGAGGCATAAGATACAATGGTGTCAATAGAAAAAATATAAAAGGGAATGACAGGAAGCTAAATGGACACAGGAACTTTCGATACGTTCGCTTATCTAGAAGCCAAGTACCAGCTGGGTCAGAGTGGGGTATGACAGTGTCATGCCATCGTTTCACTGACATGCTTTGGCTTACGGACAGCCCCATAACGGACGTGGAACGTGCCGCGGTTGGGGGGATACACACTTCCGTGGCAGCTGGATCTGGGTTAGACGAGGAGATTGACACAGTCAGGTGAATGCAGGGTCACGGATAATTTCCCTTCCGTTGGAGGACTGTATGAGTGTAGACTGGGGACCAGCCATACTGAATAAACGACAGTTATACGGGGCGCTCGGGTAGCCGATGTTTGAAGCTTGGGAAGAGGGACAACGAGGAAGAAATAAAACGAAGGCAAAAGCGTGCGGCGAGTGTCAGGAGGCATAAGATACAATGGTGTCAATAGAAAAAATATAAAAGGGGATGACAGGAAGCTAAATGGACACAGGAACTTTCGATACGTTTGTTTATCTGGAAGCCAAGTACCAGTTGGGTCAGAGTGGGTGCCTAGTTTTAGGAAGGTAAGAACTCTGTCGTCGAGGTAGCAAGCAGGGAGGCTAACCGTTGTACTAGTTGAAGCGGAACATGGCTTTCTGCTCACAGAGGAATCATGAAATAGGTTCTCCGATGTGCAAAAAGGGGTTAATGTGATCGGTGAGAATAGACAAGTGAAAAGCGGGCAGGCAGCAGCTTCCCATATAATGGTAAAGAATAGCAGCTAAACTGAGAACTACTACGTCAACCTAACAGGGAAGCAAGACTAAGTCACCGAGCCACCCATGTCAACTACAGAAAACGAATCGTGCATGGCAAAAAACAACCATCAAGTACCAGCTGTGATTGCTTTTAATCAGGAACCAATAAGTTATCTTCATTTCGTGCATATGATTACTCTAGATGACAAGAGGGTGGACGCACTTGCTATTTTTGGATGATGAAATGGACTTGGAGCGGTGTGACCCAACTAAGATGAAGGTGGCGACTCCTTGCACGTCGACGTTAGCCGTGAGCCCCACACGGTAACTTCCGGCTACACCATATATATATGTTTATTTTAAAACAAACAAAAGGGCAACTGTCATTCGCCTGTATTTCTCGGTGTTGCGAGACAGGTGACAACCGGAACAAGTCCAACCCAGCTACAGACAACCAACAACGGTGCTCTTTTCGGTTTTCCTGAACAACTTTAAATCCTACTTCTCGTGACCAGTGGTAAAAAATAGGAAAAATGACCACTGACTGCCATTGACACGCAAAGGGTGGTACGCCTCATAGCTTATAAGATGCGTCCATTATCATCTACGCCGCGTAGCTGCAGGACCGTACTCTGCGGTGACGCAGTGGAGCTACCTTTCTGTTAACTTTAAAATGAATAGAAAATAGAAAAACAATAAGGATATTCTCCTAGAGGCCAACACGAGGTCTTATGCAGCTTATCTTAATCGATCGCCTCTTTTTTACGCTGGCTGAGCAATCCCTCACCGAACGCACTAAAAGCCGTTCATCACTTACTTTAGCCATTATAAAACGGTTATGGTTTATCATGAACGCAGACCAACAGCTCAGATGACTTTGTATTTTAGGACATGCTAAACGACTGGGTTCTACCAAATTTCAGGCATTTTGTTCCAAAATTTGTTGATCATTCGCTGTGTATGCGTGAATCAGGTGCTGCTGATCGCTAAATAAACCCATCATACTACCTCAGCAATTGTTTGGTACGTCATGGCCGTCCTCCACGTGGGTTTGGGATCAGGTTATTTCAAAACGCCAAATGCACTGAATAACGCATTGATCTCTTCACCTTAAGTAGGTTCTGTGATAACCGGCGCACCCGGTCCATGACCTGATTTTCAACCAATGACAACTGATTGGTAAGGTCAAATGCCCATTGGTAAAAACCGGAAACACGCCAAAGAAAAACATCCGGGGCACTCACGCCGAAGTTGCAGTCACGGACCTTCGTTGTGGTCCTGCATTTTCTGGAACAAAGACGAGGCGGATAAAGCTACTGATTATTGTTATTATTGAAACAGCAAGCAGTGTTTGCTAGCCAGAGCTTGCAGCCGCCCCAGATTCCTCGTCTAATCTATCCGGTTTCACACGAAGACCAAACCCCTACCGCCCTGTCTCGCCATCTCCAGAAAGGATCTTACTTTGTCGTTGAGCACGCTGGCTGAGCGACTGACGATTGCCTGTTCGGTACGCACTTTAAACATCGGTTGCAAATCAACACCATGAGTTCTACCCCCCTCTCTTGCGCGACATCACAACGTCCCGTATATCTTCGTCCCAGATATTTGTCCATATTTGATCACATTTAACTCGCTTTGCCCGGTAAATATCCTGAAAGAATGCAGCATACCCAACAACATTTTGCTCGAACTCTTCCCGCCTGAAGGCAGACTTCAACGATTTTCCAAAGTTCTTTTCCAAAGATTTTGTACTGTTCTATTCTAAGTTTGGGTAAAACACCAGAATGACACCTGTCATTAGCCATATTTATTGGCCATATTAATCCAACTGAGCTTAGTCGATTGACCGCTCTTGGATGACGACCGTAGGTAAACCGTTTTCTAACAATTCCAAATTGCTAGCGGCGCCCTCTTAATTATGTTAACCAACATTTCAAACGAATTTTCCCTCAGATTCACAAGCTTTTCCATCCGTTTCTGAACCCTAATGCGATTGGATAAGCAGTCAAAAGCAAAAAGGAAATAAACGTCCATGTATAGTGCTCACACGCGATTGTTTCACCTTTGGCCCTAGCAAACCCACATGACTTTTGCAATTTGATTTCGGCACCAAGTGTCTACCCTCTTATCAATCCAGAAAAAAGAGGGATGATGGTTGGATGGGCTCGGTACCTGATCACTTCATGGGGTGTTTTTGCTTCTCTAACTGATCACTCAGAGCGGATTATCTGCTCCATGCCCCATGCTCTGGTTTTAAACACAACTATGTCGCCTCTTATACGTCATCTCTCCACCAATTGAAGGTTTCGGAGCAATATCCTGTTCCCTGAGCAAAACTGGATGCAAACTCACTTCAAAAAACTTAGCAGAAGAACTGCCGAAATCAACGTCGCCATCTGATATTATTTCCCCCTTCCAAAAAATAATGGTCTCAAGAATGCCCTACGTAGACCCTTGAGCACCCGAACACAGTTCTGCATTCAGCTTCTCATCGCTTATCACAACACCCGAAAAAGATTGCTCCCGTGGGATATCCTCGGTGGTTCACGTTCTGCTGTATCTGCGCAACTTGCAGTGTACAACGAACTCCCAAAACAGAGCAAACATTCGAGATCGCACGTTTGATAAGTTTTTACTGTTCTTACCCACTTTCCACCTAGGAACCGGCCTTCAAAAATAACTATTCATCCATTTGCAGGGGGTCAAAATTTTTCTTGAGACACTTCCTATTCATGAGAAGGTGCAGTTGCCCACACATAAACGGGTAGTTTTATGTTTATAGTAGAGACCATTCCTTCGTGCTTAGCACTTCGGATGGTGGTTCGGGTCGCCTCAGTTTCGCCCGTCATAATGAAGTTGGGAGATGCTATAAATCTACCGGTACACGAGGGTTCCACTTCATACAGAAGTCCCGCATGTTCTACTACCCTTTATGCCCAAGATGATCGTGTGTATGCAAGATACCGAGCTATTCAGCTCCACTCAAACGTGACTTACTGCATCTCATCTCCCGACTGCCAGTCCAATACTGGACAAAGGTGTTGTGTGCAACTCAACAAATTCCGGGGTACTCCTGTTATATCACACCATGCTGGCTGCCGCGTACCTTGCAGTACTAAGTATCCTAGAAATCCATTTGATCACCCTAAGGCTACAAGTGACGAAAAAAGCTCCCCGTTCCGCTCAAATGAGCCTCCGGCTATCTACGTGCATGCCAACTGTTCAGCCCAACGTAAATACCCTTCTTTATCGGTCAGCGAAGAAGGCTAGATCCAAGTCTACTCCTCGACTTTCGGAGCTTTTGTACCCTTGGATTTCTACTCACTCATGTATCTTTAGTAGCTACTACATCTGCCGAGTTTCCCAGGCTACAGGACGCCGTTGCCGCAGGGATCCCTTTTAAAAACCGGCTTCTAGAGAGCAGTCTCAAGGCAAAGAGAGTTCAGACCTTCAACTGAAGCCTTGGTTGCCGGACTGAGCCCACTTGCTAAACATAATCAACTTCATTCCCGGCATTTGAACCTATTTAGCCAACCCCTTCCCAACATCACCAAGTTGCCAAAACCACCGCCGACCGTACTATTCACGTACACACATAATATATTGGGAATCGGCGCAGTGCACCTTGGACCATCTCATACTCGCATCTGTGTATGTTCAGCTGAGACAACTTGCAAACTCCTCTACTCGCCTAGACCCAGATGGAACGCTCGCGGTCCAGCATTCCTAGTTTCCTAGCCCTTCAGAAACCGTTTATTCTCACCACAACAGCGCATCGATCAGCAAATCTTGGTTGTCGTCCACGCATTAGTTAACCACTGATCTCTCTTCTTGGTTGAAGTAAGCGTACAAACCTCATGCACTTAACTGTCTCACTCCATCGGGGGCCGATTCACAATAATTCAAATCCCTAATTCTGCCTGTGCCCGGCTATATGTTTGTTTGCTGCCTAACATATCCGTGTGTGTTGCTTTTACATTAACCATTATTGAATAATAATAATTCCACCCGGAATCGTTGTTGTAAGGACTCTAGTCGTGGCAACCAAAGAGGGTTACTCGACTTGCAGGGGGCCGAAGCCGACCTGACGGAGGTAAATGAATGTCGACGGCATGCGAACGAGCTTTAAGGCTGGAGGTGTGTAAAGGTGATACTACTGATTAAAGGGGCACGCGCGTAGTATGTGTTGTTCGTAGAATTTCGCTTTGCGTCTATTGAAAAAAGGAGATCTGCTACGGAATTCGTGGAGCCACTTTGTAACATTTGCTTGGATTTGACCGACGAATGAGTGGAGGCAACGAATCTCTAGGAAGGCTCACTCGGGAGAAGATCTGTGTCCAGTTTTTGTAACTAAGATGCAGATTAGAGTTTTGCTGCCCTGTTCAATGGTCTGTAACCGGTTAATTGGCATTTCTGAATAAATAACTCCGCAGCGAAGGCCTTCTTCCTTTCACTGGTACCTCAGACACACCGGCATGAATGTCAAGGAATAGCTTCTCCACCTGTATTCAGCCACCCACATTGGATATTGTACGCAGTATCGATTACCCTCCGAATATATGGTTCAACGGCGCGTACTCTGTGTGCATCAAAAGCAACCAACCTTTTGTGAAATGTTTTAGTACACTAACATTACGCGCTTCGGTGGCGGCGCACTTGAATTATGTTTTAACACGACTACAGTGGTGAGATAGTACGAAGTAATGAGTTTCCTGTGGGACTGGATTAGTGGTTCTGTGTCGAAAGTCCTCAGTTACTTAGGGCTTTGGCAAAAAAATGGAAAGTTGGTCTTCCTTGGTCTTGATAACGCTGGAAAGACTACACTACTTCACAGACTAAAAGATGATCGAATGGCTCAACACGTACCGACGCTTCATCCGACATCTGAGGAACTATCGATCGGAGGAATGAAGTTTACTACATTTGACCTCGGTGGTCACGAGCAGGTGCGGCGAGTATGGAAGAACTACATTCCTGCAGTTGACGGCGTTGTTTTCATGGTGGACGCATGTGATCGTGACAGGTAAGACAGTGTACTGTGACACAAGCCATATTTCAGGTTTCTTGAATCAAAAAGGGAGTTAGACAATCTCCTCCAAGATGAGCAGATTGCACATGCACCAATACTCATCTTGGGGAATAAAATTGACAAGGCCGGGGCTGCCAGTGAGGACGAATTGCGCTACTACCTCGGACTACAGGGTGTAACCACCGGAAAGGGTGTAATTCCGAGGAACCAGGTTGTATCTGGAAGACCAATCGAGTTGTTCATGTGCAGCATATTGAAGCGCCAGGGTTATGGAGAAGCTTTCAATTGGCTGGCGCAATACTTAGACTGATGTCCTTTGTACCTTCCCGTATGTATGTAACCTGAACAGTTGCCACACAATTTTTTGTCCGGACCCTCATAAGATGGCGTGCGTGGGACTTATTTGATTGGACACGTTCTTATTTGTATTTACGGCAGGTAGCCGTGTTCATCTCTCATTGTGATAAATGACTACCCGTCATTTGACTTGTATATCTCGATCAATCACAAACTGGGCGAGCCGGTGAGAACGGTTGTTTCGACAGATGTCAGTGCGTATCCAAGTTGTGTAACCATCCGTACTTTTGCCCGGTTTTTAACTTGGTATTACTAAATTTCGGTTTGCTGTCAGAAAGTTGAGTTTGGGCAGTGCGTTATTTTCATCATTGGGAAGGGATTCACCGCACCAGGTTTCTCATTTTAACAAGAAAGTTAGACGCTGGGTTCAATTGATAAGCGCAACCTGTAGATTTTAGTGGTAGAGATTGAATCGTACTTTTTTGACAATCACCGGTTGATGAATAGTACCAACTTTGTATGGAATGTAGTGGAAACCGTGGAACAACAGTAGAGGATTGCCTCGACGGTGTCCAAAGGGGTCACGAATTTCCCGGAAATCGAGATAGCCATGAGAGGAATAGGATCTGTTGGAACTTCGAATTAATGCCTGAGTACCCTACTCCTATCTTCTAAATTCACGTTATAGATGCAAGCTGACAAGTTTCCGTTTGTGGTTCTCCGGAAATTGCGTTCAGGCTTCGGCTCGTTTTGTTCGCTATTGGTTACGTAGGGCGCACGATACATACTTGACGCGGCTATATGGAGACTATCATTATCGTCGACAGTATGATATCATTGTTCAATACGGATGCTTCGCTGTCGTACAACCACGATTTATTTGCAAGTCTTATGGTGAAGAAGATTACTGATTCGTGCATTGACCTCATCTGTCACACCACAGTCAGAATTAATACAACTTCCAAGATACGCAAAACGCTCCACAATTTCCAGTGCCTCTCCCTGGATTGTAAGTGGCGTGTTCAGTGACTGCACGTCCACGAGCATGACCTTACACTTTGTAGGTGCAAAGTGCATACCAAAGGACAGGGTGACTTTGGTCAGTTCACCCAAGAAGATGAAAAGGTGAGAACGACGTCGTCTGCATATTCCAGCTCGACAAGGTTTTCGTCAGAGGTTGTTTGAACGCCGGTGTTTCGGAGAGCTTCCAACGTTCGTCTCATGATTTCGGTAATCACGAAGTTAAAAAGGAATAGAGAGAGTGGGCATCCCTGACGGACACCGCTTTGTGTATGGAAGCTTTTGGAGAGCTCACCATATACTGCCACACGTCCGGAAGTCTGAGAATACAAAGAACTTATTATGTTCACGAACTCCCGGGGCATCCGTTGGTGTGCGAGCGTGTCAAGCAGAACAGACCGGTCAACCGAGTCGAATGCGCCTTGGAAATCCAGGAACATTAGAATCGTGGGTCGCTTATGCGTTAGCACCCGACAAAGTGTGAATGTTTCGTCAATACAACCCCTACCAGGCTGGAATCCCGCTCGCTGCTCTCGAGTCGGTATTTTACGAGCCATCGTAAGGCGACAAAGCACCAGTGACACCAACAGTTTCGTTACCGGGTTCATGCTGACCCCCCTGTGGTTGCCACACTACGGAGCCCCTTTTTGAAAATGGGCACTATCACTGATTCTCCCTAGTTGTCTGGGGCAGACTCCTTTCCCCAAATACGAGCAACCAGATCGGCCAAGCACTGATTGAGGACTTCACCCCCATCTTTGAACAATGAGGGCAGGAGGTCATCTTAGTGGCGTTTGAGAGAACAAACCTCCGAGGTTGTAGGCGCTTCCACGTTCACCGTCCAGGGTCCTACGTCACCTGTGGGTTCCAGATGGATGCCAGCTGGTGACCATGACAATTGTTGTTCGATGTGTTCGGTCCAATGGTTGAGGCTTTCTTCTTTATTCAAGATGATCACTCCATTCCGATCCTTGATAGTTTCGCTCACAGGTGGCCTTCGGGTACCAGTCGCATGGATCAACTGAAATGATCTTTTGGCATTACCGGCTTTCTGGGCCTCTTCCACTTCCTCGGCTTTCTGTGTCCACCATACTTCACGGTCGGCTCGCACGCTCACTTTCACGTGACGTCTGGTAATTCGTCGCACCAAGTTATGTTCGCGACTGGCTGGGATATTTCTCCGAGATCTAAGCAGTGTCACTGTTCGGTCTGATATCCAGTGCTTAAGTGCGCCTGGTGGTGTGCCACAGGTGAAATTCCCAGCACTATGCAAAGAAGTGGCAATATCGTCCCAGTATGAGTTCACGTTTGATTGTGGAGCATTTGGAAAAGACCCTAAAAGACGATTCTGGTAAATTCGTCCAACATCCGGATCTGCCACTCCCAGTTGCCAAGCGATTTGGCGCACCTTACGCAGCCCCGGAAAACGTAGGGAGAAGCGACTCCGGACGAGCGCGTGGTCGGAATCCACAAGTGTGTTCCAAAACGACAGACAGTCAGTTATTGATCCACGCCATCGGTAAATGATGGCAATGTGATCGATTTGAGTTTGTGACCAGCATGCCATTGGAGGACACCATGTGGCCAGACGACTTCGGCTATTGAGGAGGTTAGTGCCGCATAAAAACAGCCTGCAATCAGCCCACAGCTGAAGCAATCGTTCACTGTTGTCCGTACGTACCGATTCCAGTCCATGTCGACTCCTAATTGAGTCTCAGATGCACGAAGCCTGCTCACTTGCGCATTCATATCTGCGGCAACCACAATGTCTGGGCTTTTAGCTCGCCGCAGCAGGGCACTCAGAGCGTCGTAAAACCTGTCTTTGACGGCGTCGGAGCTACAGTCAGTTGGGACATAGGCAGAGACGATAAACAGACATCTATCAACTTTACGCTTGTGAGATTCCTTCACAGACGTTGCCAGATGAACCACAGAGGTGACTATCAACAGGTATCCAGTCAAGTGACCGGTGACTTAGCACAATACCAACCCCAGCACATCCCACCGCAGCAGCCTCTGGATCCCCGACCTAAAGCTGCCACCTTGACGTGGTGGTCGGGCTTGAGTGCCGCAATGATCCCGCGGGCTACACTGGCTGGAACTTCGTTCCAGAAGGTGCAACCATGCCAGGAAGGCTAAAGGGGAGCAGCCAGACCAAGAGCAGCGAGACCCCGTAGTACGAGTAATCGTGCTACGAGGCGGTCTGGGGGTAAAGTCGTACTGTCCTCTGCGACAGGAGGGTGAAGACAGTAAGGTGTTTCCCCCAGGCGACCAGCATGTCCATATTTGTGGAAGCAGCGATGCTGCCTTCCCCCGAGGAAGGACGGGTTAGAAAAGGTCGGCCCCAAAAACCGCACACTCCGATCGCCCAACGGTTGACCGTGACCGCCGGCGCATTATCCAATACGGTCGAAATACTTTTAAAACCAAAGAGCCCGGTGCTGCTCAAAAGGCACCTGCTGTGCGCAGCCGCATCAGGAATGAGACAGTAATGCCTTATTCCCTGCGCCCTCGGGTTAGGCCAACCCCCTGCAGCCGAGCAGGTCAGACTATTGAGTCATCGGCTCCGGGCAGGGTCCCCAAAGAAAACCCTATATTCTCCCACTGCCTCGTGGGTCAGACTTTTGAGTCAGAGGCTAGGGTCAGGGTCCCCGAACAAAACCCCACAATCTCCCACTGCCTTGTGGGTCAGACTTTTGAGTCGAAGGCTCAAGGTGGGGTACCTCAACCAAACCCCCTTCCTCGGCCTGGGCAACCGGGAAGTATCATTTGCCCGCGCAGTTCAGCGTCCACCGATGTCCCTCCCCAACCCCTTCCCACTGCACAAGCAAACGTCGCTGGGCCATTTGACTGTCAGTCATCTGACCGAAGGGCCTTATGCTCCACGCTGCCTACAAACCTTAAACAAAATAACACCTTTCTAAATCCACGAGATCCTTTCTATATAGGAGCTTTTAACGTCCGTACTCTATGTCAAATTGGCAAACAGGCTATGCTTGCTGAAACCTTGTACTCCCTTAAAATTGATGTATGCTGTGTCTCCGAAACACGCATACCTGAGGATGTTGGCGCCATGTGACGAGCAGATGTTGCGCTCGAAACCGATGCAAGACGAACGGGGCCATCAGTCCTAAGTGATGGGCCTACAAAGGGAGAGCTATTAGTGGGGTGGGGAGAGGGGAAGAAAAATTACTTGAAAGGGACGTCAGCAGTAGCCTGTTTTCGCTTACCCGCCCTGCTGAATGCAGGAAGTAAGGTGACCCGGCTGGTGGCACCACGCGACGGCCCAAGTGGCATGAATCTATTGTTAGACGTAGATATCGGTTGTACGTGGACTGGCGCCCACATCTAGGCAGAGGGACGATTAGGGTCTTTAACCAAAACCTTTGACTCGAAATTCATAGTCGCGAGACAGCGATGTTTGGTGGGAAATGCAAATGCGTTGCCATTTCTACGAAACGTTCCGGACGTTCCAATCCTCACACTGGAAGACGAAGAGACTCTTTTTCAGACCTCTAACCACTGAGGGAACTGGAATGAGAGACTGCGTGCCGCGGACACCCCCCAGTATAGCTCAATGTGTCGCTGTGGTGCGCAAACCATCGCACCACGGTTAGGTCCAGTCTCTGACGGTTTATGGAATGAGAGACTGCGTGCCGCGGACACCTCCCAGTATTGCTCAATGTGTCGCTGTGGTGTGCAAACCGTCGCACCACGGTTAGGTCCAGTCTCTTCTTGACGGTTTAGCGGGACCGTGCACAACTCACAAATGAAATCGGCTGCAACTCAGTCGTAGTCAGCATCTCCGGGTAGTCTCAAGTACGTCGATTCGAGTGGGCGTAGTCACCAGTACGCGATCCAGTCCACGTTAAGCGTCTTTCATTGATTTCTTATCCTGTGGATGAGAAACTTATCGAAGTTGCTCATTCGTGATGATGATGTGAGATTGCGCACCTTATCTTTTGGAGCACTCTGATTAGCCTTAGAACGTTGCTATGGTATGGAAAAGGTAGAATGGTGTTGTGGGTCAGTTGCATCGGCCTCAGCCTACAGTCTTCTAGAAGCTAATGTTAATGTTGCAACAACACGGCGAACGTTTTGCGAGAACCAGTTTGAGAAAGCCAATATATTTGAAATGGGATCGCGAACAAGTTTCCATTCACACGAAGGTCTCTGTTGCCATTCCGCCATTTCCCGCATCGGACTCCGAACAGCGCAATAAGGGTCTCTACGTCACTGCAAGTACCTGTCAACACAATGCTGGAGTCCATGTTTACTGGTGACTAGAATTCCTGGGTCGTCTTTACCCTGCGGTGTCATACCTGGAAGGTGCCATGTCAACTTTTGTGAAAATAGTGGTGGAATGGTTACTTTCGTTATTTTCACCATTACGCGCTTTCAACACACTGTTTTTTACCTGATGATTGGGCGACCACGCAGCTCATGAAATCGACTGCATCCCAGTGCGATGTAGATAAACCAGTGCGGCGTCTTACTTATTTTACGATGACTCTCTGCCGGAAGAAGGCGATTCGGCTTCAAGTATATCTCGGATTGCTGTTGCCCATGAAGCACTCTGGGTGGCTGTGCTCGGATGACCTCAGGTAGACCCAGAAGTCCATCGCCTACCGTCATTCAGCTGTAGCACCCTTGCGGTGCCTAACTGCCATGCCACCGGACAAAAGCACGGGGGCTGGGATACTACCAGGTTGCCCAAGCCTGGACATGGGAAGTTGGCAGGCAGGGGTCGAGTTCGAATTACGGATCTTTCGGTAAGTAAATTCGCCCTCAAATCACTGAGCCATCTCGTCGGCCTTAACTTTTGAGAACCTGTGTGACAGCGCCATTTTGGTCATGGCATTGGCGGCACGAGGGTTTGAGCAGTTCAGAGTCAGGTTTACGGAGGATATGTCCCAACCACTATCTGTGTAGCTGGATCGGTTTGGAGGACCGTAGAGTAGCTGATGGTGATTTCTGACTTCACCGTTGTTCCATCCTACTTCGAGTATTTGGTAGTGGTCAAATATGTCTAGTTTGCGGTTATCAGCAGTTCGAAGTGACCAGGGCTCGCAAGTATATTTAAGCACGGCTCATACTGTTTGTTCGAAGGCTGGTTTCCGGACGTCCTGTATGAAGCTGATGTTGCTGTATAATGATGTATGAAGCTAACCTTAATGTTTTCGATGCGAATATCCATGTCTTGCTGTGCGTGATTATTTGGGAGCCCAATCATTTGAAAGGACCGAAGTTACTCATAGGCTCCCTGTTAACACCAAGTGGCCTAGATCGGAAACCTATGCTTGTGTCGAAAGGTATATTGTCTTCAGAATTCATATCCACTCCAACCAGCGAAGCTTATGGCCGGTGTGATCAAGCATAGACTTATGTCCTCTCTTTCCTGAGGACGACCATTTCATCATCGTAATCGAGGATCGTAATCCACGTGGCAAAGCTTATTGCTATTCTAGGGTAGCCATTGGGGGCATATGATATTATTCAATCAGTTGTAATATTGGGACGCATCGAAGAAAGTTTATAGGTTTTCCGGATACTAGAATTTATAGCAAATTCCATAGTCCTTCCCACATGCACTCAGGTGCAGGCTTTTGTGCCTGAGGGGTAGGCTCTAATAAGATTCACCAGCTCTCAGATTTCAAGACAGACTAAAGACACCCCTTAGGTACCAGATAAAATGCCCCGTGGAAGTCAATGAAGCAAATGAGCACTAGTTACTGGAAGCAGTAATGGTGTTTCGAAACAAAACGTAGTGAGTAGTTAATTAACGCTACCTCTTCCTGTACGAAAGCCTCTCTGATTCAGTCCAGTGTGAAACTTACTTCTCTCAAGTGGCGCAGTAGATAGTGAAACACCCCTCTCGGTGCCTAGCTACCATGTCACCTGGAGAAGACACGAAGTATGAAGTTGCCCAAGCCTAGACAGCAACAGTCGAGATGATGAGGCCACGGGCCTTCCTCTCAGGTAGTTCGGACCTCAGTCGCTGAGCTATCTCGACCTCCAGTAATGCATTAGTATCACGGCAAAGGTATTGTATGTATCGGTTAGTTCCCCGGCGATTCTAACCAGTCGTTCGGTCGCACTTTTTGGTATCGGTAGTAGCACAGAACAACCGCAATCCACTGCAGTCTGTGCGTCCCGTATTGAACAGCATAGCTTGTGAAGAGGTTCGGGGACTGCCAACTAGCAGGATTTGTATGTTTCCACTATATTCGCTAGACTTTGTTCTGTACTACTCGGCTGGTTCGCCATGGTGAAGAGACTCAACTTTACTGTGGTCTCAATAACCCACCGAACTGGGGAGAGAGTTGTCCGTTTGACACTCGCCGGGTCAATGGATGGTCTGACCAACAGTCTCCGATCCCCCCAGTTTAGGGTTTGGTACGTGTGGTGACGTTAAAAAATTTATTACCACTGCATTCCTCCCTCCCTAGACACCATTACCTTATGGTCAGGCTTATGAGCCAGAGGCTTTGGTTGAGGACCTTACTCGTCCTGCCTAGGTTTGGACGCTCTGTCAGTAACTCGGTCCGCATACAACCATGACTTCTACAAGTTAGAATACTGTCACGTCAGTTTGACCTTCTCATGGTGCCATTAGCCGCATCGCCTTCATTGCTGGATACGACAGGGGACTAAGCGAAGACATGCTACTACTGACACCTCTTTCTTTTTTATCCACTTATTTACCTTATGCCCTCGGATGAGGCCAGCCCCCATCAGTCAAGTGAGTCCGACTATTGAGCCACTGACTGATGACGGCTTCTCAATGAGATCCTGACAACAGCTGTCTCGCGGTGTAGGCTTTTGAGTCATAGGCTAGGGAAAAGATCTCCGAACAGAAAGGAGTGGTGAGTTCCCGGTGAACAGTTTGATGACCCTATCTCGGAAGATTCTGGATGAAAACAAAATGCTAGTGGAAGGGAGCGCCTGGACCGTCGTACGAGTTTTTAATAGGGCCCAAAGATGCGATGTAACTATCATTGCGGCTTCAGTCTGGTATCTGTCTCATTCAATGTGGTCTCTGGCATTGTTTTGTACGAGCTGATAGATCATTAGAATAGAAACTCGTGAGAATCAAGTTGGGTTTAGCTCTGGAGCAAGGATACAGTGACCGTACATTTACTTTGAGACAAGTTCTTGGACTGTGCCACTTTTTCCAACATCCCACGTTGGTCGTTTTTGTTAATCTGGAAACTGCTCTGGCTCCGCCGGTCGTCAGAAACTATCGTGGTATCTGGCGATTAAAGGTGTCCCTCCTAAATTTATTATCAGTTACATGCTAAATGCTGCGGGCAAGTAAGAGTATACAGCGAACATCCTTCTTAGTACACTACTTCCGATGGTATAAGACAGGGTTGCCCTCCCATCATTTTCGGTCCCGGGACCATAGGCTGGTGCTGGCGAATCCGTATTGAGACGATTGGGAAACGTTTGTTCACAGACTTCGGTCGTAAGATGTATCCAGTACCAAAGACAGAAGTAGTACAACCATGTATTGCACATGCCGAATCATTATTTGCCGAAGAGGGTGTTGTTTTTAGTGCCCAATTCAGGGTGGTGCAAGCGGAAATGTGGTTAATCTTTGAGCTGGCAGAAGGCACGAAAGGGATTACGAACCTCCAGTTTACTTTCGGTACAACCCGCCTACCAGGATGTGGTCCGCGTGATCCCACTGTGAGTGGTTGGTGACACCTCTAATATGTGCTAATGGCGGTGTTATTTTCTATCTAGATCGTTCGAATGAGTTTCCGAAGGTTTACTCACCTCGGAATGATTGTGTTAGGTTAGTATTAGGTCCCTTTCCCATCCACTCTTTGTACTAAATTATGGTCGTAAGACAGGGAAGATCGAGTGTTGGACACTGACTTCATGCCGTCGATGATGATGATGATAACAATGATGCGTTGTGCTGAGACCTCGTGCACAGGCGTGTTTGCTTGATTACACAGCCGTTGATAATCGCTTCTGCATGATCCGTTCAGCTAGCCAGGAATAAGCTCCATGTCGCTAGCCCATCAACGCATCACTTAGCCTCGGGTTATTAAGACACTTTCCGATACTTTTCTGGGCGCTAACATCTCCAGCCTTTCATTTGGCCAGTTGCTTTAGTTTAACGACTGGTGAAAACCTTTGAAAACCTCTGTACAACAAATTAGGGTAGATCAGCCGGGTTGTGTGCAGCGACTTCGTGGGGGAATGGATATCTGGTCAAACTGTTTCTTTATACAAAAACGTAACATTAGCGCGTGCCACCAGGTCGGTTACTTTTTGCACGCTCCGCCGAAAGGCTACTTTGTCACTTAGGAGAGGTTTCATCTCATACTGATCGGACACAGCATGCTCCTTCAGTGCTGGTGATTTCGACAAACTTTGTTTTATATGCGTGGCTTCAAGAAGCTTTTGGTTTCAGCAGTACAGGCTACGTGAAGCAAATGGAGAGTTTGTCAACAGCTATGACGAGAAGATAAATTGGTAGGTGGGATCACTTCGAAGAATGGTAAGCCTCCCTTCAACGAAAATTCGGAACCTCGGTACCAGTTCAGCCCTAATTCCATACAATATTAGCTAAAAATCCAAACACACCGGAAATCTCCACTATCGTCAGATTACGTAAAAGTAGGTAAGCACCTGGAGATGTCAGCACTTCCCGAAGCACTCCAAGCACTGTTTTTGGAAAACAACCCGTTTCGCGAAGCTGAGGTACCTCAGTATTACTGACGATCACTATGGTGTGACAATTATCGTGGAATCAGTCTCGTTCATGTTGCTGTCGAGATTTTAGTGTCCTTTCTGCTACAGCGTTTTTCTGGAGCGCGGGTATGTGCACAAACCCAAATAAAGAGGTTTCCTTCCTTGGAGAGACTGTGTGAACCAAATTTTCTCTGCGATCAACTTGAAAACATCGTTTCAAATTCGCTCAGTCTGTCATAACATGCTCCATCGACTTTTCAGTTGCCTTTAATTCGATTAATCGTGGGTCCTGTGAACCATCCTCTCAGCTGACGGTGTCCGCACAAGATTTGTAAACGTTACTAAAGCCTTTTACTGGTCAGTGGAAGCTCACCTCCGGGGAAACCTTGGATGTGACTGCTCAAGTTTCGACACTGTCCCGTGTACGACAACGTTGCCCGCTTTCACAGGTACTCTAAACGTCGCATTCAATTGGCTACTCGAGCAGGCATTGGAGAGATAATCCGGCTATATCCCCAAGCCCTTTATTTGATTTGGAATATGCTGATGATATCGTTCTACTGGGTGGGAACTTGTGTGGAATAATCTAACCCACTATGCACCACTCCCAGGATTGGGAATCTCAACCTGCATGGCGATTCTATCCAGCCTCAACATGAAATGTGAATTAATCCAACAGGCTACAGACCTCAACTACCTTGTTTCCACCATATCATCCAACGGACTGGCTAAAAAAATTCCGTGGCGCATACTTAGCGTCCGGCAAACCGTACAGCTGAACTCTCTCTTATTAGAAAGAACCGAGATCAGTTTATGCACTTAGATCAGGATCTTCAGCGCAGCCCTCCATTTAATCGTGATTTATGCCGGCAAAACATGGCACACATGAACAAACGATATCCGAAACCTGAATGTTTTCGACCACGGAATCATTAACCTGTCGTTAGAGTTCACTGTCTAGGGAGTGTCGAATGTTGAGATCTGGAAGCTTTTGCAGGAAGGCATTTGCCTGCATGTACAAGTTTTCAGGTTCAGCAGGGATGACTTGCGTCTCCAATGATTTTCGAATTCGTGGTCGGTCGGTTAATGCGCCAAGGTGTCGGCGGGCACACGGAGTGAGCGTTGGACAAACTGTCGGTGGTAGGACTGTAATTAGTAAAAAACAACGCTGTCCTGGCCTCAACGTGTGGCGTTTAATGGCGTCCTTTCACAGTTGAGTAGGTATGAATGCTTTTGAGGTGATTTGCTTGTGAGTTTGTGTATTTAGCCCTGGACTATTACTCACGATGAACGCAGTAGTGCTTGGGTAGGTGTCCCATTTTCACCCCGCATAAATAACTGTATTAGGGTAAAAAGCCACTGTCGGGTCGAGGAGGTGCTATGCGTTTGTGATTGGCGCTTTCATGTTAGCGGCTAACAGTTTAGGTGATTTCGGCCATTTGGACAGGTTCAGAGGCATATCCCTGCCCAAGCCGTGATGACGGAACGAGTTGTTTCGTCAACGCAGATCCTCAAATGTAACCGCAGTGTCGCGTTTTTCTGCAGCTTGTATTCTCTAATGCCTCTTTATTGATATCAGACTAACGCGGAACACCGGTACATCATTACCGTATAGTCATGATAATTTAGGAAGCCATTATGTGAGACAAATAACTAAGTAGGTGGGTGAATCTGGTCCTCACATACCACACGTATTTCGATACAGGTTCAGAGGCATATCCGCTGCCCAAGCGTGATGACGGAGCGAGTTGTTTCGTCAACGCAGATCCTCAAATGTAACCGCAGTGTCGCGTTTTTCTGCAGCTTGTATTCTCTAATGCCTCTTTATTGATATCAGACTAACGCGGAACACCGGTACATCATTACCGTGTAGTCATGATAATTTAGGAAGCCTTTTTGTGAGACAAATAGCTAAGTAGGTGGGTGAATCTGGTCCTCACATACCACACGCATTTCGATGTGCCTACTGCTACAACCGCTCCGTCTGAAATAAAACAGAAGCACACTAAACACTTCGGTTGGACCAGCTACACACAGATTCCTCGTTATCGCTAACGTGGATTGACCCACTCAACCGCACACCGACGATGTCTCCTCGCATAGTGACGAAACGTCTGCAAACCAGTTACCAAGCTTGGCGAACAGGTCAACTGCCGCTAGATCAACAACTAGTCACTTGATTGCCATAAAGCAGACCATTGTATCTCTACGCGCCGTCTTACCTTTTCAGTCACGTCTTTAGTATGACGATCGGTAGCTACTAAGCGAAGTAAAAGTGGTAACGAACATCATCTTTCATTAAATTAGTATTCGTTGATTCACCAAATTGATACGAAGCACACTCGGTTGAGTAGAAACTCATGGCTGCCCTGATACTGAAAGGGGCCAACGGGCTTTGAGCTTTACAGCTAAGGACAGTGCCCCTTCAATTCTGTGGAATGGTTCATGTGGCTTCACTTGGGAGCTGATTCACTTCGGGTACGCTTTGATCGTTCATTCCCGATATAGTATACCAATAAAACATGGCAACTTCGGACCTCGGCACTTTAAGTGACATGAGAAAAGCGGTTTCGTAATTCACGAAAATCTTCACTATACTACGAGATAAGACTGGTCCATCGAAAACCCACTGTTTAACACGCCCCATATGTTGTCCCAAACTCACGCTTCAGTCAAACATGGTGCATGATTCGACTGCCCGTTTACAGTTTCAGTGCAGCGCTTACAAGTTCTCTTTCGTTGCCGTTCCTACTACAGGAATAATATACCATACTGAAGTGTTACTACTGCCTTTGCTTGCTCATGTGTGCTGCTGTACATAGGCTTGCGCTGCCGTCGTTGACAACAGTGAACAACTAGTAAATGCACTGGTTCCTATCAATCTGTCCCCGATGGATAGGGGCCTGTTCCGAAGAGGGCACTTTGTCCCGGTCCTATGAACTTTTCAGCTATGTTGGTGAGCAAAATGCCATCCTTAAAAGGGATTGTAAAATCTCAGCGACTTCAGTCCCCGGCAGGGAGTGGTAGAACCCGGGGATGCGATATTTGGTGTTGCAATTGGTTTTTTATTAGCTGTAGGGATCCAGGGTTTCTAAATGGTAAGTTTCATTGGTCGCTCTGCGTACATCTTCGGTACTGTCTAATGCACTTGACGGCTGAAGTTCCCCTGCAACTGAGTGGTCTAGTGGCTTGTGTGTGTACAGCAAATCACAGGATGTACAGTAGAGCACGACCTCAACAGCTAGCTCCGAAACACTTCCAAATTTTGTGAACCCAGTCATTTGTTGGAATCTCACTTGAGTAGCTAGTAATCTCGCCCATATCAAATCCTTCGAGAATCTGTCATGGGACAATAAGCGGTTAATGTAGAGCCAAACGATAAGTAATACATGGTTTGGAGTACATCCCAGAATCAAAGAAGTCACGTAACAGCAAGATATTGCCAACTTTGGGCAGTTCTACTCACTCAGCACTACTGACTGCGACTTTCATTGGCATCTATGACGACAAGTTAAAGATTAATTCCGTTACTATTAGGTCGTTTTCAAAGGTGTAACCAATATAATAACATTGTTTTTTCGTAAAATTTACCTTTATCACTTTGTTGTAGATTATGTCCCTTACAAGACGATAAATTTGAGGACGAACCTTCAGCCAGTAAAACATTGGTTGAAAAGTAAGAACAGACTGACTTAAGGATGGCGGAAAATACCACATATTACCTGCTCTGACTAATGTGATTTCGCAAATATCTAAGATTGTTGAACCGTTCCACGTTTGTTGCCCGTTATACTGGAATTATATCAAGCAGAATCACATATAGCGACATAATAATGTGAGATATAAAACGGCAACATTTTTGTTGAAGAATGTCATACCAAAAAAGTGGAGAGAAAGAGAAAGGCTGAGAGACTCACGATCAACCTTTGTCCAGCACAAGCCTTACACAAGATGACAGACAAACCTTTGCTAACTGGTCTGGCTCGAGAGTAGCAGCACAATCGTCATTAGTATATCGTCTTGTGCGATATTTTGTTGGTCTAAGGAGAGTCAAGTCAACTCTAGGCAAGAAACTATAGAGATTTCACAGCGCACCGTTTGCCCGCAGCTTTTTTCATCTGCAGTGACCATGCCGTGACCTGTGTTGCGCGAAATTTCTGGCGTCTTCTTTGGTAGACCATGGTTAGGCTTGCGTACTACATGTCCTGACACATTATTAGATGTTTTCGCAACTAGTCGTTTTCTGGTCTAGGTTGCAACAGTGCTGAGACGAAGTGGAACAGTGACGAGTACTTCGTCAGAGTAGTTCGAACAACAAGTAAGGAACTGCAATTAATGGTAACAGATGCTGTTGAGGCCAGATGGCTCTGAAACCACGATCGATATTTGTTTAAAAGTATAAATATTCTACATGAATCACACTATTATCGCGAAGAGAAATTCAGATCAATGTCATGTTATGTCTTGTTGGAAAATTGGTTTCTTCCTAGTTAATTTTATTTTGCAACCCACTACACAGATGTTGAGTCCATCTTTCAACAAAAGTTAGGAAATCTCCCGTAATAACAGTCTCGGGGGATAGGATATTACTTTACATAAAAATACCACCCTTGACGAAACCAAAACGTACAGTTAGGATGCGCGAGACGGGTATTTGGGTGTATTTGCTGTGCGCTTGAGTTTCGAAACTGCTTCATTATCACGGCTGGCTTCATTATTAAGGGACGTGCATCACATAAGCCGGTATACGTGGTCTTCCGACTAGTGTCATTCAGAATCGGTGAAAGTTACGTTATAGCCATCCATCTTCATGCATGTTGTGTCAGCGTCAGCTGATGGATTGTGAATAGGGATGACAAGATCAACAAATGTTTACCTCACCAATACAGTCTTATACGCGGTGCGCGTTGTGAGCGCTCCCTTAGTTAGGGATGCGTGGAAGATTCTTGGTTCATAGGGAGCACAGCTGGTAGCCTGAACTAGTATCACTGGTATGTGTCCTTGCTTGTGTTTCATTATGCTAGAAGAATGTCTACTGCGCGGCTGGGTGGTATTTGTGTGGAAGAGGCTATTATGAGGAGGTTTCCCACGTAGTCCAACAAAGAAAAGTTTGGGGTTTGAAAATCGGTCCCTCTAAGGGAGGAGTTTTGACCTGGAAGCCTCAGCTGAGGGGAGAACATCTATTACGATATAGTACATACAGATATGTGCAAACTATTATACACATGCAGGAATACTGTGCAGGTCACCAACATACTCACCGGTCCATCGGATAAATGTGACCTTCCGGAACCCAGATTATTTTGTTCCATTGAATACCCGCCCGATATTTTCTTCCTAAGGAGGACAACACCATCGTCCGCAGGATTAACAGGATGCCCACAGTTTATCCGTTACCGCATTGATAATGTGTCAACGGGCTGGTCTTAGTAACACTTCCGTTTTGCTATACTACAGTGTTGCACTGAAATTGAAAGGAATTGACGGATGATTACGACGAATTGATGCTAAACCGGTAGTTGGTACCCATCACTTTTGTTATACCATCATATTTATGCAGGCTGTTGGCTTTTAACAGGCCTTCGCAAATTCACGCGCCAACCTTATTTGCCAACATTACCCAGTACCGCAATGGGTTCCACGTAACCTCTCTGTGGCTTCTTACTATGTGTGGGTGTTCGGTGCTTTGATCACTGTTGACCGGCAAATCCGATTCGGATGCTAGGTATTCATATTTAGTTCACGTATTACGTTGTGCCTGACAAAAAGTAACTCTATGTAGTGTTCAGACTGATCTACATACTGTCTTGAAACATTACGGTTGAGAAAAGGTGTTACTAGGGTGGGTTCGGAATGACTTCTGCCAGGGCCTCCATTAAAAACCAGTCGTAGGTTTTGGTTCCTGTCCAAGGGATATGAAGGCACAAGGGTCATTTTATGAAGCCTTTACTTTTCTCCGGCATGTTTTTCATTGGTATCCTTATCTTTTTCCGATTCGGATCTGAGTGTACGAAAAAAACATGCATTGGTAGTCGTTGGGGGATCATTTGAGGGATATGACTCAACCTCAGAAGTCGATGAAAATTAATCCCATCTCGAGGTTTAGCGGCGTATGCGTTAGATGCTGTGTCATCACATTTCGGAGTTGCTTACTTATGAAAACCACCGGACGAGCGATACAATCCGTAAGCAACAACCTGAAACACGAAATCCGAAGGAGCTTCTCACCGCGGCGTTATCACGTTTCAATTCTGTACAGAATTGACCTGAATGAAGCTACATCTATGCTATTTTAATGGGGATTTATATTTTGGCACTGCCATAGGTGATGAAGTTTCGCTGAAGTATCTTTGACTGTTCTGGTTCG
The DNA here is from genome assembly GCF_000715545.1 of Opisthorchis viverrini. Lineage (NCBI taxonomy): Eukaryota > Metazoa > Platyhelminthes > Trematoda > Opisthorchiida > Opisthorchiidae > Opisthorchis > Opisthorchis viverrini. The sequence continues at coordinate 55,930 of NW_008751688.1, read as the reverse complement.
AGAACGGTCACCCGTCTAGTGTCAGTGGCCCTGAATTGTAGTGCCAAAGGTGGAAAGCGTGGTCAGCGGTCTTAACCACGTCTTAGTACCTAGCACTTAATAGCAAAAAATGAATTCCCTGGCGGTTAGCTTCAGTCAGCTGGTGGTGTTATGCGGTACCTGGACTTCAGCTTCTGTCACGTCCTTCAGCCGTTTTTTCATATGAAACTTCAGCGTGCACCCGTTGTGTCTGAGGTGAGTAGACAGAAAATGTGCACAACTGAATGTGTCGTCCATAACTGAGGTAACCCACTGATGGTAGACTGCTCGGAAAGTTCAGTCGCATACGTGGACCAGACCAGTAGTTTACTTTGGGAGTCCTTTTGGAAATTAACAATTTTTTTGCCAACTAACTCTGGATCAGTAAATCAGAAGCGGAGTTCTGTCCACGGGGTTAAAGGATACTAAGATAACCAGAAATACTACGACGACTTGATGCTGATAGCTATGACGCTGTTTTGGAGGTAAAATTGTGTTTGATACTCACGATGAATCTTCGATCAATGTGGTTTGGTAAAATCTTGGATACAAACAAACTGGCGCGCATCAAACTGTGATTTGCGAACTGATGGAGAGCGTTTTCATAAGTATCACCGAAGTACAGCGCCTCCATAAGATATGTTGTTCTTAATAGACGTGCTCACACAATGAATCTCGTCTGTCTTAGGCGATTAACGGGCCACCTGAAACGGTGAGTTAAAGCCTGGAGACAGATTAAACCTGTCACTTAGGTGCCACACAAGACGGCTCTTGCTTCAGTGAACATTTGATGTTCACTGCTCATCCACACCGGAAGCCTTATCCGAAAATGTTCACATCCAGAACTGAGTGACCTGGTGAAGCGCAACTGTAGGTCACTTTGATTTCGTTTGCTCGGAACTTCAACCAATTTTCTTTGTCCTGCTTCACATCTATTGATAGCTGACGATTTCGGTAGTGTACATGATCAACAGGTATCGCTAATTGAATGAGTGGACTCAGCAGCTATCCGTGATTTGGCATGTCACTTGGGTACTCCACAGGTCCTAATTCTGCATTTTGCATGTCACACCTGATGCTCGCTTAAATCTTCAATGCAGGAAGAAGTTTTTGGGGACAAGTTCAAGTCGAAAATTAGACAGAATGGATGACTGTAGATGAAGTTGAGTTAGCATGAAAAAAAAAACGCACTGACAAGTTCGTGGTCTCACTCTATACTGCTATCCAATATAGCCGACAGCTTTAAGTGTTCTCCTTCTATCGGGTTTCTCGGATTTTTTTCAACAAGGTTTCAACGGACATGTACAGTAATAAATAGGAATAAAATATGGCGTATGAGGGTGAAACAGATGCCGTCTAGTCGTTCCAACATGGGAACTTACACTAGACGGTTGGAAATGATCGGGGTGAACTGTTCAGTCCGACATATCTGAGTCACTGCTTTCATGTGGCGTTTCTGCAGACCCAAGAGGGACTTATGTTATCTAATAGTGATTGCTTCGGCACGTCTAACAGGTGACTTGAAAACAATTTTGGCTGACACTGGACGAATCCCCTGGAATGATTCAATCGGTTTGGCCGGACGACTTTATGCATCAGATGATCAAGCGTGTAACGTGTTTGACTTTGCGGCCTCCATTGAAGGATGAAAGATACTCACTCACTCTCTGAAGCATACGCCGATTTTTACGATCCACTTCGTTTGTGCCACTTTTGCACATGAAAGAATGGATAAAAATGGTAATGAAGTGGTACTTTATCCCTCATCTCGTTTCTGAGACACCGGTGTCTAGTGAATTAAACGCTAAGCTCCGAGGGATGAAATATTCTTCTTGAAAAAAATTCAGCCTTTCCCCAATGGTTTCGGAAGTTCTACCGTTTACAAGAAGCGGTTTGATGAAGGAAGCCATCTCGAGACTGATGGAATTTCTGTACTTTCATTAGAACCACTCTACCTTGAGTGTCTCAGGATGAATTTATCTGGATGTCTTTCACTGCCAGAGCCTTGGAAACAGAAACGCGTTTATCTTAAACAGTGCCATCAGTGCGAATTTCACGATCAGATTGTTACTAGCCCAACTTATGCTGAAAAGCCAAGAAGCACATAATCGTAGTTCGTTTACAGTTCATCGCCAAAAAGCTATGGATGTTTTTCCATGCACCAACCACTTCGGTTTTCGGTACAGACGTTTCTCATCTCCTGTTTCCACGGCTCGCTCCGCTAGTGTGCACTTAAAACTAAAATATTCGGTGATCCCGTATATCGGTGACAAAACTTGTCGGTATGACATGGTCAGCCTAGATGATGGCCGTTAGTCATTGTGGTCGAAATCAGTGGGGAAGTAAACCGTCGTATCACCCAGCTAAATCCGAAAAAGAACCGAACAAATTGAGTCAATTTGTGACCAAACTGCGCTGCGTTTTTTTAGTAAAACCAATTATGGGAAACTCGGCATGTACCGGGTTATCGCGCGTTGCTACCCGAAGTGGTTTAGCTTTGTCCCCTTCAGCCTTTGCTGCAAGTACTAAACGTTCTGCGATTGGATATTCTGTCAAACGAGTCATGTCCAGAAAAGAGCCACATACAGGGTAAAATAGTTTATCGACCATTTGACGTGGCAGTTAGCTGGTAAATGTGAATTGGTGCATCGGATACGGCTACCTTTGCATTTCATCTTGGGAAGTAAATAGGTCAATGACGGAACCTGAAAAGGTTTTCTATCTGCTCCGAAGTAAAGCATGTTTCCTTGAGAGAGGAATCCATATCGTCAAATATGTTTTCTTGGTGGTCGTGTTAGGTCGTAAAGGCCAGTAAGTTGAACGAAGTCATTTACACTGAACTGGTACCCAGAGTTCTTACTGAGGTCAAGATTGGCTTGAATGCTATTCTCAGCTGACAAGTTTATAGAAGCGGAAAAATTGGAATATGTTCTGTTCATTAGTGTAGGAGGTGTTCTGGAACAAAATGTTAATCCTTTGAAAGAGTTGAATTCCTCCGGTTTAGCTGTTAAGGTGAAAGAGGGAATACTGTGATTTTTAATTCCTTATTTGTTTCGCTGTGATAAATTAAATAGCTAAATCATCAATCACACAAAACAATTCCTTATTTGTTTCGCTGTGATAAATTCACTCGACAGAATCGGGTGAATGGCCAGCTGATATCCGGCATCACGTTACGCTATGCGTCAGTATATATCACCTAGTTAAAACAGCAGGTGGAGCCTGGGACAAAGAAACCGCAGACTAAGGTAAAGTGTAAGGTAGCACCAACGGTTATTTTGCTCTGTAAATAAGGCATCCAAGCCCGTATTGAACTTCAGTTTTGACGGCAGCGTTAAGCGTTTGGTAAATTCATAACAGGTCCACTTAATTAATGTCTCAAGTCCATTTGAGTCCCAGACAAAAAAGCGCGAATTCACCTAATTCAACTCACATTTTCCCCTGAGGACATGTATTCAGCTTGCGATGGATTATTCTGTAGCAGATCAGTAAATCACATTCTAGAGGTATTTCTTGTGCTGTTTCTGTCTTTTTAATTGTGATGGATGCAAAACGGCTGTTCTGGCACAGCTGTAACATAAAGAGCTGCAAAGGACTTTAGTCAAACTCCAGTTCCCATACTATTATAACGAAAAGTCAGTCAGCTGGATGAACGGTGATTCACACCCACATTCTGGATCCTAAATGCGGTCATTTATATATCTCCTGGATCGGGGGCTGCAGTTGAATTCATAAAAGTGCGTTCACTGTGCGTGTTTCCTTACTGGACTGATTTGTTTAGTAGGAAAGTGGGACAGACTTTTCTCTGAACATCTCTGGCTCTTATGCGCCCATCGTTGTCATTCATAATGTGGTGGAAAGCTATTTCTGGTCAGCCGTTACTCATTTTCGGCTTTGAACCTCCCCAACGGACTACGAGCAGTTCGACTTTTCGTTTTTAATTCACTTCCATGATTTTGTTCTATTCTGCTTTTCGAACACCTATTGCCTTCCATTCTGCTTTCGAAGGAGTGCTCTGGCTTCCATTGATCCAGGCTTATTTCATAGTTTCGTCGCACCGTCCTATTCCTTAAGCAATGACCGCAGGAACGCTGTAGTATCCGATTACCTCACGAGTGCCTCTGTACTGCACACTTGCCTGATTCAGTCACACTACCTATCCGGGTATGCTAGAAATTTACCTGTAACTTCCTCAACAACTTCAACAGGGCTGAAGGAATTAACCTACGGAAGTGAATCTTGGTGATGAGGCTCAAGACACCTAGACTAAAGTTGCCGAAGCATAACTGTGGAAAGAAAGATTAATGATTCAACAAATGCTGAAGTACCTCCCTTTTAATTTTACATCGGGACATTTAAGATACAAAAAAAACAGACCGAAATCCGAGACCAAAGGTAACGTTGCAAAATCCTTGCACCATTTTTTAAAATTGATTTGTTGGAGAATGGGCTGTATCGCTTCAAACTGTCAGTGTTTTTGTTCAGGCCAAGTAGTGCGAGGGAAAATTATTGAGTCTCTCATCAGAATATTCGGCCGCTCGATATATGACAGCATGTAGATTTCTGATCTAGCGAAGAATTGAGTCTGTGCATGAACGGTAGGCTAGAGAGGTAAGAATAGAAACGTCACATGCATTTTTGAGAATGGAATTCAAACGCTGCTTGAAAAGTTTCCGTACTGCACAATCGGCACCGTTGAAGCAGGGAAATGGGTCTGTGCTATGAGGACTAGTTTCGAGATACGAAAGTTATTACGTGAATCGTCACGAGAGCTATTTTGTTATTGCAGATTTGGACTTTCTACTGCATATCACGTGACACGATAATCGGCATAAGGGAAGGGTCGAGCCGAGAAAAATGAGCAGGATATCTTCCGGTGCTCGGATGCATAATGGACATCACAAAGTCCCAGTTATTCACAGAACTCAACCCAGTACCTACTGAGCTCCGTCTCCTCGCATCTGAAACTAGCATTTGACTTCGTCATTCTTGTCGATTTACAGTGATGCTTTTAATTTGAGGGTCTTTTCAGCATGCTTCAAGCGACCTGTTTGATATTTTCATTCGCCGACATCTGGGAGTCCAAGGTGATTTTTTAACTATGCTCCACACAGTCGATATTCGTCGGAAGCGCAAGAGAAGCACTCACGAAACCCATCTATTAGTATCCGCTAGGACAGACCGATTTTTAAAGGAATCGGCGTGCGGATTTACAATGTCCGTAGCACTAGAGTCGAAGTCACAATGAAGTATCTCCGAATGACAGGACCACAGCTCCTGTAGTAGTTAGAAATATTTGGAAACACGATAAACGTGTGACGACAACTACAGATAGCCTATTGCTGTTGCTTTAGGAATGACAGTATAAGCATTTTCGTAACGCTGATATGTGAATGCCGAAGTGTGACAAACAGGGTTGGCCTATGATCTATCTTTTAGATTCGGTTGTTTAAGCCATTTTATCTTAGCCTTTGCCTCCTATCGCTGCCAACTATCGGCTGTCAACCCTAAACAAGTTATACTTGCAGTCTAACCAATACGGTTAGGAATGCCTTGCCGTTCGTTGCTTGCTGGACGACGTTGGCACGAAGTGCAAAATAGACCAGCAATCCCAACCACCAAATTATGTCTACCCTGTTTTCCGAGAATTCATTCCAAAGGTTAGATTTAAAAGTAAGGGTACTGCACAGGTAGACTAAAGTAGCAAAATTAGACTACCATGTGAAAGTTTAAATTTCAGCCATTTTGGTGGAGTGCAATGTAAGAATGAGTTTGGTTTCTAATGGACTCAATGCGATTAGAAGAGTCCATCTAAGCTTATCAGGAAGGTCAGATGCCTGAGAGTGATCACTGAAGGCCCAAAATCCACTGAGACCCTCAACTCCTCTAGTTGCTGACCAGACAGACAACATTCCCTCAATGGGCGCTTCATCAAGAATCCCCTGTCATTCTTGACCTACTTTTTGTAATGAGACAATTCTGACTAGGTACCGGATAACCAGGTAGTGTGGAACCTTTTGGCACGTGACGAGTTCATGTGGATTGCTAAAGACTGGACAATAAGAGACTGTGCATATACATGACATTTAGACCACCAGTGTGGATCCTATTGTCGCCAGGTACTATGTGGAGCTATTTATGGGTATTACTTTAGTGTGGTTCACTTTCTGGAAACGGATAGAGTGCCGGTTTTGTTAAGCTGTTTGAACCTTCGGTCATCTACTAGTATGACTAATCCAAACGTCCTCAACGTAGCATTTGAGTCGATCTGATTTAGACTTTTGTACCAACTGACTATCTGGGAAACATCTTTTCTAAATGAAATGTGATATGGCTGGGTACTTCGGAGTAGGTGCTACCGGTGTGAGACTTTTGTTATGTTTGTGGAATAATTAGGGTCTTGACTACATATAACTTTCCATGGCTGACCCGATTTTTGTATTATTCTCGGTCGACGATGAATCAACACATTTTGTTTAGCTCACCTGACCAGCGTTTGAATCACTGCTGATATGATGCACTCCAGGTGGGTATAACAGAAACCCAAGTAGCCGTTTGACTGGGTTGAATTGACTTCTGTTTCAACATAATTGTTATCCTACAAACTGCAGTCAATGGAAACAATGGTGAATTCACTGCGGTTGTGCACTGACCTATGATGTGATCGAGAATTCATTATCAAATCGTTTTTTGTGACGCTGAATATGTCACTTATGTGACGGCCATCCTACAGGTCGCTCAACTGAACAACACGCGTTTTCCAAGATGGGCCAAAAAGGCTTCCGTATAATGCGGATACCTGTGACTCTGTTGGAAGTCCGTTAGTCAGTTGATCAAGCAAATACTCAAACATAGTCAGTGGAGCCTAAATATAACGCAAACCTTCCAAGGGTTCTTCTAAGGAGGAGGCCGTATGGTTACCCAGTGTATAACCTAGTTCGAGTGGTGCGGCTCAAGCTGTCGGAAACATGAACCTTAATGCTATGTACAATTATATCAAGGCTAACGAAAGTCTCTTCATCTCAAATTGGTTTACTGCTCCAAAGAAAACATATAGCCAGGCAACCTAGCTCACTACATTACTCCGCATGGAATTGAAAGTCGTGGACTTATGTATAGATTTTTGGTTGCCAGTTGTCTCGTATAGTTCACATTTAGACGTAGCAAACGCTCTGTTTACATAACTTTGATAGCCCATAGAGTATGGTCTCGGAACCTAGTTTACCTACTATGTTTTACCGAAAAGTAAAGGTTGACAATACAACGGGGTTCGGTGACTGAACTTGTTGATTTTACGTCTCTGAGTACACACAGTCTGGGTGTTCTTAGATCGTGTGAAAGTTGTACAATCTATACAAAGGAGCTTCTGGGAGGGGGGCGTTGCTTATTGTATCGTCCAACTCGAGGTGCCAGTAAGTAGTTTGTCAGGTACACAAACTCCATGGTCGGTATCCCGGGGTACAAGGAATTTGGAAGCAGTGTAGACAATATTTGTGAAACAATCAGATTCATTAAGAATTCTCACCCCTTACCATCACTAAGCCATGCTGACTCGTCCAGACACTGACAAATGAAAACTATTGTTTTCACAGTTTGCTATGATTTGAGTACCTTCAGTACATTTGCTGAAGTGTCTGGATGGTTTATCTCGGGAATGAATATGTCGATGAAAGTGGTTGGACGTTATGAGTTTTTGAATAACTATAATAATACTTGAAGTTGCAAAGTGAGTCTGTTAGTTTGAAATCGTCCGAATTTTCAGCAGTCAGAGGAAGTATTTTTCCACAGAAGAATGACGGTTGTTAAAGCCCAAGATGGAAGTCAAAAATGGTGATGTCAGTGTGGTCATGATTGGCGTGACTCAAGTCGTGCGCTGCTATTTGTGCATGTGTGCTTTCAGACACAAGCGAGGCTTCATGGACACAAGCTTCGACTGTTGAATCGGTTTTCCTCCTGTTTTGCACCACTGCCCACCAAATGTTGAACTCAGTACAAGCACACTACTGCTCGTTTCTAGCACATACCAGACTGTGCAAAACAAAACCAAATCCTCATATATGAACTTGAGATCCTGGAAGACATACCGCACTTTCTTGACCTGTACTTCAGCCACTCTGGAATTATTGTCACCTGTTTGATTCACTGTTATAGTTTTTATTGCCTTCGTTGACGATAAAACAGACTAAATAATCAATGATACGATACTGTTTGAAATGCATGCGAATATTTAGGCGGCCAGACGTTGGCTTCGTCAAGTTTGGGCCCATCAGCAACGCGTAGTCTACATGCTTCAAACAGTTTGATGTTATCCTGCACACCCAGCTGGACTCATTTTCAAGGTGAGGTTTTAGTAGAACAAGGCTTAGGTGAGGAATTCTTTTGGGACATTTTCCAAATGAATATGCTGTGGGAGGGCCGTTTCATGGCTCTTTTGGGGCAACACTCAGCACGTCGAAATTGGTTCTTCTCAGACACAGAAAAAAACGAAATGATAGCATTATTTTCCGTCTTACTCAACTGCAGCGTGCAGTTTTTAAAATACAGAGTCATTTAAATTTTCACCAATTCTTTAGTCGGACCTAGGTTTTCAGGTGCAGGACAAGATTAAAATGGAGGGTGATCTAGCTAAGATAATTTTCACCAATTCTTTAGTCGGACCTAGGTTTTCAGGTGCAGGACAAGATTAAAATGGAGGGTAATCTAGTTGAGATACAGGTTAGTCTCTCGTTCTCAACTTCTCAATTTACAGACAAGGGTTTAACCGCATGCATATTACATTTGGTAGCCAGATGCGAAATAAGATTGAGGAGGAATCGGAGACTAGGCTCGCGTAACGAGTCCAAAAAGAGCGAAACCCAAATCAGGTAAATCACGAGTTCCGATTGATCCCACAAAAAATGCTACATCGTGAAAATATTTTGAATACCGTTAGTACTGTAATGAGACCCAGGAATATTAATGGAGATTTTGTTCTACAAGGAAAGCCGAAGCTGGAGTGTCGGACAGCACTGGGGAAGTGATTAGGTGGTTAAACTACTAACCAGAGAGCTGTAGGTTCGAAGCTCTATGGAGTGCTTTGAGATTCATACTGCTAATGATTTTCTAGTGAGGATAAAGCGGTTGTATAGTGCCCAGCTTTTTAACATTGGTTAGCTTTGCCTACAGGACAAAATTTCCGTTATAATGAATACAGTTTCAACTGCAACCTACGGATTCGGCGCAGCATATTCGCTTGTAAGACGTCATAAGGGGGATCCGTTTCAGTCCTCAGTTAATATTCCCTACCCTAATGAGATTACGTTTCTGCGAACGAGTATCAAATCTTTTGTGGTCTGACATGGAGAGTTCAGCAACGAAACTATTTCCTTATCCTGAACATCTACTCAACCTAACCTTGAGCAAATACCTCCTTGAACTCTATGCCTTATTGGCGAATCCCTGTCTACAGAATTCGGTTCATTTCTATACAGTGGTGCTTTCCTTGCTGTCTTAAGAAAAAAACAACGAGACATTCACCTGACTTTGTCGAGAGAAATCATTCGAGCGGCAACTACCAGAGCTACATGAAATAACACTGCAATGTTTTGTTGGTATGAGGGGGGGGAGCAGATTTTATGGGTATTGTCTGACGATCGTGTTGGTGGCGTATTTTACCGTAGAAAGCGTCCTTTAGACATGCTTTTGTGAACAAAGTGTCTTCACCATCGAATTTATGTGACAATATGTGAACAAAATCCCTAATCCTTTTACCTTTCTGTAGATAAATGTATCAATCAGAAACACAAAATAGTTGGTATCTGATGAAGCACTGTCAACTCACTTGTGTACAATGTAAGTATCGCAAAATTTGAAATTCGGCAACCACTTGAATGCGATATTTCACACGGAGTTTGATCACGCTAAAGGACTCAGTGGGCCTATTGGTATAACCTTTGCCGTAGTAAATCCTAGTTGGCGAAACACATTCATTTGCGCACCAATTTGGTTTCAATGAGAGGCGCACCTGGAACTCAGCTGAATCTCTCATTTATGATGTTCTTAAGCTCAGTCGGTATTCAGGTCGTACATGCAGCCTGTGTCACCTAAATAATCCATGCATCCAGAACTACCCTTCGACCTCCACTGTTCGAGCGGACTGCTATTTGTTTTAGAATTAACGGCCACATTTTTGCAAGCTGTGATCAAATTCATCAGCCGAAATTAATTGTGAACGGTGGACAGGTAACAAGCCATCAGGTAAGTTTGCCAACTGTCAATAAAGCATTGTAACTGTATAAGAAAGTAGTAACTTCGCACGAGACTGAGGATGCTTCTGGCATCAAAATACACTTGGATGCTCAGAATTCATTATGAGGAGCTCCAATTTAGGTGGAAATATTATTTTATAAAAACCCTAGGGTTTTGCTCTGTAACGCACTCCAGTTGAATATCTTGTGCCATACTTGAAATTAAGAACTAACTACTTTTATGAACGTTTGAGTGACGTACGACGCGATTTTAACACCATTCAAGTATATCTAAACCTTACGAACCAATGATCTAGCTTGTGACGATCGGCGATGCTTGCGTTGAATAGCGGCAAAACAAATAATAGAAAATTCAGTCGTTTTTGGTTACCTCTCGTCCGAATGTTAATTCTGGTGCTGACTAACTCCGGTTTTTAAAACTCCGGTTTTTTAAAGTTATTTGACTGACATTGTTAAAATACCTGCTACTTGTTTTTGGTAGTGACACAAACTGTAGTTTACTAAAACTAAAGTTGTAGTTCATACACAGGCAAGTGACTTTTTGGTGTGATGTTGGTGTAATCATACTTGGCATTTCTTCCGAAGGAGGCATAATTTTCGTTTTCCTTCACTTTTGTTGATCAGAACTGCAGTACCCTCATTTGCTTTAGCTGAGGGTTCAATTGTCAGTGAGGAAGTTGATCAGTAATCACACCTCATCCAAATGTGAACATTAGCATGCTACTCTCATCCTGTCTTCCATAGCGTTTTTGGCACCATTTGTACCTACTTTATCCAAAAGAAAGAGGTTAAGGTGTTCACCTTCCCTACGTGAGTCATCTC